>NC_136502.1:120135704-120550704 GCF_053919585.1 Euprymna scolopes
TGTGGAAACAGCTCCCACACCCGGTCGCCCCCTTCTGCCATTGATGAAGCATGTGTCCGTAAAGTTGAGGCTGCCATTTTGGAAGATGGGCGCATTACTATTCGCCAAATGCCCCAATATGTCAAGATTAGTACAGGGTCTGTGCAAACTAATATGCCTGACCATTTGCATATGCATAAAGTGCCTCCCAGATGGATTCCCACGTTGGTCACACCATTCAAGATGCGAGAACGCGTCGAGTGCTCCAGGATGAATTTAGAGATGTGCCAAGAAGATGAGTCAAGTTCTCAAAAGACTGATTACACAGGATGAAACCAGAGGCCATCATTATGATCCCGAGACCAAAACCCAGTCAATGCGCGTGAAGCATATGGAGTCACCACCTCCAAAGAAGGCAAGGATGCAGCCCCCCGCTTGCAAGGTCATACTCACAGTCTTCTGGGAAAAGTACGGAGTTGTGATGACATATTTCATGGCAAGGTTAACCACAATTAATGGGGCCTATTTTGCTTCACTTCTGAAGAAATTAAGGGAAGATATCAAACTCAAGAGGCAGGATAAGATCAGCAAAAGCACCCTCCTTCTGCAGCACAACGCTCCGGTTCACAACTCGCATGTTTCCAGATAAGAAGCACGGGCCTGTGGTTTTGAAACCATCCCCGTCCTCCCTCCTCTCCTGCCCTTGCGTCCACTGACTGTCAGCTCTTCCAAGCCATGAAGTTGTATTTGAAAGGAAAACGTTTCCCAGATGATGCAGCCTTGATTTCTGAAGTCACGTCGGGGTTGGAGGACCAATCTGGGGTGTTCTACAAAAACGGTCTATAGAGCTGCATGAAACGAGGAGAGAAATGCATAACTCTGGGTGTTTGCTAGGTAGAGAAAGACTAATAACTGAGCCAATTTTCTCGTCTTTACTTCTATGGGAAGTGGGTAAAGAGCATTATTTATTGCACACTGCTCGTATTGAATTCTTTTAGGATTAAGACATATTTTATAAATCGAATTGCAATATGAATAAAATCGTATCAACCAGAGAAATTGGAGTTAAATCTCTAGTCATTAAATAAAGAGCGACCGACTTTCAGAACGAGACACGATTTTATCGTCGCAATAATCATACAACATAGAACCCCTATAGAAGTTTCAATATGTTGGCCATCAGTTATTGGTAAATACTTAATTAAGTTGAGGTAATTACTCAAAATGGGAATGTTAATGAAATGACTATACCGTTAAAAAGTTTTATTTCATAATAAACATAATATATTACTAAACGTAATATATACGACATTGTACTCGATTTGCTGATCATACTGTTCGTTAACGTTAGATTGTTCGTAGTTTCGGTTTTAACTGAAAGTCTATAATTTATGTTTTAACATTTTACAACTTTACAATTTTTGGATTTAACATTTTACAACTTTACAATCTTTGGTTTTTGAAATCATTTCATTTCATTTAATGTAACGATGTGGTTTCTCTTACAATGCACATACCCATTCATATATTCTTGAAATTTAAACGCACCAATTAAATGTTTTATTTTAAAATGAAAAATGCAAGTTTAGGCATTGTCAGTTGCATCAATAAAGTTGATAAAATTCTTGTTTTTACCTTGCGCTTAGCAATAAAAATACTATTTGTATACTAAAATAAAATAAACATTTATTTGAATAAAACATTTTTGTTATAATTTGTATTTAATGTCACATTTGCTGTGTGTGTTTTTAATTACAAATAAATTTATTTAATTAACGTTCAATATCATTTCTCATGTCTATGACTTATTATAAAAGAAGCAGATGGTCGCAATCAGAAGAAAAACCAAAAAGACGACAGTTCAAGCCATTCATAAATATCTTCATAAAACAGTTGCTTTATTTTTTAAGTCTCATCCCTTTACAGTAGATGTCCCATTAACGATATTTCTCTGCGAGGCTCATTCACCTGGTGTAGATGAGGAGCCAGATGGTGATCTAGGCATGACGAAAGTTGAGTTCCTACATGGAAATTTTGAAAACTTTGTTGAAGGGGCATATATCAATGCGGCCAACACATACGCTAAAGGCGAAAAAAGCGAAGCTGGTAAATAAAATACAGCTTACTTGAACTGTTGATAATCGATGACGAAATGTGACGATGATACTCCTTCCGAATTGATGTATTTGACATGTATTCAAGAGTTTTGCTATAATTGTGGAGTGAAGTCGTTTTTCCGGATGTGTTTTAAAGTGATAAAACTTCCCCCATTAAAAGAAACTCACATTGAAAACTAAAATCTAATGAGAAACAGTATTACTTAAATTCCATTAAAAGAAAATCACATTGAAAAAAATTTATGAGAAGAGAGTATTACTTAAATTCCATTAAAAGAAACTCACATTGAAAAAAATCTTATGAGAAGAGAGTATTACTTAAATTCCATTAAAAGAAACTCACATTTAAAAAAAATCTTATGAGAAGACAGTATTATAAAAATTCCAGTAAAAGAAAATCACATTGAAAAGTTAATCCAATGAGAAGACAGTACTACTTGAACTCACTAAATTCTTCTATTTTAATAAACCTTTTCCACATGAATATTTATAAACTTTTCTGTATATAATTTATTAGTTTATGTCATTATCCAATGCTTCAAGCATTGAAGAACAAATAAAGTATGTTTATATTATTTGTGGTAAATGTTATTGTTTTTGTAAGATTTACTGCAAAAACAAGTGGTTCACTACATTTATAAGTTATTTGCGATTATATATATTTCTCATATCATCAGCAAATTAATGGTAGTACACCTTTTTAAATGGGGGTTGTAATTGAAAATTTTGCATATACATAGATGTAGTTGAATATATGTGTGCATATATATATATGTACACATATACATACATATATAGAGAGATATACACATATATATATATATATAATTACATATATATATATATATATATGTATATGCTGCTTTCAACGTCTTGTCAGACGAGTGCAACTCCCTAAGACACTAAACATCCATGAGGCCAAAAATAACTTCCGTCGCCACAGGACCATTTTAAATGCCTGAGGGAGTATATATGCACAGATGATGTTACAGCGTCTTAGATGTTTACGACAGGTCAGTCTCTCTCTCTGGATTCAAAATGGAACAAGCAAGAGCAAGATAGCCAGCAACGTTAAAATGCAGACTAGCTTAATGCATGTACTGGTATCCCGCTTTATGTTTTTTTTTAATCAGAGATTTGATTCTCCTAGAGAGGTTGATTTCACCACGGCTTACAGGATCACTCTCTACCACAACACACACAAACACAGACGGTGCTAGTTGGCCGTTGACCCCAAAAAGGGTTCATTCGCCCTTTTGAAAGTCTTGTTCTTAATCCTTCAGGGAGACTAGTCACCCTCCTGACAAGACACGTTTGGTGGGGGAACCAGTTTAGTCCCCGGTGACCCAACGCTGAGGCAGGTAGTACTGGGTTACATGGCCTGACATATACGCATATATATACATACATATATAAAAGCCAAGTGCGTCCAAGGATGGAATACTGCTGCCATATCTGGGCAGGTGCTTCTAAAACCAGCCTATCCTGCCTTGAGAGAGTACAAAACGGACTTCGTGGCTTAGTGAGGGATGCCCTTTATTTTCCTTGCTATCTTTCTCCCACAGAAGAGGCGTTGCGAGCCTATCTTTGTTTTATCGTTATTTCCATGGCATGACAAGTTGAGGGCTATGGAGAGTATAGCGGATGAGTAAGAGATTTGTAGCCCGATTCGTTCAACGTTTGCTGGACCTGTTAAGAAACGTGCGGTCGGACATTGTAGCGGAGAGGAATTGAGCTTTTTCTATTGACAAATGTTGGTTGTTGCTACGAAAATCATGATGTATTTCATCCATTTGTTGAGAATACTTCTCCGCCGTAATCATTTCGCCTGCATTCTAAAAATGTAATCGATGAAACCGCTCGCAGACCACTAAGTATTAAGCAAAACTTTCATTTTAGTTGAGTCCTGGCTTCTGGAAGTGTATGTGGTTTTGCCGACGTCTAACCACTGATCTGAGTGTTGTTGGTCGTCAAGAAACTAATTTTCATCGAGAGTTACAACCCTGTCGATACACTAGTTGTTCTTGTTGAGTTAAATAAGGGAAGATGCCAGTTAATAACGGTGTTTCTCTTGACTGTGGTTCAATTTAAGAGATCCAATACTTATCAAATCATGTTGTCTTTCAAATGTCTATTAATGGTTTGAAACTCGTGTTATATATTACGTGTAATTCAGAAGTAAAAAAATGCAAGAGAGCTATATGCCCAGTCTGTTAAATCCAAGGTAGCTGATCAGCGGCGATGTTCTCACCAGTTTTGGCAAATAACAAATAGGATCCTGAACAGAAGTGTGCGTTCTATCCCACCCATTATCAATGAACCAGAGGTCATCTCGTCAGCGTCAGACAAGGCCAAACTATTTACAAAGAATTTTCAGCTAATTCTACCTTATGCGACGAAGGCCATCAACTCCCCATATTTCCTCCTATAACACAGAACAAGCTAGGTAACATACAGATATCCGTGCATGAGGTCGCCAAGCTAATCAAGAACCTAGATTCCAGTAAAGCAACTGGCCCTCATGGACTCCCAATTATAGTGTAAAAAAAGCCTAAACCAGAACTTGCTCCCATACTTAGGAAACTATTTAAGCGCTGCCTTAAGGAGAAGTGCTTTCCGACTCCCTGGAAGACCTCATCAGTTTTCCCTGTATTTAAGAATTCAGGTGATAAGTCATCTCCCTCTCAGTACAGATCGATAAGTCTCCTTTGTGTTATGAGTAAGTTGCTGGAATCCATATGAAATTGAGAAACAGTCAACCACCTCAGCAGAAATAACCTTCTTAGTGACACACAATATGGTTTCCGCTCTGCAAGAACTACCGCAGATGTGCTGACAGTTATATCTTACAAGGTTAGTAAATCTCTTGACAAAGGTTTCCTTTCTAGGGCAATTGCTCTTGACATATCAAAGCCCTTCGACAAGGTATGGCATAAGGGTCTACTTCACAAGATTTCCAGCTACGGTATAACTGGAAATGTTTTCTCAATCATTAAATCATTTCTCTCCGATAGGCTCATAAGAGTAGAGCTAGATGGACAATAATCGGAGGCCTGCAATATAAATGCTGGAGGCCCTCAGGGGTGAATTCTAGACCCACCTCTCTCCCTGATCTACATCAATGGCCTCCCTAAACACATACTTAAATCATTCGTTGACATCTCTGCTGATTACACGACCATCTACGGCAACACATCAAAGGCTGTAAATGACAAAGTTCTCTCTGATTCTCTCTCCTCTGATTTCGAGCGCGTGGTTCAGTGGGGGAAGAGATGACTGGTTACCTTTAATGCATCCAAAACCAAACGCCTATCCTTACATCATCAACGCTGTGATCCCCATCTGGCACAAATTGTGATGGATGACTCTAGTCTGGGTGAGGTCCCGTGTTTTGACAAGCTTCTGGGTTTGACCTTTACTCCTGATCTGAAATGGAACACGTACATAACGTCTGTTGCCAAGGTCGCTGGAAAGATGGCCGGATCCTTCTACCGCTCCAGAAGATATCTCACTACTGATGCAATTCTCTATCTATATAAAAGCCAAGTACGTCCAAGGATGGAATACTGTTGCCATATCTGGGTAGGAGCTGCTAAAACATCCTATCCTGCCTTGACAGAGTACAAAATAGACTTCTTAGCTTAGTAGGGGATGCCCTTTTTACTACCCTGCAACCTCTCTCTAACAGAAGACTTTGCGAGCCTATCCTTATTTTATCGTTATTTCCATGTGGCAGGTGCTCGTCTTAACCCCGAATCTCTGGACTCCCCTCGCTAATCTTTCACGAAAAACACCCGTCTAACTGAATCCACTGTGAAAAATTTCCCCCACTCAAAAATCTGTGTCTAATTCAAAACGCGGATTCCATGAATAAAGCTTCTTTCTTAGAACTGAACGCCTGTGGAACTTTGTCCGTCATCCTGCTTCCCACCGGACTACAACTTGGATGTGTTCAAATCCAACGTTACCAAATTCTTAATGATCCGCCCCCTTAAGTAAACACTTCATCAAATCTCCACACTAACGTAATTTACTTGCAATAACCCTTATCCCTGAGTGGATTCCAGGACTTGATAAGTGGTGATCACTGTAAAAAAATGGAGCAAGTTCACGAATAGGTGTGCGCTGGTTTGCTCCGACTTGGGCTCGTAATTGATCCTTGTAAACAATTGATGGCTGAGAACTATGATCATTCTCCTAATGACTGCAGCCACGAAATTTCCTAAAGAACTATTGTGCTGTCCATTCTGTACTGGTTGTTTTGCCAAATGCTTCGTTTATATCGCAAGCTGTTTCAGTAGCTTTTTAGCCTTACTTTAATTAAAGTAATACATTATGCGAATCTGCTTTCTTTTCGATCTTTAATTCAACGTTCTGAAAATAATGCAATGGTGTGGTGTAATTAAAATTTAAACAATTACACGTTAAATTTAATAAAATAGTTATATTTTTAAATTATCTATTAATTTAAGGTATATGCACAAAGACTTTTAGAAAATACACTAGTTTAAATCTTAATTAGGAATTCCAAAAGAACTGTCTTCTCAGTCTCATAACTGCCGTGCTTTAAGTATGTAAAATTAGCAAGAAAACTTGGAAACAGTCAAATGAAATAAATATTAACAGAAAATGCAAAGACATATATTCGTTGAGTGGGAAGTCCGCTCAACTTGATGAACAAAGTAAGGTTGTGAACCCTCGATAGCAGAAACTGGTAATCGAAGTGTTGTTAACAGTAGTTGATTGTCAGAGTCAAGAACTGCATCCCCAACACTCCACTTCCCAGTTGTTTTCTTCGTTGAAGATGTTTATATTTCTTTCATGCATCCATGACTCTCCATTTTCAAACTGACCGTCATGTTTCTGGTGTCAAGTGTTGAAAGAATAGATCGAATGTTTTGGAAATTAACTCGATCCGTTCCTCATCTAACGCTCGTGTCTCACTGTTGTCGTCAGAGCGACATCTTACTTGCTTCTGCTGGTGTATGCGGCTATGTCTCGGCCCTTGCACGATATAAAAGATATCCTGGAATCTCTCTTTAATCCTGTCAAGTCCAAGAATAAGTTGCTATTTTTGTAATACACAATTTCGACGGAGGGCACGTTTCTTGCTTATTGAATAGCCATTTGTAGCTTAATCTGCTTTGCAAAGAGATCGTCAAAACGGATTTCATCTTCCGTGCGAACATGGTTTTCGTTGGTGAGACAACTGTGTACAGTGAGATTAGTTGTAATTCTGTACACGTGTAAGAACTGTTTGCTTCATCCGTCGTTGTACTTAGAGTTTACTTTAATAGGTTTTTTTGGGTTTCTCCAGGAATCTTTCCGCCTGCCACTTCGATCTCCTGTAGTATTTCACGCGTGGTAATGTGTTTGATTTGAAAACGTATTTAAAATGTTGAACACTTCGGATATTAACTGTGCTCCATTAGCGTTCACGATGCAGTCTACTACACAGAAGCGTGCAAACATCTCCTGTAAACAATTGTTGTTCCAGACGTGAGACTTTTCGATCTTCATATCTCCTACTATTGATATAGCAATCGACTACGATTATGTAATAATAGTCATTGAGAAAATCAGACAAGGCGATGTGGATTCGGGAGTATTGATTGTGAGTTTACGGCCAAGGGTTAATTGTGATAGGTATTGCTTTTGCATCAAGGTCGTAACTACTTCAAGAGTCGATCATCTATATTACGTCTTTGTTCACTTTGTACCAGTAGACTTAGCTTCCCATTCAGCTTTGCATCTGCTATTTAAAGAGTGTTCCGTGTGAGAATCCATATTATTTTATTCTAGAGAGTTTTAGAATTACCACTCTTTTTATATACAGTAAGGTTGCTTTACAAAGCGAGAATACTTCTGTAATTTTGTTGTAATTTCGAAACGATTTTGCTCTATATATCCTAAATAAACTCCATTGTTTCGGCTTCTTTTTAAACTGATGCTACTTATAAACTATCCGGATGACTAATTTGTTATGATGTAATGTATTCAAATTGGGTAATAATCTAGTGTGGTAGTACTGGTATTTCAAAGGTCCAAACTTTTAAGAGGATTTATAATCCGCATCTTTTTGAAAACACAGTCATCAATAAGGTCAACAGGATAACCATTATTGATTAATATTTCCCTGCTCATATCGTGTTCGGCATCTAATCTATTAAGTAAACAAATCATGAGGACTTTATGTATGTGGATGGCTCTCGTCTAAGGGAGGCCCCAGGATTTGATAAGCTCCTGGGTTTTACCTTTACACCTGATCTTAAATCAAAACGTAGATACCATGAACAAAGCTTCTTTATTAGCACTGCACGCCTGTGGAACTCTGTGCCGCTTGCCTGTTTCCCTCCTGACTTCAACATGGATGTCTTCAAGTCCAACACCAACTAATTCCTAATGAACCGCCCCCCTAATTAATGACACCTTACCAATTCTCCAATACTATTGCTACATTATCCCTTTGATTACTTTACACACAATAACCCTTATCCCTGAGTGGCCATTGGACCTTGATAAGTGGTGAACTCCATGTAAAAAAGTATTAATTAAGCGGAGCTTACGTGATTTTGGTACAAAATACAACCAATTCACATATAGGCCAGTAAATGGCGGCTTCTTATAAATTGTAGTGAGAAATACCCCCTCCTTGAAACTTCGACAAAAAACATCCAAGAAGGAAAGCTAATTGTCCTTCTCACTTTCCATAGTGAACTTTAAATTTAAATCCCCTAAAGAGTTTGGACCTTTGAAATGTCCGGTTTATTTAAAACTGCCGGGGATTGCGGATAAGAGTAATAGATTTTCCAAACAGATTCGCAGAAATATTTACGACTGCTTCTATTCTATGTCCTTGCGTTTGGTATACACAACACGACCTGCTTTTCCTTCTTTTCACAATAATAGTTTGCCTTACATCCAATATAGCAATATTGTGTATCAATTTACATGCCAATGCGATGCTGGTTATGTTAGGCAAACATTCTTTCATGTTTTGACTCGTAGAAACCAGCACGTTTTATCTAAAATTATTCAAATTGAGTCGTAATCTAGCGTGGTAGTATGTGCATCTCAATAGAGTACTGATAGTATACTTCGGTAAACCTTTGTTTATTTTCCAAATAGAGTTGAGCGTTTTCTTTCAGCTGAAATTATGCTATATTATAGCCTTTGTAACTTTTCCTAGTCGCGTTAAAACACTTTCTTAAATTTCCCTTTAAACTTGTCATATAATTGCTCGTAGAGATTACTACCTAATACGAGAGACTGTTAATCTGTAGGTCCCAGAGTTTAAATTGCTCGATCCAAATATAGGTTCGGATATTTTGTGCACAAACACCCTAACAATTTTGTGTGGTACCATTAAATGATAAAAGGTTTATTTGCTTTCTATTAAATTTTTATCTCATTGTGTTTCCAATCTTTTTTCATATGTTTAAAATCTCTAAAGAGACCACAAACACATACACACGCACGCACACGCACACGCGCATACACACACATATAAACACACATATATATATATATAATATATAAAAGATGCAACCTATGTATATTAGAATCATGGCATATACTAATATCAAAAGTAAAATTATTAAACAAACGACTAGATGTAATCCACGGTTGTTTGCAAAGACACACATATTTAATTTCACGCACTAGAGCAGAACGAAAAAAACAAAACAAAACGAAACGTATAATATAAGGAAAGATAAAAGATGCAAGCGAGGTAATTCTAGATATAAAAAATGATTCTATGAGAGTGACCCCCTTTAAACAGAAGGATCGAGTAATAATACGAATTCAAACACAAAGTAAAACAGGAATATTAAAATAAACTCGCAAAATGTAGAAATAAAATGATATAAAATCATATTATGATTGGAAAAAAACAAATAGAAAAAAGGAGAAATTAAAAAAAATGAATAATTTATAAATAACAAATAAATAAAAAATAAAAATACGAAACTACGGGTTAAAACGGAAAACTATCTTCACATAATACCAAAAGAAAGAGGAAGTGAGGAGGCATGGCTTTGGAAATCTTTTTCCCTGAATACGATGTTCAGCATATTAAAAATATACGTTTTGTTGCAAAAAATCTAATGGATAAACATCTGAAGAAGTTTGTGGGGACAGGATATGTTTATGGGTACATAAATCGTAAAATTGCCTACCCATGTATGAAACAAATGTGATAGAAAAAATCGCGGAAATACACGGAGGTTATAAAAAGAAAACATGAGACTTTTAATTTTTAACAAAAGTTTACTATATATATATATATATATATATATATATATATATATATATCCGCACTGATAAGCTATGAAACAGCGCAACATAACTGTATGTAGAGTACTATAATTCTCCCTATCTTAGATTGGGCATATTGGGAGGTGATATACAGTTTACCATTAGCGTATAATTCGATGCTCTTTGTGTAAACTAATTCAGCTTAGGTATTTGAACAATGTCAAAACATTATTAATTAACAGTCTACATAGCAGCAACCGAACAGCACAACGGTTAGAAGCTCCGAATGCACATGCCTACACTCTCTACAAGAGGCAATCCTTATATGTAGATGACTCCAAATACAAGCATATGAAACAAGTATAACAGACTGAGGAAATGTTTATAAGCTAAGACTGCTTACACTTATACATGAAATATACCGTTGATTTTTGTATACAATTACTCTGGCGTTCCAAGATCTTTCTGTTTGCCTTATTTGTACACAATAGTTTCGACACATCGGCACTGATAAACATTATTTCTTCCTTCCTTAAAAAGCAAAAAAAAAAACAACTTTATTTCATATGATTCAAGTACGTCTTTATTTATACGAAAAAATAAATTAAAAAAGGAATAAGCAGAGAACAGTAGTCATAATCCGCACTTAACGATTTATATACTTACAAATCGTCTTATGTGTGATTTGAAAAACTTAAAACTTTCTATAATTTCAACTACATAGATACTTAAAAACGGATGTGTGATTTGTAAGCCTTGGAACTGTCTGTTTTTGTCTATTTCCAAATTTAATGTGTGCATATGAGTACGTGCGCATGTGTGCAATTGTGTTTGTTTGCTGGAAATGTTCATGTACCTATACCTGGTTTGTTCTTTTTCATATAGCTCTATTCAAACTCCTTTTATCTACTTATCCCTCGCTCTCTCGACACACACACATACATACATAATACATACATACACACATACACACGCACATATAATTATTTATGTACATTTCATTTAATCAGGAAAAAATAAATACAAAAAGCAAAAGGTTTCAGACCTTTTCAAATTTTAAGGAGAAAAGATATGCCATGACTGACATGAAACAAGGCTAAAGTACTAACGTTATTAAAAAGTGTAGCCTTGTTTCATGCCTTCTTACCTCGAAATTTTAACCTTTTTTATTTTTGTATTTTAAATGTTGTTGCTTCATGAATCAAATTTGATCGAAACAGTCTGCACATCATAGCAAGGTATTACTGTATTTACATAAAAAATCATAACAAAAATATGATTTGCTCTCTTAAATTGCGCACTATCAACGGGCCTTGTTGAAATTATGTAATTCTTTATCTATCTTGAATATGTATATATATATGTGTGTGTGTGAGTCATGTGTGTGTACCTGTGTGTGTGTGCGTTATTCGATAAAATAATATTAAGAGTTTGATTTTTCTAATAAACTCTTCTATACAATTGTACAAATATTTTCTAAAATAAATGGTAGAAGAATACCTCACCGTACACGAAACTTAAAGAGCAAATATTGAAATTTAAGATAAGTAGAATACCAAATAAGATACACCTGCCACAGTTGGATATTCACTTATATGACGAATGGTGAAGGGTTAAATAATTCCATGTTTTATAACTCTATGGATTTCCGATGCGAAATTTAAGACAAATACAAAACAAAGGCTAATGATGTTTAAAATAAAGTAAATACTAGAGGAGACTAAATAAACTATGTATATTTTACGGTTTGTTAAACGGTTCAGTAAAAGGTTTAATTTCTTTTTATAAGAGATTTCTCTCTCTCTCTCTCTCTCTCTCTCTATATATATATATATATATATTAATATAGATACATATAGATAAATATATATATACTTATATATACATATATATGTGTGTGTGTGTGTGACTTGCCTACATAACCCTCTAAGTCAAACAAAGATTAGGCGGGCAATACCAGATAGGAAACCATAATGGTAATGCTAGACATCGTATGTTTTAAATTCATCCACTATCACGGCGGTACAGCAGTATGTAAATAAACAGAAATTGCCTAAAATATTATCCTATTTTTAGAGAAATGTGCAATTATTTAATGATATTTCTTTTTTGCTATCGATTTTCAACAGTATTTCCGATTTAATAGTGTATTAGAATTATAAGAGTCATTAAAACAAACGTATTAATTTATATTTCAAAGATTTAAAAGTAGTGTTTTCTGCAAAACTGATGACAATATACTTTTTTATTGCTAATCTAAAACGATAGCGTTTTAAACAATGTCTTGTTTATTCAGTTACTTCGGTACCGTTGTCAGGGTTAGTGCACTTAAACACATACGATGCCTAGCATTCCAATTATGGTTACCTATCATCGAATCTAACCATCCAAACAGAGCAGCTGAAACATTAAAAAAAAACATTCAAAATTTGGATTTTTAACTTTTAGATCAGATAGGTGGGCAGCTGTTTTGTTTTTATTTGGTTTATCTGAAATCCTAACCCTCTCACAATATTTGGCTCAGTTTTGCCTAATTATTTTAAGCATATTTTACCCACAAATAAAAAAGGGTACACCATTACAAAGTGCATTTGTCACTTAAATAATCGGTGACAATTTCGAATTAATTGGATGATGAAAGCAGGAACCCGGAAGGGTGCTGAAAATTTTAGCATATGTGGAAGAAGGCGTCCTTACATCTAGGGATCTCTACTGGTTAGCAGATAGATTTTTCTGTGTGTGGGGTTTGTCAGGTGGTTTTACGTAGAGGGGGTGCAAGGGCTTGCAGTTTGTCGCAGCATCCACCATTAAAAAAAAAAACTTGTAGAAAACTGCCTCATATAGGCCCACTTCCCATAGTAGTAGAGCAACGAAAGTGACACAATTATTAGTCTGTCTCTACATAGGAACCACTCAGAGTTAGGTATTTCTCCCATCGGTTGATGCAGCTCTGGAGACTGTTTTGGTAGGATACCCGAGGTTGGTCCTCCAACCACGACGTGACTTCAGAAATCAAAGCTGCGTCATCTGGAAATCGCTTTCCTTTCACAAACAACTTCATGGCTGGGAAGAGGTGAAAGTCAGAGGGTTCAAGGTCAGGAGCGTAGGGAGGATGGGGGAGGATTCGATAATCACACGCCCGTGCTTCTGATATGGCGATATGCGAGTTGTGGACCGGAGCGTTGTCTTGCAGGAGGAGGGTAGTTTTGCTGATCTTGCATCGCCTCTGGATTTTGATAGCTTCCTTTAATTTCTTCAAAAGTGAAGCATAATAGGCTCCTTTAATTGTGGTACCTTTTGCCAGGAAATCTGTCATCACTACTCCGTCCTGGTCTTAGAAGCCTGTGAGCATGAGCGTGCCAGCGGAGCGCTGGATCCTTGCTTGTTTGGGGGAGGAGTCTAAGTGCTTCAACAACATTGACTAGGTGTTGATCTCTGGATCATAGTGATGGACCCAGGTTTCATCCTGGTAAATCAGTCTTTTGAAAAACTTTGACTCATCTTCCTGGCACATCTCTAAATTAATCATGGATCATCGACGCGTTCTCGCTTCTGGAATGGTTGGATCAACCTGGGAATCCATCTGACAGACACTTATGCATATGCAAATTGTAATGGATAGTAGTTTCCACAGACCCTGTACAAATCTTAACATCTTGGGCTGTTTGGCGAATAGTAATGTGCCCATCTTCCAAAATGGCAGCCTCAAATTGAAGGACAGATGCTTCCACAATTGCAGAAGGGGGCGACCAGGTCTGGAATCTGTTTCCACAGACTTCCGGCCATGTTTGAATCCACGATGCCAGCGTTTTACAAGATCATATTATGGGGAATTATCACCATACGTTTCTTTCATTTCGTCAAAAGTCTCCTGTGGTGTGCGTCCTTTCAAATACAAAAACCGGATTACTGCTGAACATTCAACAGGCTCCATTTCACACATGCCTCAGTTCAACACGTGTAAAACAGAAACCACAATTAGGTAATGCTTAATCACATCAAATGTGCACACTCGTCTTTTGTTGACTACAGATATTATATATTATCGTGTGGATTTATGTTCCATTGGAATAAATTGATAATCCATTTTAATGTTCCGAATAAATAAAAATATAATGTTTTAATCTTTAGAAAAGAAGTATTGTATGTATTTATCTTCAGTAAATTTACGCGACTAATCTTACTTAGAGCCATGTCATAGTATTTTTATCTTAATAGTAAATGAAATTTCGAATAAAACTTTTGTTTCGATGTTACAAATCTTCTTACTCAGTAATTCTAATTTCATTCATAAATGTGCATATATTTCTTCAGTTGTAAATTTTGTTTATTTTTCGGAGTTTTGTAATAGTAAGAAAATTGTTTTACTATTATAATAATAACAACTATTAAACAAAACAACTTATTAAACGACACATTTTTACACTCATGCTGATTTAATTCATCTATCTAATATATATTAGTCCTCGCGCGAAAGAGCAGGACACAACATTTTTTAAATAATAATAATAATAATAATAATAATAATAATAATAATAATAATAATAATAATAATAATAATAAAATAACGATAACAAAGACTGTCGCTGGCGAGGATTACTATTTACTGTAACCAGTTATACAGTCCTTTAAAATTTTTCATCTCTATTTTTCTCGTTATGTAGTGAATATTTGTTAATGAAACCTGTATGACATATGTTCCTTATTACATTTTTAAGATTTTCTATTCTGAAAGAAGTTAACAAAGATTTAATCTAAAAAAGTCATTTTAAAGTTTTTGTTAAAAACAGTTAAGATTTTTTCATCATTCATGCCTGTATTACAAAGAGAGAGTTGCCAAAATGAGTTGTGGTGTCAGGAGAAATACAAACAGAAACAGAGAGAATATTACGGCCTGTAATAATACATAGAGGGTGTTGCAAAAATAAGTTGTGGTGTGAGGAGAAATACAAACTTAAACAGAGAAAATATTTAGACCTGTAATAATACAAAAAGGTGGTTGCAAAAATGTGTTGTGATGTGAGGAGAAATACAAACTGAAATGGAGAGAAGGTGATTTTTTGAAATATAATCTTAAAAAGATGAGATACAAGTTAGAAAAGTATTTCATCCAAGGCATGTAAATTTTTAAACAGAATGTTTTTACTATAGGCTTTAAAAACAAAGGTACACGATTCAATTTAAAATTTATTCATCTTCAAAGTGCACTTTAATAAATTTAACACAGTAAGGTATAATAATTTAATTTTAATTGGATCAAAAAATTATCTTGAATTTATTTTATGTAATGTACATATTGGTGCAATTTAAAAACATTATATTTCATCCAGCAATTAGTGATATAGGTATAAAATTTTAAATAACTTTTTTAAAAAGTGCAACAGAATGTACATTACATAAAATAACTTTGTTATTGTTTCGTATACAGTTTAATATTATTTCAACACAGAAACATTTTATATATTATTCCTTAATTGGAATCCATTTTTGAGATGAGCATCATATATTAATTTATTTTTATTTCGGACTATTAATCTCATCTTTATTAGTTGTTGTTTTTTATCTTTTATTGGTTTTTGTTTAATCACAACGTTTCGGCCAACTATTCCTCTGGCCTTCGTCAGGTGGTAACCGCTATCGATAGGAACTTCGAATCTCCTAACTGCATTCTCAGTCATCACTGCCATTCCTGGCGTAGTTGATAGAGACGTTGAATCTCTACGGTTCCAGATGAACATTGTCTGAAAATAGCGGTTTCAATCTCACCCAAAGCGTGCCAGAGAGTAATTGGTCAAAATGTGGTGAGACGACAACAACTACGGATGACAGTGATGGCTGAGAATAAAGTTAGGAGATTCGAAGTTCCTATCCGTCGCGGTTACCACCTGATGAAGGCCAGAGGAATAGTTGGCCGAAACGTTGTGAATAAACAAAAACCAATAAAAGATAAAAAAAAACAACAACTAATAAATATGAGAATAATAGTCCGAAATAAAAATAAATTAACTCTAACATTTTTTTGAAAAGTGTCTACAAAATTTAAAAAATATAATGTTTGTAAAGGTTTCATGCATATCAATGGGAAATTTCTAGTTCGTCCGTTGGGTCATCAAGCACATATATACGTCAATAATTTAAAAACTTTTTCCAGTTGTTTGGACGTATCAGGTTGACAAGATTATTTTCGTGGAAGGCACGCTTATTTATGCCAGTAACGAAACAATCTTGCGTGTTTCTAGCAATTACGTCAGTGAAGTCCTTTTTGATAGCGCCTAGGTTTTTTTTTTCAAGTAGAAAGTCTTAAAGATTCTTAAAAAACTAGTATTCAGTAGATGAGGGGTCGGGAGAATATAGCGGATGAGGCGGAGTTTCGAAGCTCAATTCATTAAACTTTTACAGGGTCGGTTTAGCAACATGCGATGGAGCATTGTCGTGCAGGATAATAAGGCTATTTCTGTTGACAAATAATGGTTATTGCTTCCGACATTCATGATGCATTTCATCTATTTTTTTTTAATTATACTTATTCGATGTCAGTGTTTCGCTTGCATTAAAAACTAAGTTGTGAGAACGTTCGCAAACCACCAAAACGTCCGGATATGTAGTATAAAAGCGACAATACCGTATGTTCTTGCTTCGCTAGCTACAATTATTTTCAGCTTTGTAACCCTGGATTCGCGATATGTCGTGTAGCTTCGTGGACGTCTAACCACTGAGCTGAGCGTCGCTGGTGGTAGTAAAAAAAAACATTTTGAATCTCAAGTTACAACCCGGTCGAGAAACTGTAGTTCTTGTTGCGTTTAAGAAGGAAAGATGTAACTTTAGTACAGCGGTTCTTTTGATTGTGGTTTAATTAATGAGGGAACCTATTCATCAAGTTGTATTGTATTTTAAATCTCTTCCAATTGTTAGAAATCCTGCAATACCCACCGTTGATGGGCCTTTACTAAGGCTTTTAATTGATCGTTGTAAACATCCGATGGCCGACCACTACACTTATCCTCCTCAGGAATCTCGTTGCCGACACGAAATGTCTTAAACAACTATTGTGCTGTTCATTCAGTAGTTGTCCGTGGGGCAAATGCGTTGTTTATACCGTAAGCTGTTTTGGAAGCATGGTGACTTCACATCCTTTGGACTCACCGTAGTAGCTTGTGGAGAGTAGAGTTCAATGTCTCGAAAATGGACTCAATCACTTGTACATTCAACGGTGGGATTTCACTGTTGCTGTCTGCGCGATATCTTCTTAATTAGTTCTGTTGGCGGACGTGGGTATATTTCGCTCCTTGCACGATATAAATAATCTTTTTGACTCTCTGATCGTATCAAAATTCCATAATGAGTTGCTATTTTTCTAACTCTTGCAGAACACTCTCTTTCTCTGGATGACACGTTTCCTGCCTACGCAAGTAGTTACTTGGTGTTTCGCCTGCTTTCTTAAGAGATTGTCAAAACGGATCACATTTTCCATCAGAATATGTTTTCCGCCGGTGAGACCGTTGTTTGATCATTAGGATTAGTCGTAATATTGTGCACATCTTTAAGAACAGGTAATTTCATCCATCGGTGTACCTTGGCTCTTCTATAATGTTTTTTCTGAGTATCGCCACAGATCGCTCCGACTGCCCATTCGAACTCATATGTTATTGCGGCTATATTGATATGTGAGATCAGAACATATCGCAAAACATCTTCAACTCTGCAGATGATAACTGACTTTCATTATTGCTCACTATGCAGTCTACTACACCGAAATGTGCAAACAGTTCATGTAAAAATTAATGTCGTTCATGATGTGAGTCTTTTGCATCATATGTCTTACCATTTGTTTTAACTAGCAGCAATGATAAAGTAATGATCGAGAAAACCTACAAAATCGATCTGGATTTTGAGCATTGCATGAGAGATGTCGGCCAAAATTTACTTTAAAAGTATTAGTTTGTTGGTTGTTTTTGTTTTACGGCATACTGACCATTTTCGGGTTATTTAATGCCGAATTAAAAGTATTGGTTTTCGGATCTAAGGCGCAACCTCTACAAGAGTCGATCATCTGCATTACGTCTTTGTGCAAGTAAGACCAGTAGACGTTGCTTTTCAATAAGGGTTTTTATCTGTGTATTTCAGAATTCCCCATGTGAAAATCTCTTAGATTTCATTTTGTAGAACTTTATTGTTACCTATCTTTCGCTATTTTATGACTGCGTTGTTAAGTCAGACTACTTTTAGAACGTTCTGTCTTTCATACCGTTGTAGCCCTTTTGTTTTTTTGAAATTCCTTTTTAATTGATGGTAGAAATAATGCGGTCTCTCTAATTGTGTTACCTATCATTGTGTCTATTTCAAAATCGGTACAGAACGCAGAAACGTTTTTTTGTATCAATTTTGATAGCTAAGCCGTATGGCCAATTTGTTACGATGACAGTCAGAATTTAGTAAGATAGCACCGACAGTTCAGTCGTCTACTGACAGTCAACTTCGGTAAACTTTTTTGGATTCGAAAAATCGTCAATAACATCTTATGATCGGTTTACACCATGAACGTTCTGCCATATAAATACCTATGAAACATCATTAACGCGAATAAATACTTCGAGCTGTTTATTTTCGATTTGTGAGTACACCTTAGAATATATTGTACAACTATTGAGTTTGCGAAGTGCGCGGAGGGCATAGTAGTAATCGTTCTTAGACGGTAACAGACCCGTGAATTAATAGTAAACAGTTCAGCTTATCAAACGTTTTTTTTTATTTCTTTTTTGTACTTTTGTACTATTTACTCGAGAACAGAAAAAAAAAATTAGATTGAGATTGTATTCTTTCTACTTGCAAGCGTTTTCATCTTTTTATGTGGCCGTTTCTTTTTATAACTTCTTTTTGGCGTCAGTATAACTTTTATTCATGGGACTTTCGAGAAAATGGCTTTATGTTCTCTCGGTTTTTTTTTTCAGATTTACACTAGCCGGGTTTTCCTTGTAAATTTCTACGACAAAATGTTTTTTAAATTACTGTCAATTGTTATTTTGAATTCTAATAGCTCTGTCGCAAGTTTTCTGTACCGTAAATCTTGTGATTGCTTAGGAACAATGAAATGAAATATAAACACAAAATTCAGGAACGTGTCTTGGTTTAGTGGGAACTCCGCTAAACTAGTAAGACAAAGTTATGATTCGACCATTTCCCAATGTGTCTAAAGACTGCTCGATAGATGAAACTGGTTACGGGAAGATGTGTCAGTAATAAATAACCTTCAGTGCATGTAAGGTTGCAACCCAACGATAATAAACATTATAGTTTTAGTCGATATATAAAACTGGATTACACAGTTTTGTCCATGTATCACCTTAGTCCAAATAACAATAAACGACATTAAGAATAGCTGGTGAAAACCGGATTAAGTTAAAAGTTAAAAAGGTTCTTGGCGCTCGAAGTTTCTACAATAATGTAGGATGTAGCAGCTCTTTCCTTAACATTGTACATATCGTTTTAATTTGCTTATATTATATATTATTGCTACGATCATTTGAGAAAACAGATATATAATTAAAATTCACCAATTTAATAATATAATATAATATAATATATATATATATATATATATATATATAAGGGATATTACTTTGCCCAACATAAACATATACAATAGATATAAATTATTATGTGTTTGCGAATAGATAAACAGTTCATAATATTATCCAGTAAATACGTAAGACACGCAAAGAACATCTAAGATTAAAAATAAAATCAAACGCAAATGATAGTAGATGCGAGAAAATAATTTTACTAATCCACGAAAATTTTCCCATTATTTGCTTCCTTTCCAGGCCGTATAACTAAACTACATAACATGAAGACAATTTCAATAAACAAATCACAATATATGTAAATGAGCAAATTAACAAAACTAATAACATTTTCAGCTAAAAAATAAACAAAAGAATTTATATAATAAAACACGGGAAAGATAATTCTATTCAACAATCGTATTTGTCATAATATTATTATTAAACGATAAAAAATAACATATTTATGCAGGGTTTTATAATATTTAAGAATTATAAGTTAATAAACACAAACGAAATATTATGACTGGAATGATAAATAACGAGTTTCTCATAATATTAAGCAATAACGAGTGCAAACGTTGGTCATATTTAAATAATTTAAGATAAAATGTGACACTATTTAACTGCTTTAATTGTACTTTCGGCATCCAGCATAGCTACATTCATACTGATTTAATATAGTTTATCTATCTACGTCGTGAATGTAGGGGTTACCAACGGAAATTAGAGATCTCTAAACAACAAAACCATACACTTTTTTGGTAAATAAATATTATAAGCGCAAACATTTAAAACCTGGCAATATTCTCATTATCCTGTTTTCTATCTTTTCTCGTATCCTTTGCTGATATTCGCAAGATTTAATGTCATATCCCTCATATATAAGTTTTTTACACTGTACGAGTCTTAACTCAATCAAACACATCTTCCACTTTTACACACACACACAGGAACAGACTCAGATGCACACACATACACACAAATATATATGTGTACGTCGGTGTGTTCGTGTGTGTATATATGTAATCCTACATAACCCGGGCAAAAATCTATGCCATAGAAATCATTACTTTACACACAAAGTAAAACTTGAATCGTGTTCTGTTCAATGCAACACCTAAGATGTGATAAAGTGATTTTAAATAAAAATGAGTCTAAGTATCGAAATTATTTATTGAACTGTTTTAAAATGAAAACATATTTTATTAATAGAAACATAATGAATGAAATCGGTATCGCCTACATAAATTTGAATTTAATGATGAGAGACTGATTTAATAAATGTTAGCAAAATAATAAACCACTACCAGATTAAATCGGAACAATATTAATAATACATAGAACCCCATCGATGTTTCTAGACGTAGGTCGGGCGATTTTTTTCATATTATTTATTAAGTTTAAGTAAGTGATTATTCAAAATGGAAATAGTTATGAAATGTTTATTTAGTTAAAAGAAATTAATTTTCTGATTAACATAATATATTATTAAACGTAATATATACGATATTGTACTGGATTTGCTGATTATACAGTCCGTAAACGTAGGTTGGTACGTAGTTTCGGTTCCAATAAAAATATGTATTTTATGTTATTACATTTTACAACTTTACGACCTTTTTCTTATAAAGCATTTAAATTTATTTAATGTTCGTTTTTTTTTTATGTAATCCTCTTGGTTGCGTTTTCTCCAACAATGCACATCAACATTGACATCTGCACATATAATTAAGCTTTTAACGTACCAATTATGTTTTATTATCAGCGTAATAAACGCAAGTTAAGGCATGATCAGTTGTAATTACCAAAATAAACCAACTTGAGTTTTTGTTTTTACGTTGTGCTTAGCGACAAACAAAGTTAGTTAACAATTAAAATAATAAAACATTCATAAAATAAATAAGTTTTGTTTTAATCTGTACTGAATTTTACATTTAAAGTCTTTTATTTTTATTATAACAAATTAATGTGGGTGATTAAAGTTTAACTTCTTTTTCTCATGACGATAACATATTATAAAAGAAGCAGAGGTTAACAATCAGAAGCAAAACTTAAAAGACGACACTTTCATCAGTTTCTCCATAAAACCGTCGCTTTACTGGAGGAACCTTGATATATATTTTCCTTGATATATTCATTTTCTGTGTTATATCAAAAACAAAAAAATCACAATGAAGGCTAAAATGGCAATGTTCGTTTTACCATTTCTTCTCTTCGCATTAACGATATTATTCTGCGAAGCAAACGCGCCGGATGGAGATGACGAGCCAGATGGTAGTCCAGGCATGACACAACTAGAGTTCCATCATGGCAACCTCGAAAACGTCGTGAAAGGAACATTTATCAATATGGCTACCGCATATGATAACGGCGAAAAAGGCGAAAATCCAGCTGGTAAATAAAATACAGCTTACTTACACTATTGATAATCGATGACGAAATGTGACAATGATACTTCCTTGGAATTGACGTATGTGACATGCATTCAAGATTTTGTTATAATTTTCCAATCGACCCGTAAAGTTTAACATGTCTTCAAAAGTAATAATATTTCTTCCATGAAAAAAATCATATTGAAAAGAGCTTAAATTAAAGAACTGTTTGGTTTTACTCGAATTCACTACATTTCACCGAAGGAACAACGACAAAATCGAAAGCTTGCCTTCATCTCCGATCTTTAAAGGTATAATATTGAACAACAAAAATATGAACACTTCACATCATTTCTGCATCTTTTGAAAATATATCTGAGTGTTCATATATTTTTTATCTGTTTTATTTAGTGGTCGAGCAGTGTCAAATATAATAAATATTTTAATGGGACACATCCAATACATTGGCTTTATGTCTGATGGTTCTAAAATCATGAAGCGAAAAAGAATATAGAAATGCAAATTTCTATCAATATTTCATGTGAAATGTTAAATTTTTTACAAATATAAACATATATGATACCACAAATATATATATATATATATATATATATATGTATATATATATATGTATAAATCTAGTACTGCATATGGATTAATATGTATAAGTTAATATATTTTAGTTATGTATCATGAGTATTATACCTTAATGATTATTACACTTGTTGTTTTCCTCTAGAAATGTACAAAAATGTATGATTCAAATTATTTAAAAAGAAGAATACTTATTCAGTTTCTATTTTAATAAAGCTTTTTCATTTGATCATTCGTTTCTTTTATGTCCGTACGTTATTAGATAATGATTATGTGCACTGATTGAAGTATTGCATTGCATAGCATATAAAGTAAGTATATTATTTATATTATTGATGTTAAATGTAATTGTTTTTTTCTTAACATTTATGATTGATTATTACAATGTTCCTCGAACGAACAAATTGTTTCTAAGTTTACTCGCTACATTGGAAACTTACAATTATGATTTGTGAATATTTCATATTTTCATATGCCCCTTCGTTATGTTATTAAACTTATTAAAAATGTATGATTTGTTAAATATATGCACACGTATACATGTGTATATATCGTAAAACTTGATAAGCACTTGTAAATCATTTTAATCCGTAAGCGGAAACCATCAAGTTTAATCCATGTAATTTCGCATGTAATGTTTTTTCTGTATCTAATAAATAATTAAAAAGGTTTTCACATGCTGAAGCATTATTATAAATTGACAGAGATTGTCATTTAAAAGCAAAAGCAATCTCATTGACAGTTTTTTATCTGTGTTATATTTAAAGCTAAAAAGCCAAATGACAACTAAAATGTCAATGTTCGTGTTACCATTTGTTTTTCGCATTAACGATTTAATTTCGCAAATTAACGTTTCTCATGGAAATGGGGACCAGATGGTAATTTAGCCACGAGGTAATGAGAGTTCCAACTTGGAAGTGTCGAAAATTTAGCTAGATATTATTTGGCGAAACAAATGTACCTGATAAAATTTCGAACCAGTTAAAGTTCCAACATGAAAACGCCGAACAAGTTGCTGTATGGATGTGTATCAATGCGGAAACCATATGCAATTCATTTATTTAGTTTATTTTACTTCAATTAATATTTTATTGAATTTATTTTTGATTAATAATAAAACAGTTTCCTTTAAAACTGGAAATCTCAGTATTAACTATGTGAGTTATTTGCCTTTGCTGTAATGGATCTATTTTAATTTAGAAATATCTTTAAAACTGCTTTATTAATTTTATAGTTTAATTTGATATGTTGCATGTAAAAAAAGGTATTTAAAAAAATATTTTCAACTCTTTTAATTTTTTAAAAACGTTATTTCTTGTAATGTTTCGGTCCTTTCTGTTGTAAAGCCTATATTTAGGGATGTTCTATTATTAAATTAATATATGGTTTTCTTTCTCGATCAATAAATATACCACACTGCGTACGATTAAGACGAAAAACGTGAACATCCAACTGGTAAATAGAATACAGCTTACTTGAACTGGTGATAATCGATGATGAAATTTTACAAATATATTTCCTTTAAATTGACGTATTTGACATGTCCTTAAGTGTTTTTTTATGGGGGTTTGATCCTTGCTAAAACATGTTATGATGAAAAAGCGCCTTAATCTAGCTAAAAAGTCCAGTGGTGGATCCCTTCGAAAAGAGCAAAAGTTTCGTAGCTGATGGAACAGATACTGCACTTTGATGCCAGCCCAAATGTTCAAAACTATTATCAACATTTTCTTAATTTTCTCAATGAAGCTCGTTTCACTCCTTATTAATAAATATCTTCTTTTCTTTAAAAAAACTGAAATCAGATAGCAGTTAATACTGAGAAGGATTTGTGAAACACCTATAACCCCTTTAAGCTTTTCCTTTTTCTGCACTTGCAATTTAAACATATGAATTTGTAGATAATTCCTTATTTTGTGAATTAAAGTCCTTACATTAATGAGTATTGTGTTCAATAGGTTTTCCTTATATTGAATTTCGATGAGTGAAACAATTTTATAGATGGTATCGGCAGACACTAATCAAATGTTAGCCTTTTATCATGTTATTTTGTGAATACAATTTATTACTTTTATACGATATTTATGATAAATGCCATCTTTATAAACTTAGAATCATAATATGACAAAATCAATTGCCGTCGACAAAATTTACAGGACTCAACTAGAAATAGTAAAGGTAGCATTTATATTTATATCACCGGCCATTATTCTAAAACATGGGTTAATAATTATTTTATTGATGTTTTTTTATCGAATAAAAGTGATGCTCATCTGTGTTTCGATATGCTTTCTTCTCGGGAGAGTACAGTAGTGTACAGGATGGTTTTCTCTCATAGTTAAATAAAGACTGATAGTGGAACAAACATGAACTTTATCCACGTAAAAAGATGTAATTTATCTAATTAAGAAAATACAGATTAATAAAATGAGTCTAGGGACACAAATTACAGTTGTTTCTTTTACAAAAAAAGCCAAACAAACAAAAAACATTGATTCAAATCAATGAAAACGTCATTAAAATATGCAAGCCATCACAATATATATAGTTTCCATTAGCATTTTTTTAAATTACTCGCCCCCCAAACAAGCCAGAGTTCCACTTAGATACAGGGGGCTACTATCACAGACATGGGTTACAGGGATACTATGAAAGGAGGTGACCATTATGATTTCTGTTTACATTACACTTGAACTTCTGCACGCCAGTACAGTCGAGAAGATGGAATTCAGAAGGGCATTCCAGAGTCTAGCATTTCTGTGAAAGAAACTATTAGAGTAGACGTTTTTCTTGCCTCTAGGGATCTCTAATCAGTAGGGGTGAAACTTTGCTGCTAGTCGTGGTCTACGGGGATAAAAACGTCGAGGGGTTTGCAATGGCTTGTAGGCAGAGAGATGCAACATTTCGTCGGTTGGACAGAGGTTAAAGCTAAGATGACAGTTCAGGATTTATCAGATTGGCGACTCTTTTTTGAACCTTGCCAGGAATGAGAGACTAGTAACAGCTGCATCAGCCGAAATGTTCAAACAATACTCCATACACAACGCTGGCCTTATAGATGTGCAGGATACTTTTAACCATTAGTAATTTTCTAGCAGGGTGGAAAGAGCCAACCTTCATCTCAGCAGCATTGGCAATGCTCTCACTGTCTCTAATCCAACCCATGTTCCCTGTGAAGGTTAATCTTAGGAGTATTTAAGTACATTCAGATAAAGTATCCTTCGCCATAGCTATTAGTAGTCAACAAGTTACTTGTCAGTAGTGAAGTAAACACGCGTGGTCTTGGCAGTATTGAAATGTAGAGCTCGACATGCATTTTAATTTAAAGTTTGTTTTGTTAATTAATTTCACTTTTCAATTATATCTGAGCATATTGACAGATATTTTTTTCTAGCTGGTTATTATTAATGCTTTAAATATCAGATGAATTTATCCGAAGAACAAGAGTATACTTGTTTTGTCGATTATACCCATATAATATGAATATAAAAATAAACAGAAATGGTGTATTCATTCATTCATTTCAAGTTAGTACTTTTAAAATGTGGATATAAACAATTTTCAAGGATATGTATACTTTTTCCACATATTTTCTAAATATTTTGCGTGTAAATTTTGTGGTTGTGTTTGGGAAATGTTGACATTTATCTATGGAAAAGTTGTTCTTAAGTATATCCTGTTGTATTATATATACTTGAAATAAATAATAGATTTTTATAATATATTCTATATATATATACTTAATATATATATATATATACTTAATATATATATACTTAATATATATATACTTAATATATATATATATATATATATATATATATATATATATATATATTAATAGCAAATGCCCTTAAGAGCGTTGTCTGGTGTAAGCATGCCTTCTGTCATATAAATAAAAAGTACGTTTTTGTTTTTGTTGTTGTTGTTGTTGTTGTTGTTGTTGTTGTTGTTGTTTTCTGTTGTCCGACCTCCAGTCTCCTCATGTTATATATGACTTTCGGAATAGACACCACCAACCTTCACTGTCAAGTAGGGTAGCCGCAATAGAAACCCAATTTTGACAGTGAGGGTGACTGATAAAATATTTGTTAAAATTTTTAACTTGGTAATCGCTATCAGGATTTCCACACGAATATACTATGAACTAACTTATAAATAAATAAATAAATGGGGTAGCAGCGTGTGCCATATATATTTAGATTTGATTTTGGGATTCTCTTCGCGATGTTAATGTGTGCATGGTTAAAGAAAATATAAATAAAAAGCATAACGCCAAAAAATAGCATTGTGGATGTTTTCTTAAGCAGATTTGAAAGCGAAAAACAATGTTATCTGTAAAGGTTATGTTTATGGTTTCAGCGATTGTTTTTGGAGAGGGAGGGTAGCTGTGATGTTATAATGTGTGCGTAATAAACTTTGAAGACGTAATATAAATAATTGTAAGCTGTTTATATTTTTGTATTCGGTTTAATATTCATAAAGCTATTGCTTCGTGTAGAAATACTCGCCATTAAAAAGGTTTTTATTTTCATCTACCTACTTTTCTAATAAGGTGTGTACTCTAGAATAATCGATTTTTCAGTTCTCAGCCAATGAAAATTGCCAGAAATTAAGAAAAAAAAAAATTTTCAAATCAGGGAATAGAAAGGTCATTTTATGTCTATGAATGTATGATCCAGTTACGAAGTGTACAACTATAATGTATTCATGATATGTATATTTCTTCTCCGTCAATACTGGAGGCTGACGGCAGACCTAAGATTTTGAGGGAAAATAAGAACTATGGCATCTAATGGTGGTGCGACTGTGATGATTTTGCTCCTAGGATGTAATGTAGATTTTTTATTATAACGATTAAATGTATCTTAAATACCGTTTTAAAGTGATATTTTTTTTTTACACAGTGATCACCACTTATCAAGGCCCGGAAGCCACTCAGGGATAAGGATTATTGCAAGTACATCACGTTAGTGAGGAGATTTTATGAAGTGTTTAATTAGGGGGGCGGTTCATTAGGAATTTGTAAACATTAGACTTGAAGACATCCAAGTTGTAGTCCGGAGGGAAGCAGGCAGACGGAACAGAGTTCCACAGGCGTGCAGTTCTAAGAAAGAAGCTTTGCTCATGAAATCCGCGTTTTGATTTAGGCACAGATATAGAGTGGGGGAAATTTTTCACAGTGGATTCAGCTAGACGGGTGTTTTTCGTGAAAGTTTGGCGAGGGGGGACCAGGGATTGGAGTTCAGACGAGCACCTGCCATGAAAATAACGATAAAACAAGGATAGGCTCGCAACGTCTCTTCTGTGGGAGAGGGGTTGCAGGGTAGAGAAAAGGGCATCCCCCACTAAACCACGAAGTCTATTTTGTACTCTGTCAAGGCATGATAGGCTGTTTTTGGCAGCTCCTGCCCAGATATAGCAACAGTATTCCATCCTTGGCCGTACTTGGCTTTTATATAGATAGAGAATTGCATCAGTAGTGAGATATCTTCTGGAGCGGTAGAAGGATCCCACCATCTTTCCTGCGACCTTGGCAACAAACTTGATGTACGTGTTCCATTTCAGATCAGGAGTAAAGGTCAAACCCAGAAGCTTGTCAAAACACGGGGCCTTTCCCAGACGAGAGCCATCCATCACAATTGATGCCAGCTGGGGATCAGAGCGTTGATGATGTAAGGATAGGAGTTTGGTTTTAGATGCATTAAAGGTAACTAGCCACATCTTCCCCCACTGAACCACGCGCTCGAGATCAGAGGAGAGAGAATCCGAGAGAACTTCGTCATTTACAGCCTTTGATGTGTTGCCGTAGATGGTCGTGTCATCAGCATAGATGTCAACGAATGATTTAAGTATGTGTTTAGGGAGGTCATTGATGTAGATCAGGAAGAGAGTTGGGCCCAGGATTGACCCCTGAGGGACTCCAGCATTGATATTGCAGGCCTCCGATTTTTGTCCATCTACCACTAGTCTTATGAGCCTATCGGAGAGAAATGATTTAATGATTGAGAAAACATTTCCAGTTATACCGTAGCTGGAAATCTTGTGAAGTAGACCCTTATGCCATACTTTGTCAAAGGCCTTTGATATGTCAAGAGCAATTGCCCTAGAAAGGAAGCCTTTGTCAAGAGATTCACTAATCCTGTGGGATATAACCGTCAGCACATCTCCGGTAGATCTTGCAGAGCGGAAACCATATTGTGTGTCACTAAGAAGGTTGTTTCTGCTGAGGTGGTTGACTATTTCTCTATTTAATATTGATTCCAGTAACTTACTTATAACACAGAGAGGACTTATTGGTCTGTATTGAGAGGGAGATGACTTATCACCTGAATTCTTAAATACAGGGCAAACTGATGAGGTCTTCCAGGGGGTCGGAAAGCACTTCTCCTTAAGGCAGCGCTTAAATAGTTTCGTAAGTATGGGAGCAAGTTCTGGTTGAAGCTTTTTTAACACTATAATTGGGATGCCATCAGGGCCAGTTGCTTTACTGGAATCTAGGTTTTTTATTAGCTTGGCGACCTCATGCACGGATATTTGTATATTACCTAGCTTGTTCTGTGTTATAGGAGGAAATATGGGGAGTTGATGGCCTTCGTCGCATAGGGTAGAATTAGCTGCAAAGTTCTTTGCAAATAGTTTGGCCTTGTCTGACGCTGACGAGATAACCTCTGGTCCATTGATAATGGTTGGGATAGAACGCACACTTCTGTTCAGGATCCTATTTGTTATTTGCCAAAACTGGTGGGAACGAAGCCGCTGATCAGCTACCTTGGATTTAACAGACTGGGCATATAGCTCTCTTGCATTTTTTATTACTCTTTTGCAGTGGTTGCTGGCAGTCCTGAAAGCAGTTTTAGTCTCAGTGCATCTATTACGTTGGTAGTTATGGAAAAAGTGATTTCTGTGCGCGATAGCAGCAGCACATTCTGGGGAGAACCATGGCTGGCTGTTAGGTTTTTGTTGGAATTTTTTTGATAATATGAATTGGTCTATGCCTACAATTAACCATTCGGTCAGATCTGATACTATAGAGGACACTTCCTTTTTAAACATGGAGTGCAGAGGTAAATCAGATATGAATGTACGGAAGCTATCCCAGTCAGCCATAGAGTATCGGTATACAGTACGGTGGAGGGGTACGTCTGATGGCTTCTTACATTTTGTTTTTATCTTAACTGATACGACGGAGTGGTCGGAGGATCCTAAAGGAGAATGAACGGTACATGAACATAGCTCAGGGGAAGTTGAAAGAAAAAGGTCTAAGAGGCTTGTATATTGATTGGGTGTATCGGGCACACGGGTGGGTTCGCGAACAATCTGAGTTAGGTCATAAGCAATGGCAAAATCATGACAAAACCTCCCCTCATCATCTGTCTTATTTGAATGGGTCAGCCATTCCACGTTATGTACGTTGAAGTCACCACAGATGTGGATGTTAGCCGAGGGATGTGAAGACAGTATGTGGTCTATTTTCTCAGATATGCTCTTAAAGATAGTAACTCCGCTGTTGTGGGGCCTATAGAGGGCAAATATAAATGCAGTGGTGTTAGCAAGTGCAACCCTGAAGCACATATAGGGTAAATTTGGATTTTCTCTAGAGATATCCCTGCCACATGGGAAGCCATCCTTAATGTAGGCACATATTCCATGCCCATGGCGAACTTGGGAGTCAGATTTAGCTGTTAAATTAGAGTATCCATTAATTATGAACTCATCTAGGGAAGTGGTCGGCCCTATTCCAGTTTCACATAGAAATAATATGTCCGGTTTCGTTTCCTGTAATTGGGTTTCAACCTCTGGAAGGTTGGAACGTAGACCCCTGATATTGGAGAAGGAGACCTGGTAGTAGGGGTCTACGCTGGAAGATGGGGTTCTAGGTTTAATCGAGTTTTTATTCTGGAGATATTTCATGTTGAGGTTTGGGGATTTGTGGAATAGGTCGGCATACTTGGTTAGAGCAGTACAGAGAGGGAAAGTAAGAGAGAAAAAGACAGGAATTTTTTTTTATTTGTAGCACACGAAAAGGTAAAGCCGTAACAATTACCCACTAGTATGGCATCGAGAGGCCCCATCAGAGACTACTGCATGGTCCAGATCCACTCACCAAATGGCAATACAGCAGTCCCAGTACTTTGCGCCTGCTGATAGGACAGCCTCCTTAGTGGTTAATCCAAGGTTCGGGTCCCTGACTATCAGGCGGCTAACGTCAGCCCAGACAAAACGTTTACCTCCAGCACCCTTACTAGTGACATGGCAACAAGGACAGACAAAGACAGAAAAATATCCGACATCTCAGACTACTGGTCACCAAGTAGTACCGACCTTTAAGCAGCTTTTATTTTCTTTTTTAGTACCGACCTTTCTAGTACCGACCTTTAAGCAGCTTTTATTTTCTTTTTTATAAGATATTGGTCAATTATCTGGAGATAATAAAATAGTATGTGGCATAATCTGTTGCAAATCTACGGTATTTTGGTCCAGAGAGGAAATTCCGTAATCAATATATATATATATATATATATATATATATATATATATATAAATCGGTAATCCTGTCTGTTTGTTTGTTTGTTCACAATTTGATTAATATATACAAAAGTTTCCTTACTTTACTCTTTCATTTATTTCTATATATAGCTTCATTCTAGGAAACTAAATACAATAAAAAGATTATGTCATTTGCATATGACATTAAGAAAAATCGATTTTATTAAATAGCGGTATCTTAATTAATGTTTCTAGCGAGAGAATTGTTTTCAGTGTTTTATTTAAAATTGTTTTTAATACATTTTAAACAATAATTACATTGATAACATATTTATTTTGTTGGGAATTATTATTTACACCATCGAAATTAAAAAAAAAAAACTTTTAGAGTTATTTGCCCCCTAGAATCTTCCGATCATTTCATTTGTTTGTTGTTATTATTCTTTAAACAGCTATACAGAAATCGCAAATTTTACGATGTGACCCATCGTTGTTTAATACCTAAAAAAATAGGATCTACTGCCCCCCTCTGAATTCCACAATTTACACTGTTCTTTCTTTTTTTTCACGTTAATCTCATCGATTACGAGCTTTAATTTCTAATTAAAAAAAAAAAGGTACATTTTTACGACGTGACTCAACGTCTTTTAACTCCTAAAAAAATTAGGACCTACTTTTTTGGGGTCCTAATACGTTTAAACAATTTTTATAAATAATATGAAAGAAGTAATTTCGAAAAAAAGAAAATTAATATTTAAAGTGGGGGATCACTTTTCTATATAAATTTAACATAAAAATGAACACCCAATTTTGGCCACAAAGCATTCAACGAGATATATCATCTCTAGCATTTTTTTTTAATTTAACGATCGAGATGGATGGGGCAAAACATGACAAATACAGTTTTTTTGTTTGGTCGGCGTGGGAATTACATTTGAAACATCTGGTGGAGAGGGTATCAGGTACTTCTTTATTTAAAGAACGTTAAATTTACATGTTTTTATCCGTTCTTTTATTTATGGAATTGTTGTGAGGGTGTGCATGTTACCCATGATGAAAATGATTAGTGCAGCAGGTGTGTTCCAAACGGAACTTCATGTCAACCCAGGCAACGCTGGTACCCATGCTAGTATATATATATATATATATATATATATATATATATATATATATATATATATATATATATACATGAACAAATTAATAAAATATGTTAAAAGGCATCTTGAAAAAGAGTTAAACACCTATTTAATTTTAAAAAAGGAAGCACAAGATAAGTGGATATAAGTGGAATATTTTTATTATTTTTCTGTTGCCTCCTGTTCCCCTTACCTCACCCTTTTTTTTTAACCAAGTAAGATCTTTGACTTACTTGTAGTTTCATTAAATACTTTTATATGCAAAATCCGATCCTGCATTTTGCTAATTCCTGCCCTCTGATGAAAAGGAGAGTATTTCTTCGAAACTCCACAGATTAAGGACTATCCACTTATCTTGCGCTTCCTTTTTTAAAATTAAAAATGTTTTTAATCTTTTTCAAGATGTCTTTTAACATATTTTATTAATCATTTGTTCATATTATAAGCTCTATTTCCTTTTCGGTTTTATTGAGCTTTTTATATCTGGCTGAGTTTATTTTACTTGTAAATATTAACTCTTTAATATTTATAATATATTTTAAGTTTGCCATTTTGATTACCTTAGTAAACTTATTGTAACTTTTTATTTTATATATATATATATGTATATATATATATATATATATATATATATATATATATATATATATATATATATCACATCGTTATATAATACTGGAAATATCCACAATGAAGGTAAATTTTAATCTCAAAGCACCTCCCTTCTAAGAGTGTTTTAGACAGAAAAAAGTTCCCTTGGTATTTCCGTCGAGCGGTTGTGCAATTATTGTCTTTCCGAATGTCATATTCTGGAGAGACTTCGACCATAGCTAGATCAATTGGCCAAATATTACGTCAGTCGGGTTTTCTCAGGTATTTTTTAAAAAATATTCCCTCGATTATTTGAAATGGCTTAAGTTGAACTGGTGTATATGATGTCTGTGGTGTTTTGCAACACCTGGACGGTATAGACTAGTTCGCTTATTATTTGTTTGAAGATAATGTTGTTTTTGTAGGATTTGAAAAGGAGTTAAATAGTTCTTATATAGCGTTACTATTTTCTTGCTAGTCGTGTAATGATTTTCTTTAATTTTGGCAATAGGCACACTTTGACTATTCGCTTCCATGTTTTTGATTTTGACACTTGCTATTATTATAGCAATAAAAGTGCCCTCGAAAGCTTTCGTCAGTTACTGGATGAGTCCTGATAAGCGGTGAGCATAGCAAAACACTTTAGATGTTAAGAAATCGATCTTGAAGTTGTCGTTAAAGAAAATCGTTTCTAATCAAAGCAATAAATTTGCAGTTTAAACTGGCAGATCTTTCTCTGAACCAGAGATTGGTATCAGGGGTTTATGGTCTGTTTCTTATGTATGTGCCGTCTTCCATGAAGGTATTTGTGGAACTTTACGACAGCGACTATTATTCATAGAGGCTCTTTATCGATTTGACAAGATTTTTTTTCAGCTGGTAGTGAGGATCTAAAAGCATGTTATTATGGAGAATGCAAGCATCGATGGTGTACGACCTTGTATCACTTGCGATGATAATGTCTTGAAAAGAGTCGTAGTTGGTGAGAGATCTGAAATGATATTGCTGATTAGGTCTTGGCATTCAGGTTTCCATAACGATGATATGTTCATTAAAGTTTATTTATTGCGGACTATCATCCTAATTTTTTTCTTACTTGTTTCACGACGTTTCGGCCAACTATTCCTCTGTTCTTCGCCAGGTGGTAACCGCGCCGGATAGGAAGTCTGAATCTCCTGACTGCTTTCACTAAGGGGCCTGTGGCCCAGTTGATAGAGACGTTGAATATCCACGGTTCCGGGTGAGAATTGCCTGAAGATAGCGGTTTCAATCCTACCGAAAGTCGGCCAGAATCTTACTTGTCCAAAACGTCGTGAGACAACAACAACTACGGAAGGCAGTAATTGCAGTGAATGCAGTCAGAGGATTCAGAGATCCTATTCGTCGCAGTTATCACCTGATGAAGGCCAGAGGAATAGTTGGCCGAAACGTCGGTAAAAAACTAAGAAAAGATAATAATAATAAATAAAATTGATAAATACTTTCAACTCAATGATTTGTTCTGCTTAAAGGTTCATTGAAAGGTGCTTTCATTAGTTCTATGTTAGTAATTAACCTGATGGTAAATGTTATCTAACTAAACTTTGTCAATCGCATTATTGCAGATTAGTAAACTATCAATATTTAACTAAATGTACGTCACAAAAACTGGACATTGTACCATCAAACGGCTGCTTTAGGTTAGTTATTTGCCAAAATTTTATTCGAATTCATGCTATCTGCACGACGTTAGGAAATGTTATTTATTATTAAGGACATTATACTGTCAATCGCTTTATTGAAGATCTCTTAAAATGCCAAAAAATCAGGTGATTAAAGGTTATCAAAAAGGAAATGATAGTTGCTAGACTCGCAAGAAGGGTGTCCATCAAGAGATTTAGTGATGTAGCTGAAAAGTAAGCCTAGAACCTTGGCATAATTACTGAAAAACCCGAACACGAAATTCAGACAAATAAGGGCCCCAGGAAAACCCCTTCAGATCGTTATATTCGGAAAATTCTTAGAGTATTCAACCAAAACCCAAACAGCACGAGTGTTTCCGTTTTTGAAAAAGCTGGACTCCCTCCAAGATCGAGGGAGGCTGGATACAATGTGTTGAATGAGACTGCAAGGAACATCAGACTTTTTACAAGGCCTCCATTTAGCAAACAATATCGGAAAAAATAAATGATTTGGACACATAATTACACGAAAATGGATTTCCAACAGGTTTACTTAGGGATGAAGGCCATACTACTCTTAACGGTCCGGAGAGATGAACCAAAGTTTGACCCGACCCGTTATAGAGTTCATCGCCAACAAGAAGGTTAAAGCATCATGTTTTGGGTGGGAATCATTGGGGATAAGTATGTTGGACCATGTCGAATACCAGAAGGTGTAAGGCTTGCCAGCAATTCCTTCATGGTCTTTTTGGATACTCATTTGTCAGCATGACTAGATGGCCTACCATTGTCACGTCGCTTTCAGATAATTTTTATGCATGAACATGAAAATTCAGCATCCCACTCTGCTTGTGGCAACTGCAGCTTTCCTTGAATCTATGAGATTCGTTGGGGACACTCTCATGACCAACCGTGTTCTCCGGACCTTAACCTCATTGAATATCTCTGGTCAATATTAAAAAGATACATTTTTTAGGAGGAGAGTCATTTACTTCAAAGGCTGCCTTGTGAAAGAACATAGTTGATGTTGATAGAGCCATAAAGCCTTTTAAGATCAAACAAATGACTTTCTTGGGGGACAAAAGTTTGATTCAAGTTATTTAAAAAAATAGTGAATAATTAATTTCTATGACGGTTATACATAAGATATGTTTTTGTTTATTATTCTTTGACGGACAAATATAATAAAAAGTAGAGTTCGCAAAGTAATGCATTGTGTTTTTGACGCAAACATATTTAAAGCGACCTTGAATAAAACAATAATAATTCCTCGACAAAGAATAGCCTGTGATAACATCGGTAATATCGCATGAATTGGAATTAAATTCTTGGAAATAACTAACCTTAAAGCAGTCGTTTGATGACATAATTTTCATATGGTGTGACCTATATTCAGTAAATTGATGATATTTTATTAATTTGTAATAAAGCGAGTGGCGCAGTTTATGTGACCGACGGGTTAGGGTAAGGGTTATGGTTAGTCTCTGTTTCTGATGTGGCCTATGTATTTGATTTCTGGTAAAAACATGTCTCACTTTGCCTCTTTAACCCTAAACCCGCATGAGTGTAATGGACTCCTGCTTTAGATTTACTAGTAACTAGTATATCATCCAAATATGCCGCATAGCATGTTATCCATGACCTGCTGTAAAATTGACCCCAGGAGCCAGTCTGTTGTATTTGTACAATCATCTGTGAGTGTTTATACAGACCAATGTAGAATTTTCGTCACCCATCTTTATCTAAAAGTTTGCATTTGATAGGTCAATTTTAGAGTCCATTTTTCCATTATTTAATTTGTTGCAAATTATTTCAAGGGTTCGCAAAGGATAATGGCGACTTTGCAAGGCATCGTTTTTCCCTCTCGCCAAATCTCCACGTATTCCTATTTGGTTGGACTTGGTTATTTAGCTGGAATGTAGGTGAATTCGATTTGATAAAATATGTCTGATACAGAATACCCGCTCGTTCAAACATCTTTTATTGTTTTCCTCTAAACAAATGGGCATGCTCCGTTTATTCTACAATAAATGTTGTGCACCAACCGTCATTGAGAGCTTAGATAATAATTTCGTACATTTTCCAAGGCTGCCAGAAAAATAGATGGGAAATTTTCGAATTAGACAGTGAACTAACTGTTTTGCGAGAAATGGCATTGTGTAATCCTATAGATTAAAGCTTTCTAGCCAATTCGTTCCGAACAGTATCTGAAGTTTGAATACGTAAGGTTTCAGATTTTGGTAACTGCATTTAGTGCTACTGTTAGGCTTACCTGAGCTAAGATGTTGATAAAAGTTTTTGGGCTTAACCATATTACTTTTCATGTTCGCATTTTCTATTGTAATATATATATATATATATATATATATATATATATATATATATATATATAAGTGTACGTGTTAAAATGCTATTACAATGAAAGGAATATAATGTTGGCGGTGTTGAAGAAAAAAGTGCTATGAAATAAAGCTATATATGCATATAAATATATATGTGTGTGTATGTTTGTTCGTGTGATTTTGGCAATAACAGGCTTACTTGAAAAATAAAGCTTCTACACAATGATGTACTGCGTGTTTTCTTCTAATACTGCGAGGCTCTTCTTTCGAAGAATTATTCTTTCTCTGATGGCGGATGTTTCAACTCATAATATCGCAACTATGAACAAGGACGCCGAAAATATCTCAGAAATCAATGGAATAATTTTATTTATTTGACAGCGAAATACTAAGTATTAATCATTTATTTTTTTTTCCTTTATTTCATTTTGTGTGTTTATATCGCTGGTATTTCCTGTTTATTGCCTGCTATTTGTTTTACGTTTTTATTTATATCTTTATTTAGATAGAGCCTCACAAGAAATGAAACCTAAAAAATGCAATATATATGAAAATTCAAAGCTGAAGAAAAACTGTATTAACTTATCAGATTAATAAGTATGGCAGAAAAAATGTCATCAGTAGACAAGAAAGTTACTGATTTTACCATTTTATCCATCTTCTAATGTGTCAGCTTGTTTAATTCTCCCCAATTACGCCAGTTTATAATTGGAATATAAGACTCCGAATCCAGCTTGAATTTTTTGGCGTTATAGAAAATATCAGAAGTCACATATTGTCTTAAATTCCTGTCAACAATGTTGTGTAATAGCGCTTACCAAATTTTAATTAGTGTTTCCTTGTTTTTGATGGCGTACTAATTTTATGGCGATTCTTATTGTAGTTTTGTGAAATTTGTTTACTTCTTGATTGGACCGAATTGTTTTGAATCCTATTCATCACAATGGTAAGCACTGTAATAAAGATAAATTACACGAAAGGTGACAATATTAGAATAAAGGGAAGCGGAGTTTTTGTCAGGTTTTGTGAAGTACTGGTTGTGTTGATAACCGATGAATCATATCGTCAACAGTTTAAAATTTCGTGTTTGTTGTTTTGAGAGTAATGTTTAAACTATTACTGCTTTGTGTCTACTGTCAAGAAACCAAATTTTAGGAATATTTTGAAGTACGGCTATTTTCATATAATCGAACATATAATCAAATGGGTTATTGCAAGTACAGTACGTTAGTGTGGAGATTTAATGAAGGGTTTACTTAAGAGGGTGGTTTATTAGGAATTTGTTAACGTTGGACTTGAAGACATCCAAGTTGTAGTCAGGTGGGAAGCAGGCAAACGAAACAGAGTTCCACAGGCATGCAATTCTAAGCAATAAGCTTTGATCATGGAATCCACGTTTTGATTTAGGCACAGATAAAGAGTGGGGGAAATTTTTCACAGTGGATTCAGCGAGATGGGTGTTTTTCGTGAAAGATTGGCGAGGGAGGACCAGAGATTGGAGTTCAGACAAGAAACTGCCATGGCAATAACGATTAAATTAAAGACGAACCAAGTATTTCATATAATGTCAACACAATAAAATTTACACTGGGTATGTTACTCCACGGACATTTCACAGGAATACATAAATGACGTTTCTGTTTTTTTTCTTATATGAGGATTAATTATTGATATAATATCGATTGGTGTTATATTTATAACGTTTCGATCAGGTTATCTTCTGGCATTCTTCTGTGTGCGTTTTGTAAAACATACGAAACACAAATCTCTTGCCAGATACCTGTACTTTGTTCTGTCGTCAAAAGTGTTATGCCTTCCAGGCAGGTTTTTTGAAGATCCCATTGAGTTTGAGAAAAATCGAATGCCGCAAGAAGAAAAAGACCGTGGAAGAATTTCTTCTAATACTGCGAGGCTCTTCTTGCTAAAGAACAGCTGAACGCTTAAGGCATACTGGACATTTACGTTTTGGTGATGGACAAAAGCATGTGATGCACATACATAGGTTGAAGAATCAAACAGATTACACTTAGATATTTGTTTGATTTTCGCAAAAAAATATATGTGTTAAATTATTGTAGACACATTTTTTTTACAAATAAGTCCCCACTTATCAAGGCCCGAAGGTCACTCGAGGATAAAGGTTAATGAGTGTACAGTGGTTATAGGAAACATGTTGTAGTCATCTTTAATAGTGGAAATGTGGTAAATTGGATTACTTATGCGGATACCTCATCAAGAATTTGTTCACGTTGCACTTGAAGACAACCATATTGTAGTCAGTTGGAAAGCAATACAATGAAACAGAGTTTCACGGGCGTGCAGTTTTAAAAAATAAACTTTGTTCATGAAATCTAGATTTTGGTTCAGGCACATATAAAGAGTGGGGGAAATTATTAATAGTGGTTTCAGCTAGATGAGTATTTTTCGTGAAAGTCAGGACAGAGGATGTACCGAATATCTAATACCGATTTAAGCATACATAAAAAATAATGATTTGAAATGCAAAAACCTCGTAATTTCAATAAGAGAATGACATAAATTAATAGATTAAAACTTAACTTAATAAAGTAGGGCCAAACAATGTTCAGTTTGATTTGGTATTAACAAATTGGTGTTAAATTTTCATAACAGTATTTCCGACATTAATATTCAATTTCTTATATTAGGCAACATTTTCAACATACTAGCGAGTGGTGCGGTCGTAAATATCGCTTAAATATATTTTAATTTGTTCAGCTTTTTTGTCACATGGTAGACACCACTTATCATGGCCCGCGACCACTCGTGGAGATAGGTTTTTGTGTGTACAGCAATGAATGGGATAATATTGTAATGATCGTTAGTAATGCATATTTGATAAATTGGGTTACTTAAGGAGTTGGTTTATCAGGGAATTTGTTTATGTTGGACTTGAAGACATCCAGGTTGTAGTCCGGTGAAAAACAGGCAAACAGAAGAAAGTGCCACATGCGTGCACTTCTAAGAAAGAACCTTTGTTCATGAAATCTTCGTTTTGATTGAAGCAAAGATAAAAAGTGGGAAAATTATTGACAGAGGTTTCAGCTAGACAAGTGTTTTCGTGAAGGATAAACGGGGAGGGGACCAGAGACTGCAGCTCAGACTAGCATTGCTATGGAAATAACGATAAAACAAAGACAGGCTCGCAACGTCTCCTCTGTGGGAGAGAGTTGGCAGGGAAAAGAAAAGGGCACACCCACTAAGCTACGACATCAATTTTGTACTCTATCATGGCAGGATAAGCTGTTTTAGCAGCTCCTGTCCAGATGTACTCCATCCGGGGACGTACATGGCTATTATATAGATAAAAAATCGCATCAGCAGAGAGATATCTATCAAGCTGTAGAAGGATCCCAATATTTTGTCAGTAACCTTGGCAACAGACTTTATGTACGTGTTCTATTTCAGATCAAGAGTAAATGTCAATCCCAGAAGCTTGTCAAAGCATGGAGCCTCCCCAAGACGAGATCTATCTATTTTAATTGATGCCAGACGGGGATCAGATCGTTGATGATGTAAAAATAAAAGCTTGGTTTTAGATGCATTAAACGTAATCAGCCACCTCTTCCCCCGTTATACCACGCGCGCAAGATCAGAAGATCGTGTCATCAGCATATATGTCAACGAATGATTTAAGTATGTGTTTGGGGAGATCATTGATGTAGATCAGAAAGAGAGTTGGGCCCAGGATGGACCCCCGATGGACTCCAGCATTAATACTGTGGGGGTCTGATTTCTGCCCATCAACCACTACTCTTACCAACCCATAAGAGAGAAATTATTTAATAATTGAGAAAACATTTTCAGTTATACCGTAGCTGGAAATCTTGTGAAGCAGGCCCTTATGTCATACCTTATCGAAGACTTTAAAGGTATTACGATAAGTATGTTGGTTTGGATTATATATGTAGTGTGGTTCATTGCTATTGATAGCGGCAGATCTTGTTATTTGATATGGTTTCTTGCGAGTCATATTGTGTGTGATTTCAAATTTAAGGCGTCATCAGGAGGAGCATAATGGTTGTATTTAATCTTTTCATTGTATCATGAATTGCTTCAGGCATTATTGAAGAAAGTGGCATTATATATATATATGTAATTTAAAAAAAATAATTATTGCGTTTACTAGGAGAAAGCTTCTGTAAATAAAAACGAGATATAAACATAAATATTTATATAGCGCTCCAACCAGACAAAATATAAGAATAACATCAATAAAACCCAAATGAGATAAATGTTATATAGTTGGCCGAGCAGTAGGTAGTTTGTCTACCTATCAGTTTATCTAATAATCTTTGTATCTAGCTATGCATGTTTTTATCTGTCTATCAGTTTATCTCTCTATCTATCTATTGATATATATATATATATATATATATATATATATATATATATATATATATATATATATATATATATATATATATATATATATATATATAACTTACTTGCGGGGTAAACAAGAGTGATCATAAAAAAAACAATATTAAAGACTGTAAATTAATATTTTCCAGAATTCCTTATTCGACTGGAAACTCAGAACGAACCATTAAGCTTATTTTAATACGAGGAGTTTCAAAGAATGAGTGTTTTTTTTTTACCAGAGCGAATATTTAAGCAAAATACTTTCTCATCGTGTGATACTACCGTTTATTTAAACTACACAACATGCATAGAATTTTAAGAGAAATAACATATGAAGATAGAAATATATGCAACGATCAAGTAGGTCCGGAAAAATTGGTAATATAGTTCATAAGATGAAATAGTTACATATTTGCAAACGAGTTTTTAAGAGGAAAGACGCGCATACAGAGTAATGCAGGTTAAGAATACCAAATTAGAATAACACATAATGAATGGTGAGCGTTTTATTTGTTATGTAAATTTATGTAATATAACTTTTCTGCCAAATTTAATAAATAGTTTATTCGAAACCGCAAAAAAAAAGCAGGAAACCACGTGAAATAAGTTTTGGATCGAAATAGTGTATGTGCATTCATTTACTGTGAAACGTAGAAAATTAGATTAGAACCGATTTTGAGATTGTTGATACTAAATATTATTTAGAATGTTCGAATAATAACGTTTAAATCCTACTCGCAAATGTTCAGAAAATTTTATCAAATAGGTTCAAGTTCGAGTCACATAAAAAGTTAAAATCACTCTGCTATCTTTTACCATTTATCAAATCTACAAATGTTTCATTCTAAAAAAGCAAATATCTTAATTCAATATCTGACAAAAATAAATCAACTCATAGTATTGTTCCAACGTAAACAAATAATAGAGATCAATCTATATATCAAATCTTCAGAATAACGAAATATATATGTTGTTATTTAATGTCTTACCATTTGCTTATCTATATATTAACAAGCACTGGTTGCCGGCGTTGCTCGGGTGTTTGGTGCTGTGTGTTGCGACAAAAAGAAAGTTGTTTTAGGCAGGCAGTACAGCGAAGGAGTAAAACACGGGAAAAGGTGGCGTCTTTGCTGTTGGGTCCATAATCCACTCGGAAGTTGCGAAGGTCAAAATCAAGGCTAGTCAAGCGAAAGGAGGAGATGACTTTTGAAAATATCGGCTAAAAAAGCGAATCCTCTATGTAGAAAAATGTCCAGTTGAGGATTAAAGAATTAAAGTTTTTAACGAATTGTTCGATATCTGTCGTCTGAAAGCTTAAAAGCGATACCATACAGACATGCATGCATACATACATACATACATACAGGCAGACAGACAGACAGACAGACAGACAGTTGAGATTTATATTATAGACAACCTTTCTCCCCGGCGTTGCCCGGTTGTTTGAAGGTGTGTGTTCAGCAAAAAAATAGTGGAAGTAGGTAGGCAGGATAGATCCCGTACCGTGAAAGAGAAAATAAACGAGAAAAAACTCCTGTCGAAAGTTTTAAGCAGACATAGAACATACATACATTCAAACAAACAGGTTAGATTTATATTATAGATGTAGTTTGTATTTAAAATGGTCGGGTATCTAATATCCACAATCGAGATTACTTCGTTTTACTCAATATGTAACTATGTTTGGATATAAACATATGCTTTTCAATCCTAATTATGCGTGAATTTTCTATAAAAGTATTTTTATTAGTTGAATAATTGCAACCTATATTCATATCGATTTTCTTATTTAGATCATTGATTTTCAAAAAATGTAAATTCTTCCATAATCATTAAAAAATATTCACGTGAACTCAAACATAGAACCTGATTACTACAATCTCTAGGTTAAAATGGTATTATATATTAATAGAGTAATAGAGAAAAATATAAAGAACCCTGTGCCATCCCTCTCATTCGTTTAAAAAACTAAAAATAGTTTTAATGAATAAATTATAAACTCTTCTAGAAATAAGTTATGTTTTTATGAATACATCTTAGATCGAAATTCAATTGATTATTAGAAACTTAGTTCTACATTGCATTAACACCAATTTATTCACATTGTCATGTGTATATATTAGTTGGGAAAACTTCTTATCCGACCTAAACTACGAAACAATTTTACCAATATAGATGTTGAGTGTATTCTTATATGTAACAGATACCAGAACTTAGATCCATCATCATGATATTTTCTATTGTGTGTCAGTAACGGTACGGCTTAAAGCAACTTGTTTGTATCAAGTTAAATGCACAGAGGTGGTAGGATTGAGGCTAATAGATATTAAACCCACTTAATTCGAATGACAATACATGCGCATGGTAGCAAAGTTCACCAATCACGAAAGTGCGTTTTTAGTGCAAACCTGTTAACGGTTGTTGCTTCCTCACATATACACCTTAAAGAAAATAGGGACGCACATGCGTTTTAGTAGACATTTTAGAGTTTAGAGTTCGAGTTTCCAGTTCGACAGTCTATAGCCTATCGCAATTCCGAGAAGATGGAAGAATTCTCGTGGGGGTGACGAGAGATAGCGATGGATGTCAGATAAATCGATCGAAAAATTTCCACATTCTTTTAAGGAGGACGCAGCATTAGGGATGCAACTCCGACCGTAAAACTGATTAAATGAATTGCGTCTTTTGTTGTGCATGAGAGATCTTTTGTTTCCAGTGCGTCGACATCGGAACAAACGACTCGAAGACACGGAGAAGATAAAAAATAATTCGCTCTGCCTAGTATTTCTAAACTCCTGGTAAGTGCTGATGTGCACTAAAGTGAACATTTCACGCAATATAGACATACATAATTTCCTTTCGCGAAACATTCAAAGGCAGGTTTCTTTGAAGATCCTTATTATTTTAATAAAAATAAAATTTCACAGAAGCAAAATCAAGTCTATAAAAACAGTATGTTTTTCATCTTCTCTCCAACGAACAGGTGGCCACTCAAGACATACTGAACACGTGCGTGTTAGTTATGTCGACTACGAGGCATAAACATATTCATGTTCAGAAAATGCACAGGTGGGAATGTGAAAAAACACTCATATGTTATATTCACTTATAAAAACGCATGAACCGTTTCTGTTTATTATATAGTCTCCAATAAAAGATATGCAAACGTGTCATTTTAATAAACGAATGGTGTAAATTTAAAATTCACTTATTCCTCCAAACACATCTATTATATATAGCGATCAACTTCGGTTTTGTTAGGTATTCATAGGAAAAACTCATTATAAAATTCCGTTTGATATTTATATTTGATTTATCATATTAAATCCATATCTATTAAATATTTAATTATTTTTAAAAATATATTTAAAGTACAATGGCGATTCGATTCTGACGGCGTTTTGTTACTCGGCCAGAATGTTCTACCTTGTTATGTATCTCACGATCGGAGGGGGTTCACATACACTTCGAGCGTCTCGCTGTTTTTTTCGTTTAGTTTTACTTGTTCTCTCCCTATTCTATTCTTTTCTATTTTCTTATATCTGTTCTGGCGATAATCTACGGTGTTGCGCAATTGTACTAAATTAAGACAAGCGGTTTGGACGAAGTACTTTTTTATCAAAGTCACTCAGAGAATTCAACCTCATCGACGATCCTCAATCAATGGTCACTCCTTACCGAACAAGTGCATTCACGTTCGCTGAGAGTTTGGTCGATTCCCATGGAAATAGCATACGTTTCAACTTGGAGAAATTTTGACACAAACCTTTGACATTGACCTGCACGTACAGCTGGGTTTACTAATATTATTTCTATTTACATCTGGATTTAGGATTTGCCGAAGCTGAAAAAAATTCTAGGAGATAATCCACGGTACAGGGAAACTTCAAACAACCATTGATACACTGTTGACATTTGGGAGATGTTGGAATTCTATTAGTCTGGCGACTGCTTTTTTTATCTAAAGTACTTTTATATACCTATCGTCTCTACCACCTATGTGCTATGCCGTTTTTATGGTTATCATATTTTTAATGCTGCCGACTTTCTATTGATTATTGTTTGTTTTGTTTCTTTTCATTTTCATTTATTTATTTATGTTTTTCTTTTTCGCTATTTTTCATTCTTTAATTTCTTGAAAGCTTTTCCCTTATTTATTTATATATAAGATCAATGCCCTTATGATAAGGGTTATAGTTAGTGTAAAGGGAGATATTTGCGTATTAATACGATTTGAATAAATGCATTGTATTTGTATTACATTTCTCCTATAGAGTTATGTTTGGGGGAATTATCGTGACAACAATATTTATATGTCTATGCATAAACTTAATTTTGATGGTTGTGATTTTTACGGGTAGTAAAATTGTTTTTATTACTATAATATGTGTATAATTGAAATGATAATATAGTTATTCTTGGGGGTTTGATACTAAAACTATCGCCATGTAAATGGATGCATATTTATTCATATTTCAACAATCAAGCATATACAGGGTGGTCAAAAAGTCAGGTAACATTTTAAAGAAAAAACGATATTAGCAATACACGTATATTTAAGTACCATACATTGAAATATAAAATGAAACAAACATGAAATTTGTTTATTTTGTTAACTGTCGTCCATTTCTCTCTCTATATATATTACACTCAAATATTTAAACAAATAATATTAAACAAATAGAGATTATAATGGATCATATTGTTTTTTCTACCTTTAACATGTTACCTGACTTGTTGACCACCCTGTATATAGAAGCGACGGCAGTAATATAAAAGTACTTTGGTCACGGGAATAACAGTAACCCCCATACGTATAGAATTCGAACACCCCCAACTGTCTGCAGTATAATTGCATAAAACAACACTTCTTTCCACGTTACTCTGAAATTTTAAAACGAATGTACGAATAAAACCGCCAGAAATATACTAATGACAGCTTAAACACGAGAAACAGCATTCCCCTTTCCTTCATAACACATCCCCCCAAAAACATACGACGCATATTCACAAAGTATCCACGCCAATTTTCAACGGCATGTACATCATGCAAAAATTTCTTATGAACACAATCTTGACAAATTAAATCGTTTAAATATCAATTCTATTTTCGTCTGATGAAGTGTTGTCTCTATTTGAACACCACTTAAAAATGTATGCACATATGCAACAAATAATGTTTGTATAATAGACATAATACATACATATATTTATATATATATATATATATATATATATAATTTGTACAACCAAATACGCACATATTATTAATAACGTATGCTACGGATATGACAACAATTAAAACATAAAATCAAGAATTCAAAAATCAAATAATAATATGTAATAATCGCGTCATTGACATCATAGACATAGCACAAGTACATGTGATTAGTTTGGCTTCTCTAATCACAATGATATATCTTGTAACATCACACCTAACATACCTATATTCTATTCTTGACACACACAGTAACGTTTCCGACTCGTCTTACAGATTGTCAGAACCAGCAATACATTTTTCTAGACCTATTCTTGACCACAGTTCCTTAAGATTTTTTTAATTTTTTTTTATATTTTCACCCCAAACAAGGCACATTGCCACTTTGGTGTAGGGGGCTACTATCAGGGGAAACATCTACTGGGGCACTATGTAGGGATTAGGGCAGCGAGATGTTGGTTCACGTTGCACTTGAACTTATGCATGTCAGTACAGTTGGGGAAGCAGTGACCTGGAATGGAATTCCAAAGTCTAGCAGTTCTGGGGAAGAAACTACTGGAGTAGAACGATCTTTTACATCTAGGGATCTCTACAGTGTGGGGGTGGGATTTCACAGCTTGTCGGGTCTGTCGAGGGTGTTCACGTCGTGGGGGCACAAGTGCTTGCAGTTCTTCAGAGCATTCACCATTATAATACTTGTAGAACAGGCAGAGGGATGCAACGTTTCGACGATGGGACAGAGGCTGAAGTTTTGATGCCAGTTTAGGGCCTATCAGATTTGCGACTCTCTTTTGAACCCTGTCAAGGAGAGAGAGACTAGTAGCCGATGCACCGGCCCAAATATGACAGCAATACTCCATACATGGGCGAATAGTGGCCTTATAGAGGTACAGGATACTTTCGGGTGTTAGAAGTTTTCTAGCACGGTAGAGAGAGCCCACCTTCCTCGCAGCGGCCCTGGCAATGCCCTCGATGTAATTGTTCCAGCTCATGTTTCCTGTGAACGTTAGGCCAAGGAGCTTGAAAGACGTACTCTCAGCTAAAGAGTCGTTGGCCATTGCTATAGGTGGTAGAGAAGGTTTCCTGTAATTATTGAATGAAACCAGTTTTGTCTTGGTGGCATTGAACGTTACCATCCATTTTTGTCCCCATTCCACTACTGAATTGAGGTCATCCTCCAGTGTTTCTGCCATTACTTTAGATATATGTTCATTTGTTTTCCTGTCGTGCCTGCTATAGAGTGTGGTGTCATCAGCATATATACCCATCTCAGAAGCAATTTTATCGGGGAGGTCATTTATGAATATCAGGAACAGCAGAGGACCAAGGATAGATCCCTGGGGCACTCCGGCATTTATATTATATTGTTTAGACGTACGACCGTCGAGGACAACCTGGATTTTTCTCTTATCTAAGAAGGATTTAATTATGTTAAGTATTCTACCAGTGATACCGTAAGATCTAATCTTCCTGAGGAGACCCTCATGCCATACCCTGTCAAAAGCCTTAGATATATCTAGAGCTACCGCTCTGCCCTCTCCCGCTTTGTCCAGTGAATGGTATATGCGTTCAGAGATTACAGTGAGGATGTCTGCCGTGGAACGGGCTTGTCTAAATCCATATTGATGGTCGGTCAGAAGTTTAGCATCTGTAAGGTGTTGGACTTGAGCATGGTTAATTAAGGTCTCAAATATTTTGGCAAAAAGTGGGAGGAGGCTAATAGGGCGATAATTTAATGGGTCAGTTCTTTCGCCAGAATTCTTGAATACTGGTACCACAGAAGCAGTTTTCCAGCAGCTCGGAAAGCAAGATTCATTAAGGCATTTGTTGTAGAGTTTGGAGAGAACTGGAGCTACTTCGGCTGAGCACTTTTTTAATAGCACAGCTGGGATGAGGTCGGGTCCACATGCTTTGGAAGTGTCAAGGTTTTTTATGATAGCATGCACCTGAGCAGGGGTGATTTCCAGATCGTCTAGCTTGGCATCTGTCCGCATAGGAAAGTCAGGTAGGGGGTGGTTTAAAGGGTCCAGTGTAGAGTTGGAGGCAAACCGACTGGCAAGCATGTTAGCCTTCTCGGTTGCTGAGCAAAGAACCTCGTGATTGTTGGTTAGTGGGGGAATCGTTGATTGCCCATTATTTACTACACTATTGTAGATTTTCCAGAAGTCACGAGTTCCGAATTTTTGTGCTTCGATGCGTTTTTTAGTGGTTTCCGTAAATTCCCTCTTAGCTGTCGCTATTTCTTTCTTAACGTTACTTCTAGCTTCTATGTACTTTTGTCTGTTTGAACTGGACTTATGTCGGTTAAACCTTCGGAATGCATGCTGCCTTTGAGCAATGGCAGTTGCGCAAGTCGAAGTAAACCATTGGGGAGAGTTGGGCTTGCTATAGAATTTCCGCATGGGAACATGCGCTTCGATTGCAGTTTGGAACCATTCAGTGGTCTCAGTTGCACACTGTTCAGCAGGAAGAGAAAAAATATTTCCCCATGGGGCGTCTCTGATAAGATCTCTGATAGCTTCCCAGTCAGCCTTTTTATAATATCTGGTTGTTTTGAGCACTGGCTCTTCAGTTTTGGGTCTAGAGTTTAGGGCGATTTCAACCATTATTACCGCATGATCAGCGTTCCCAAGTGGGCTGTCGGATTTCGTTACACAATCATCAGGAATTGTGGTCAAAAACAGATCTAATAGTGATGCGTGTTGTTCTTCCTGATCAGGGAAGCGGGTTGGAAAAGTAACAATTTGCGATAAGGAGTGAGATACAGAGAAGCTATGAGTTGCGCTGCCTGCTGCATCTGTATAAGTAGAGAATCCAAGCCAGTTTTTGTGATGGACATTAAAGTCACCAAATACATGTACTTGGGCGCTAGTGTCGAAGGAGAGTGCTGTGTCTATGCTGTCAGATACTTTGTTTATTATGGTGCAGTCTTGGGTCGAAGGAGAGCGGTAGAGAAAGTAAAAGTAGCTAATGTTGTGTTGCATGATTAGTCTAAAGCACATAAAGGCTTGATCATCCGTTTCTAGGTTTGTCTCTCTAGTCAGGGGAAGGGTATTACGAATGTAAACTCCAAGTCCGTGCATATGTCTGTCAGAGTCCTTACGGCAGAGTGGGAGATATCCAGGCATGTTAAAGTAGTTAGAGGGGATGGAGGAGTGTAGGTTAGTCTCACTTAGTGCTAAGATATCCGGGGCATTTGTTAGGAGAAATGCTTCAACATCAGCTAAATTTGTTCTAAGCCCACGGATATTTGTGAATGCAAGCCTCAAGGGAGGAGGCAAGTTGAATTTGTTTGACCCTAAGCCTGGTTTAAGCTTATTTTTAGATTGTACTGTCATCATGTTTTTTAACGAGTTTCAGTTGGGTTAGGGGAAGCCGAGCAGGAGGTTATGCAGAATATCACACATGCATCACAAGTAGACCATCAGCTGACCCACCATCAACTAGGACTGTGGCCTCAGGAAAGCCCACCGGGGATGAGTGCAGGGTCCCTTTCCATGCGCGCCATGGCACTGCAAACATCCCGATATTATTCAACTGTTGATGGAGCAGCCGCTCTAAGCGCTACCAAAGAGTTAGGGCTCCTGTACTACCAGTCGGAAACAGCAGCCAGTAACTGTCAATCCGTCACCCTCAACCCATCAGAGGAAGGTCAACCCAATCTAATTGCTCAGGCATATGTGGTACTCAAGCATTCTCAAATGCCCAGCTTTAGGGTTGGGGTGTGTCGGGAGTGGGGGAAACGGCGTTCATTGCCCTAGACAAGAAACAAGATCTACCAATGGGTGTGTCTGTCGAATCACTGATTATGTAACAAATGCAAATTGAATTCTCAGGAATGCTGATCACATCATCCTAAACCCTCGATTCGAAGTCGAAGAGTCACTGCTCAAAACAAGGTACTCCATTAAGACTGACGGAGATGCGACCAGAGACTAGATCAGAGATAGCCTTGAAGTAATATCGTTTTTCTATCCTGCGAATGAGTGTGTAAATGAGATTACTAAATAAATCGAAGCAGCAATTGAAGTATGTTTTCCCACACGGAACTCCTGTAGCAAACCCCACTCGCCCTAGTGGTTTACTTCTACTAAGAAAACTGCCCTTGCTCAAAGGCAACATTTATTTGGCAGATTTATCCAATAAATTTAGTACAAATAAACATTAATCTAGAAGTAAAGTGTAATTGTAAAAAGGAAATAGCCATAGTTAAGAGAGAATATACCGAAACCACCAGAACACAAAGTGAAACGCATAAATATGTAACTTGCTATCTCTGGAAAATCTATTAGAGTGTAGTAAATATTAGCTAATCAGCAATTCCCGACTCTCCAATAATCTTGGAGTTGTTTTTACGGCGACCAACAAAGATAATCCGCTTGCGCGTTGATTTGCTTCCAATTCTAATTTGAACCTCGCAAACCATTCCCTCACAGAGTTTCTCTGCGGGCGTAAACCACACTAGATTATATGAACACCACTTCCCCTCAAGTACATGACATAAAATACGTAGACACCTCAAACACACTTGGATCAAATCTCATTTTGTCTGACTATTGAAAATACCATAATTCTCTTTTTTTATATGAAAGCCTCCTTAAAAAATGTTAAAATATGTCTCGTCCTCTATTGGATGTATATATTTTGATATATGTGTTGATATATATGGTTAGACAACTATGTGTATTAGAAATTAAAAGAAATCTTCCCAATTGAGCTTAAATATCCAGTTATATTTATGCGGAGAGAATTGCCTGCCACTTTTTCTATCATAAACGATAATTCGTATAGTTTCACACAAAGTATCCGTTGTGCAACAAAAGTTTACTTTTGGTTGTCCCGATACTGCCGTACAAAAGACAATGCTAGACAACCCCTAAAATGTATCTGTAAAATATGGAATGCTAGATAAATATTTTCCACCCCATGTGTTGCAAAACCATAAACAGACTGTGAAACAGAACTATTAGAATCATGAAAAGGCAAACCTTATATTTACAGTATCTTCAAAACACATAACATTTTCTGTAATTATATCCACTTATCAAAATATTTACCACCATATAAAATTCTGAGAACCATCCGAATAATAACCAGACAAATTGTACAAATAAAGCGAGCAGCTTTACGCCATTAAACTGCTCAAGGCAAACTTTCAGGCATAGTACTTGAAGATTATACAACCAGAAATTGCTCTTATCTTTACAAATAGTTCCATACGTCGTTTAATAAAAGAAATTATTCCTTATATCATAGTACACAGACTGTTTGATCAGTAGTAAACCAAACTGGACAATTGTTTTCTGCAATACAATACAAATGAATTATCATGTTGTGAAAGTGTGTAATAAAATATACGTCGCAAAGCATCTACGCATAAACTATCAGCTTTGTGCCAAGCAATATAAATTTAGTTCCGTCAGATCGGCACCTAAAGTGTTGACTGTGATATCAAGAAGTATTATCTAATCGTTTGATGACGCCATTATGCTTGAGGCATTACTTTTTTTTATATATCAGATGTCTTCGATAGAGTTTGGCACAAAGGTTTTCCTCACAAACTTCTAAGTTATGCAAAATCGTTTAATCTGATAAACACTATAAAATATTTTGCTGGCTTCATTTTATTTTTCATACATTATTTTTTAATAGGTAATGTTTCTACTAGTAATTTATCGACCTTGTGCAAAATCCTATCTTCAAAAACCAACACGTATAGATCGAAAATATGCAACAAAGTGTAAGAAAATTATAAATATCTTGAGGGTTTTATTTATTTTTAATGCATTATTTTTAGAATAGTTAATTGTCCTATTACTAATCTATCGATTGTGTGCAATATTCTCATTCTAAACTACAACGGGCAGAGATAGAAGCACCATTCGAACGAGAAAAAAAGTTAAAGCAAAATTTCAGCATTTTTTTTTAAAGTTTTGTCATTTTAACTACCGTTAGTTTAATTTGGACTTAAATCTGCTAATTACATGATTTTAATATTATTTTAAGACTAAAATAAAAAAAAATAAGTTATTTTATTTTCGAAAATGCATTGTATTCGAACAAATTAAGACTTTTTATGTAATAAATTAAGAATTCGCTAAAGGCATTTTAGATAGAATCTCTCGAGTTGCTTCAATTGTAGACGTTTTGTTGTCCAACATTCAGACGAGTAAAGTAAAACAGAAAGTACACAGGTCGAGTAAACATTAGTCTTGGTTTTGGCAAAGATGCTACGATCACACCGTATATATATATATATATATATATATATATATATATATATATATATATATATATAACTACTTAATTTACTCACATAAAATTAATATACGAAAGTATAGATTTATGCGTACACTTTAAGTATTTACTTCAAAAGTGCTCAATACATAAGTAGAGCTTGTTAGTAAGTTATAAAATGTATATGGCAATTAAGCTACAGTGGATATTGTTTACATACGGTGTTTTTTATTGTTGAATGTACTTTCAATAATAAAACACCGTATTAAAACAACACTAGCCAATAAATACCGGGAACTTAAAGAAAGCGAACATTCGCCGGTAGTCGAATGGAAAATAATAAGACAAGCTACCATGTGTAGGGACCTAGACGGCCCATGTAGATTATGCCTTCATGAAAAAATTGCTATCCTGCACTTTAAAGAACCCCAACATCTATTAAACTTTAGAGGAGAAATAGAAAACAACTGTTTTCACAAGATAAAATTTACTCTAGGATAGCGATACAAAATAGTTTAAAACTAACAAAAGCAATAGTTTAAAACTAACAAAAGCAATAGAAACTAAACTACTAAATAAATTAAATAAACATGAATATATATAAACGATCACACATATTTGTATGTATATATATATATATATATGTTTTGTATGTGCATATATATGGGTGTGCACATATATATATTTATATATACACTAACATAAAAAAGCTAACCTAGATTTAAAACAGATCAAGAAACTAAATAACCAAGCTTAATAGAGCCCACACAAAAAAAATCAACCAATAGGCCTTTGTCCGATAAATGCATGTTCATTGGCTGATAAGAAGGGCGCGATGGATACTAGAAAGTTGATTGGCTAACTAAAATCTCAATAGAAGCTGCGCATATAAAAACGACAAACAACCACAGAATTCGCGCATAAGCCTAAAGAATCCTAGAGTGGATGAGGCGCGGAATATTCAGTGTCGCTTAATCGTCATATACATTTTATAACTTATTATATATATATATATATATATATATATATATATATATATATATTGCAAAAATATAATTATCCACTGGCACGTGTTTCGTTTTTTTAGATTCATCAGAGTGGCTGAATCTAGCGAGATCCAACATTAGTCAACGGTAAGAAGCCTAATACTTTACTTCTGGACTATATAGCACAAGATGTAGCTTTTTCGCGTTTATGAAGATGGTATTTGTTTGTTTTCTTGGTATACATTTTGCAATGAATTTAATTATTTATAAAAATGTATTTTTTCCAAATGCGAGGTGAGAATAATTTTCCCTTTTTAATAATTTTGTAACGCCCAATGGAGAGTTGTATATGTATTGTTTAAATATAACTATCCAATGACACGTGTTTTGTCGTCTACGACTTATCAGAGTTCCTGATATCAGGACCCAATGGTAAGAAGCTTAAGCATCTACCACATTTCGCACGACTGCCTAATTTATTATTTGGTTTTATAAAGATGTTACAATTTCTTTGTTTGTTTTACGATGCGTTTGAATTATTGTGCAAATATGCTAAATATTGTACACTGGAGATATTCGTGATTGTACTGTATAATAATATTTGATACTGGAGATATTCATAATTGTATCCTATTTCTAAAGAGAAGAGAAATAGGAGAAATATTTATCAATAATATCTATTTGATATAAATATGTAAAATATTAATATAAAAATATACCGAGAGGGGACTGGGTTTGTTATTGACAGATACGGAAACCATGTTGCATCATTTAAAATTGGACAAAAGAATGAACCAAATCAGAATGAGGATAATAATAAGAAGAATGAGTATCGATGAAAAATAATGTTAAGAAAAGAAGAGCAACTATCTAGATTAGGTGATTAGGTTATGGAACTGCCTAAGAATAGTAACGGATTTTAAGTAAATTGATCAATAGCAGATAAACCCATAGAAAATAAACATCGAGTAAATAAAAAAAAAAGGTTGTTACTTCTATTTACTAAAGGCCACATGGTGATTTTAAAGGGGAAATTCTACTCCAAAAAAGAACATGTTCTAGAAACTTTCTTCAGAGAAAAAAAATGTTATACGCTTAAAACCTGATTGAAACAAGATGTGGTAAGCGATTGTGTTAACAAGATTTTGATGGTTAGGGTAAGGGTTAGGATTAGGGAGGGTAAGTCTTCCAGAATTTGGATGATCTTATGAGAAAAGAAAAACTTCAAATTTCATTATAAATATATCGAATTTTGGATTCCAGTAAGTTCGCTATCAATTTCCGACTTTACATGACCGAAGCACTACTGATCAGAAACTACACTGATTCTTCAATTGAATTTATTACCGCCAGTTTGTCCTACAGAAATGCTCAAAGCATAGGAGATTGTTCGCTCAGCCATCGACTTACACTGGCGGCAAAAGGAAAGTCCGCACTTGTAACTTTGTTCAAAAACTGCAAATTTAAGCTAAATTTAATGTAACTGTTCAAACAAACTATACCTCATTTGGTTGGCCTATTATTATTCTATAATTTTACCTGTTCATATTTGACTTTTAATTGAAATATTATGTGTTCACGTCAATTAAAAAAAATAACTTCAAAAAAGAACGTCCGCACAATGGAAAATTGTTATTTAAATGTAAATGTAGGACATTAATGCAACACAAATACAACAGGAACACAATGAACTAGTTACTATTTAGTAGTCTGAATTATATGCCTGGAACCATTGAAAACAAACAATTTTGTGGCCTCTTTCATAAAAAAAAGAAAACAATTTTCTAAAGAAACGACATCTGCCTCAGTCAGAGCAAGATGTCTTTACCCATTCAATCCAAAAATATATCAGACTGAATACGAACATAAATATAGAGTCCCAGTGATCATACAAGCAATTATGAACATTTCATATTCTTACGAACCTGAACGATTTAGACATTCTCACCTTCTTGACAGTCGGCAATTTTTTGGGAAATACTTGAATTAGACTGCAATAATACTCCGGAGAAAGGGCATATCACTTTTCTTTCATTTTTGTTCAAAGTTCTTCCGAATTTGGAATTTTATCATTGCGTAGCTGTTACATGCTGTAACGCCATAAGTTTTCGATAGGATTGAGGTCTGGAGATTGTGCAGGCCAATCCAAACATGGAATACCATGCTCTTCAAGGAACCTCTTGACATTACCAGCAGTGTGAATAGGAACATTATACTGCATGAAGATGGGATAATCATCCAAACCCCGACCAAAGTAGGGTAGAAAATGTTCAGTCAACGTATTAACATACTTGCTCGAATAATTCGACCTTGCAACCGAACTATAAGCCCTGGACCATTGGTATTAATAATGACCCAAACAAAAACTGAACCTCGACTAACTTCCAGCGTTGAAACTGAGCACCTCGGATTAAAGTCTACGTCTTTCTTCCAACTGATGTACTACCTAAAATAACTGTCTAGCCTATTGAACTTGCTTTCATTGCTAAAAAGCATTTTTGACGAATATGAAGAGTCATGAACTTCATTGCATCTGACGAAGTCCAAACGGCACTTCTGTTCTTTATAGAAATAAGTGGCTTGTGTCTTGCAACATATCCTCGCAAATTAAATTCGTTTAATCTATTCCTGACGGTAGTAAGAAAACATTTTTAATAAGATTGCACTGTTGTTGGATTTGGAGAGCCGTTTAAAATTTGTTTCTTAGGCTGCGGATCTCGATAGCATTGTCTTTCTTGATAGAACTAACTCTAGTACGACCAGATTTAGGGGCATCGCGAATACCGACGGTGTTTGGGTGTTTTGCACAGCGTTTCGTACCGTCTTCACATCACATTTCAATCTGTGGCACATTTCTCGATTGGATAAACAAGCGAGGTTGAGATTAATGAGCTCCTGGTAATCACTTAGAGGAAGTCGTGGCATATGAACTGAATGTTACGTTGTATAACCTGGAACAACAACAATTATGTTTAGAGATGCTTTGTTGCCTGTTGTAGCATATTTTAAACTGATTTATAGGCGATGATTTAAACTAGTTTTAAGTGAATTTATTACTGCGGACTTTCTTTTTGCCTCCTAAATTTGAAGTTTATTTTTTTAATTGACGTGAACACTTGAATATTTCAATTAAAAGTTAAATTTGAATAGGTAAAATTTTAGAGGACTAAAAGGCGAATCAAATGAGGTAGAGTTTGTTTAAAAAGTTACATATAATTTAGCTTAAATTTGATACTTTGGCAAAAAATGAAAAGTGCGGACTTTCTTTTTGCCGACACTATAGGTTTGACGTATTTGAATCTAAATTCAAATTGTGGCAGGTGAAATTTCTGACATATAGTAAAATTAACGTTAGCAGGATCTTTTCAATGTACAGTTATTAGTTAATTGTTGTTTTCCTGTCCATAAGTAAATTTTATACCAACGAAACCGATAACTATCCAAGATCGTCCATTTTATTTTTTATTTAATTTATTCTAAGCGTCTTATAAAGTATTTTTACAATTGGAGACAAATAATATTTCGTCACCCTCCCAACCTCTGAACAATTTTTACTTATATTTTTAATATATACGCACGTGTGTACTAGACACTGCCTGAATTGTTGTTCTATTAAATAATTATGCAGCGTTAAGCCCAATTGTGAGCGCTTTGTCTTAGACCATAAAGTGATTTATTCAGTTTACATGCGAAATTTTATTTTTAATTTTTAATTCCTCAAGGTGGTAAATATACATTTCATAGTCAATCGGAGCATTTAAATAAACATTATTTTACATTACATCTATGTGACGCATTTTTAAATTTAAAAAAATTGTACGCGAGAGTAATCTAATTTTCACTACTTGCTAACGGTTTCACGAATACGCATGCGTGAATAATTTCCATTAAAATTACTCATGTTAAGAATAAGTAATTTGAAAAATCCTTTTTAAGATTGTGTCACGCTAGTCTAATTGTAAACGTACTTGATTTAGTATTTGTTTTCTTTTCCTACTTACCATCTATCTAAAAATATAAAAACACAATACTTCCATGCACATATCACAGTTTGTTTTTTTTATTAAAATATATGATTATGCGTATTTTCTGACCGGACAACGCCGAGTGACCTGCTAGTACATATATGTTATTGTAAACATCTACTTGTCTGTTCTTCAGCTAATTGGTTGGTTGGTTGTTTTTGTTTTCCGGCATATCAACCCTTTTCGGATTATTTAATGCCGAATCCAAAGATTTTGAAGTAAACAATTTTAATAGAATATATTTGTTGTTTTCAAGTCGGTTTCTATTTAACCCATAGTTACGAGTACTACAACTCTGGGTCAGAGTGGACCTGGGAGCAATGGCAATTAAACGGTGGCTCCACACTCCCTAAAACCCACAAGCTGGAGCCTTACCATTGGATATAGTTTACATTCATATCCAGGACACCCATTGAGGGACTTTTACCCTCTGCAGGGGGGCAGTCGGTGTATTCTAATGCCCCACCGACAAAGCCTGATCTTCAGCTGAGGAAGAAGGTACCACTGTAGATAGTGTTTGGTTGGAACGTTATTCCACATGTATTAAGTGTTGCATACATGTGACTTTAATAGATATTGCGATTTTATTGGGTTTCATGTTAGACTTTTATTTATATTATCTTCACGGAGAGAAAACCGTCATCAATGTGTACATGTGCGTGATATGAATCTCATTTAATTAAGTTTTAACTACTTTCAGAATAAAAGATTGGATACCCCATTGTACACTGTAGTAAATTAACTAACTTTGTGTAATTTAATTGCGTTTGTGAGTAGCGATTAAAAATTCGTAATTAAATTAGACTGTAGTACAATCTTTGTTACAGAAACTCGTTAATTATTTATTAGTATTAAAATGCCATTGATGCATTGGCACTTTATGGGAGTGCCTTAATTTGAAACTTGGACTGAGTACAAGGTCTAATCTGATTATATATAGCGACCAACAACCAAACCTCACTAAATGCGCTTTAGAGATTTGAAAAGATCTTAACAATATTTCCGCTTGTCTCATCAAGAATAAAGATCTCTTTATCGAAACATTTACTCTTTCTTGGCGAAATCAATATATCGAAATCAATACATCGAAATCAATATATCGAAATCAATATATCAAAATGAAAACTCAAATTTCTATGTTTGTCATACAGTCTCTTATCGTTTCTTTAACAATATTATTTTGCGACTCAACCAGTGATTTCAAAAGGAACTCAGGAAATGGTAATGGAGTAACCCAACCAACAGGAGGACCTGCTTTAATGCAAATCAATAGGAAAAGTTTCACAACCAATGATGCAGAAAAGACCCGACTAACTGGGGAAGCTGGCATAATAAAGTTTAACATTGTAAAACCCATTATCGAAAAATATCGGGATGATACTATAGTATATCCAGAAGAAAAAATGCTGAAACCACATGGAGTTAAAAATAACGACAAACACACTTCAGCTGGAATAAGTGAGGAGAGAAGTAAATATCCGGCTGGTAAATAGAATTCAGTGTGAAGCAAAAAATTAGCAGTAAAGAATAACAAAACCAATGATATTTACGCGGAACCGACGTAGCCGGAACGTTTCCAATCAAATGTAAAATGATGTTTTTTATTGATCCGTACACTTGAAATACTTTCGAAAATGTGAAATCTGACATTAAAACAACAACTATGAATCCGCTTAGCAACAAAATCAAACTGCATCACTGTGCAAGTTTCTAAATATCAGAAAAACCTTCTAATCTAATAGTTTCTTCCTTTAACACCCACATTTTGGAATTCCTTTCCTGCTACTTTATTTGCCGCCTATACTGAGATGAAGAAGTTTTAACGTAAGATACACCAAGCCCCTGTTAATATTTTCCAAGCACTGTCCCAAATACGACCCCCTTACGTAAAACTAGCGATCTGCATTTTGGGGGTGAATGTGAGAACAAAAATATTTTAAAAAAGGAAACGAACTATGATGAAACAGTGTCCGTAACTATTGAAATGTAAACAAACTATAGCGAAAGGAGACGGGAGTCAAGTACTACAAAAAAATTAACAATCAAAACTGAATCAAGAATAATATTTAGACGAGGAAGGATATCAAAAATTACTTTTATTCTGTGGAATTAATTTTGCGTTCATTTCTATGAATATCATATCTGTTCTCACAATAATTATACAAACACTTTTAAAATTCGCATACGCATAATAACGCACACATACATGCACACACACACACACACACACACACACATATATATATGATATATATGCATATATGTATATATATATATATATATATATATATGTACCCATACACACGCATATATATGTATATATATATATATGCTTGTGTATGTGTTTATGAATTATCAAATTATTTCTAATGTATTGAACTAAAACAAAACAAAATATTTCTGAAGTGTTCAATACGTAGGAAATATAAAAAAAAATGTCATACGCATTTTAAAATCTCTTATTTTGCTTTCCGTTATTTTACATTTGAATAAAACTTATTTCACATATATATTTTGTTAAGTTATTTACGAAGCCAACAAATAGCGGAAAATAACTGCTTTGATTGAAGCAGGTAAGTATTGATGATTAACTGTTTTATAACAAAATCTAATCCACAATATACTCTTTACCTACATTTTTGTCAGATATTAAATTATAAGAAAAGGGTTTCAAAGCTTATACGTCCCACTTTGTCAACAAGATGCCAACCCCTGTCCCGTCGTCAGAATGTTACATCCTGTGGGCCTGTTGTACAAGAATCTTTATGGAATGTTTTCTGATGAAGTAATTGCACTTGTGCCCACTCGACGCACATACACGACAAACTCACTTAGCAACAAAATCACACCCCTTCACTGCTGACGTCTGTAAATGTAAGAACGGTGTTATACTCTAATACCTTCTTCCCTAGAACAGCTGAACTTTGGAATTTTCTTCCAGCTACCGACTTCCGAAAGTGTACTGATATGCTGAATGTGATATGCAACGTATACCAACATTTTAATCTTTCTTATGCATGAGCCAAATTAGTAGCCCCTTATGTCCAAGTTGTAATATGCATTTTTTGGGGTGAGGATTAGTGAAAAAATAAAATTAAAGTAAAGAAGTGATAGAAAATATGGTTTAATCTTCATGTATTGAAAACTTAATAACAATTCACACATCCTCCTTCCTAAAACGGTTTCATTCGCCGTTTTTTTCTCCCGTTATATTATGATGATAGTGTTTTATATTTATACGGAATTTAAAAAGAAACATTTATGGTTTTAGTATCGAGAAAATCAAACGTATATTTTCGAAATTGCATTCTAGTTTTTTTTTATTATATCACATTCGACACTATAGAAATGCAACACAGCAATTCTTAAGTAATTATTAAATTACCCTACATGAACGCACATTATTAAAAATAATCATTAATTTACTAAATACTATTGTTAGCTGAGAACATTAAATTAACGACTGTCTCCCTGCTCTTATGCGTTTTTTTGTCCTAGGATATAATGGAATACATCGCTATCACCATTCAATGTAGACATCTTCTAAAAAAACACTCGATCTTTTGATTCGAAGTATGACTTTATCGACCACCAAAAACACAATATATTCGCACGTGCAGCTTTATATACACATCACCGCAGAAACATTTAAACACATATATATTTGTAGAGAATATACAGCCATATTTGTAAAAAAATGTTTTTTCGTTTACTAATGAAACAAGAAACCCCATCTATTCTCATAGATCTATTTGATATTTTTTCATTTTTCTATTTACGTAAAACGTTACAACTATATTTTATGTACTTTATTGTCTTTCGCAAAAACATATATTCAATCGAGCGAATGTTTCTTAGTGACTCGGGCACTTTTTATTTATTGATTTTTAGATTAGTTGTTCTTGGTTAACAGCGTTTCAGCCAACATCCTCTGACCATCTATGTGTGATTAACCGCTACTGGATAAGAATGCTGAGTTTTGTAACTGCATCCCTTACATAGTTGTTGTTGTTTCACACGCTTTGGTCAACTGAACTGGTTTTGGCCAGGATTAATACCTACGCCACATGCTTGAGGTGCAAGTGAGAATTATCTGAAACGAGATAAGTATATATTTTTAGCATTATGGTTCTTGTGTCATATAACTACGCACTAAGCTACCATCTTTGATTTATATGTAAATTATGTACTTAATAGTAAGAACACCACGCTTTCTAATTTTCATTTGTGAGTGAAACAAACAATTGGTTCAATTCACACAGTATTAAAATCTTACTATAAATTCTTGTAATCTTGCTATCTGCTCATAGAAACAATCTAATCAACCTTTCCATTACTGTTAATATACTCGCGGCTATATTAAGAAAATCTTGTATTCTTGATATAATCTAACAAATATGAAAATTTAATGCAATCAACGAGTTCATCAACGTGATGCCTACGTGAGGCAGTAAGGATTTGTTATCGTATCTCCATCTTTTTCAAGTATAACAACAACGTAAATGTTCAGTGAACTGTTTTGTGGGCATGAGGAGTTGTGCCTCAAAGTACATCAAGGAAGATAAGAAAAAAGGTGGTTTTCTAAAGTATAATTTTAGTATAAACACATAAATGCTAATTATCGAGTATGATACCACTGTGTTTTTTTATGCGGGCTGAAAAAAACGGCTAATTCCTCTTGTGTTTTTCCATTCAACTTGTATAACTTCCATATAACGCATGCCCCTATCATTTATAAATTGACTGATAAAATATAGTTTTCCATACGTTGATCAAATATTATTAAACCGGGAAAACCTAAAAGTATATGGAGCCAGGATTTTCGGTTCTCCTTAATTATGCGGCCCTGTCGGTGGGGCATTAGAATACGCCGACTGCCCCCCTGCAGAGGGTAAAAGTCCCTCAATGGATATGACCTTAAACTATATCCAGTGGTTAGGCTCCAGCTTGTGGGTTTTGGGGAGTGTGGAGCCACCCTTTAATTACTATTGCTCCCAGGTCCACTCTGACCCGGAGTGGTAGTACCTGTTAGGGTCCCAACTATGGGTTAAATAGAAACTGACGTGAAAACAACAAATATATTCTTTTAAAAATGTCTTCAAAATCTTTGGATTCGGCATTAAATAACCCGAAAAAGGTTTATATGCCGTAAAACAAAAACAACCAACCAACCAACCAACCTTTATTATGTATGAAATATTAAAATAGTCTATCGCAATTATAAATATTCCCCGTTTTATACACCGTCTTAATTCGGTACTTATGCAAACCATCAGTACAACAAGTCAAATTATCATTTATTTACAGTGTGGTTACTTTGCGAAATATATATATATATATATATATATATATATATATATATATATATATATATATATATATATATATATATTAATTCATTTTAAATCAGCAGCGCAGAAAGCAATAAACCACTTCACATATTCAATAAACTAATCTACAATGGGGCAGTGACAGAAAATGAACCGCTGTTTAAAGAAATAGGGGATTGACATCTATATGGAACACCGGACAGAGGGTTTTTTGATGTTGTCCTTGAACTGAAGACAAGTTCCTTCTTATTTAAAACTTAACCTACAGAACATGTGTTTCTCTAGATGCTCACATTATTCTAATTAGTCACGTGGATATCTTTATGGGTTGAAGATAATACTAGCAGACTGGTTAATATTGATGGTAAAACATCTGACCGCCACGTGTTCAGCCATTTCATGGGAATTCTTTCCCTGTTCGATTCTCTTACATTTATAAATGGCAGTCATTATTTTGATAATTATTTTATTTCATTTACATTTCTAAATTTCTACAGAAATCTAAGCACACTTCAATAAATAATGATGTGAATTATGTAAACATTGTGTTTAGTTTTGCTTTTACAATTTATTTTTCTATATAAATAGATAAGTTTCTGCATTGAATTCACAAATTTAAGCACTTGAACATAGCGCAGCGCCACCTCTTTACTCTTCATTCCATGGCGTCATCATACGCAATTCCAGGAAGCAAATATCCAACAAAAATACCGTTGAAGATAAAAGTCGCTATTTTTTTCCTCGATATCTTGTGTCTTTGTCGGGAGTAAAAACGGTCACGGCATATGCAGAAGCACAAAATATATAAGTTTAGGTTTTAACCTAGTAGCATCGAAGTCATATTTTTAACCTTTGTATATATATATATATATATATATATATATATATATATATATATATATATATATATATATGTATGTATATATATATGTGTGTGTATGTATATATATATGTGTGTATATATGTGTGTGTGTTTATATATACATACATATATATTATATATTTGTGCGTGTATATATACAATTATAAATTAATGTATATTAACTACATTTAAATGATCAATAAGAAGAAAATGCTTATATATATATATATATATATATATAGTTGATATATATATATATATATATACATATATTCATATAATTTAAATATATATATAAGTATATATATAATAGTGGAATTATTAAAGTTCAATTCTGTAAAATATACAAATATATTTAAGTTAATCATTTATTGTTCGAAACAAGGTATATACAGGGAAATGTTACATTAATTTCCTTAATCCATGGATTTTCAATAATGGCTCATATCGAGAGAAGAAATGAAATGCAATTAGAAAAATATTCAGCTATGAATAAACAAATATTTTGCTTTTCAAAACACACATTCAATATGTTATTTAACAGTTATGTGACTGGTGCAGAATATTTGGTTGTCCAATAACGTGATTTCCAAAGGCATATATATGTATATACTTATATATATATATATATATATATATATATATATATATATATATATATATATATATTCTTATGATGAGCTGTGAAACAGCGAAACAGTACTGTATGTGGATGACTATATATATATATATATATATATGTATGTGGATGACTATATATATATATATATATAAAGGGTGACCAAAAATATATATAAGCTAAATGGAGGCCATCTAGAACATATGCCGCAGAATGGAGAAAAAAAGGCCAAAGACCCTGGTGTTTTGATGTGATGTTTGAATATAATAAACTAGTTATGACCAAAGTTTCATTTTATTCGCACAAAACACTAAGAAATGGGGCTAATTAGACTATATATATATATATATATATATATATATATATATATATATGTATATATATATATATATATATATATTGTTTTGTGAACTGCGGGAGGCGTGCAATAAGTAATGCCCCTGACTCACTTCTCATAGCAGTAGAGCAACGAAACTTTGCACAGTTATTAGTTTTTTTCTCTACACAGTTATGCATTTCTCTGATCGTTTGATGCGGCACTGGAGACCGTTTATGTAGAACACCCCAGGTTAGTCCTCCAACCACGAGGTGACTTCAGGAATCAAAGCTGCATAATCTGGGAAACTATTTCCTTTCAAAAACAACTCCCTGGCTGGGAAGAGGTAAAAGTCAGAGGAAGCAAGGTCAGGAGTGTAGGGAGTATGGGGAAGGATTTCATAACCGCACGCCCGTGCTTCTGATCTGGCCTCATGCGAGTTGTGGACCGGAGCGTTGTCCTGCAGGAGGAGGGTACCTTTACTTATCTTGACCCGCCTCTTGATTTTGATAACTTCCCTTAATTTCCTCAAAAATGAAGCATAATAGGCTCCTGTAATTATGGTACCCTTTGTCAGGAAATCTGTTATCACTACTCCGTCCTGGTCACATACGACTGTGAGCCTTACCTTACCAGTGGAGGGTTTCCCCCTTTTCTACTTTGGAGGTGGTGAGTCCAAATGCTTCCACTGCATTAACTGGGTTTTGGTTTCTATATCGTACGAGTGATGGATTCAAGTTTTATCCTGTGTAATAATTCTTTTGAAAAACTTTTACTCATCTTCTTGGCACATCTCCAAATTCATCTTCGAGCACTCGACGCGTTCTCGCTTCTGGAATTGTGTGACCAACCTGGGAATTTATCTGGCAGACACCTTATGCATATGCAAATGTTTTCGGTGATTTTATCAAAAGTCTCCTGTGGTGTGCGTCCTTTCAAATTCAAAAACCGGATCACTGCTCGACATTCAACAGGCTCAATTTCACACTTGACTCAGTCTAAACACCTGTAAAACAAAAACTACAATTTGTTCACAGCTATAATTTGCCACCTCACCCGTCGAGATATAAGTCATTGCACAAGCAAAATATTAGCTAGATCAGACAACTGGAAGTGGCCCAGGGCCATTACTTATTGTACGCCCCTTGTAAAAGTAAGTAAAAATATCAACAGTTATATTGTTATATCGAATAAATACAAAAAAAAAACATAATAATTATAATCGGTTTTTGGTCAGAAATTTTTGGGTAAGGGTCAGATCTCCATGATTTAACCGCTGATGACTCTACCGATTTTGGGTCTAAGCACTTTAAATTTTAGATGAACGTTAGTTGGACGGAGATCAAAATTTATAGAATGTAATTTGAGCCACAAAGACTAAATGTTTAGGGCCAAAAATGTGTTCATTGCTTAAAAAATTGATCTCTGCGGTCTCTACTAAATTACTAAGTTTAATATTCTAAACATTTTAAATTTTACATAAACTGTATTCGGGGATTAAGCAAGCTTTGTACTCGTTTTTTTGCCGAAAATTTGGCTGCAAAGATTTATCCTTAACGGTTTCTAGACGACTATTTAGTAAATTTTGGATCTAAACATATGCAATATTACATAAATGGTATTCAGACTTGCAGCAAGCTTTTTAATTTGTATTTTTAGGGAATATTCGGCTAGCAAGAAATCAAAGACTCAACCAAACTCTTGTGCCAATTTTGTGTCTAAACATTTGAACTTTTAAGATGACTTGATAGATATATAAATAGATAGACAGGCATAGAAACATGTATGCATGAATATATAATGAATGAATGACAAAAGTCTATATGCCAAAATTCATAATATCTACCATCTTACAATTTATTACGTTAATTTACTTGACATTTTCAATTCTTTTCAGTATATTTTTTCGTAGCATAAAATGAAACTCTTAATTATTATATCAACCAGTGAATATGTTTGCCAATGGAAATAGCAACAATCAATCCATCGAAAAACGATTAAATGCATTTTGACATGATTAAAAATCCGAAGATTGCAAGAGAAGCTGTAAATATCTTATAACATTTTTACATTATGCCATTTCGAATTTCGAATTTCTAAATTTATAATGGCGTAATGTAAGCGTGGGATTTAGACTTTTTCTAGTATTGATCATTTAATGGAGAAGCTTATATTTTTAGCCTTAAGATTTTTAATAAATGTAGAATGTATTGTATCCTTTTTGTTGCCCGTGTTATCATTGTTTAAAAAAGCATTTGGTTTGAAAGATTGAAGTAAGTTAGAGTGGACGCTAAGCAAGTATACATATGAGTTTAAGTGAGTGTTCGTGGAATGTTAATTGTACGGTTTCTATTAGTAAAATAAGGTAAAGAAAGGTTACTATAAATAGTTTAGTTATGATTATTCGGGATTAGGTCGCTGTTGCAAAAAGGTCGTCAATATATCCGGATAATTTATGGCGTTGTTAACCTAGTTAATATTATCGTTAGCAATCGGAGAGAACCAGTTTGGGATGGAAATAGAAATGAGTTTTGAGATTTTATTTGAGGGAAAGCTGGATTAAGGTTAAAATTATAAGAACAATAGGAAGAGTATTTAGATGCAGTTCGCAGATTACATCCTTATGAATTAAATTATTATCTAAATGGCAAATCAGTTTCTTCTTGAAATTACATTTAATAGTGTGTGAACCGTGATAACACTATATTTATTCTAGATGCTATTATTGTTTGTGCAATATTAGGCATATGAGAATATGAGATGCTGATTGAGTTTTTGTTTAAAATTATGCTATATATATGAGAGTGTTAAATGATTTTGCTACAATTCTAAATAATGTCTTTTGGTATATTAGTTACGACGTTACTGCTAAAGGGGGTGATTAAATCAAATATTTTCTTCTGTTTAGATTGTTTCAGGAAACAAAATGGTGAAGATCATTTGGTTGAGTCGACCTAATAGTTATACGGTGTTATATCAATTACTCTTTGAATTGGAAGAGGATTTTCAGTTTGTTTTTTCTGTGTCAAATTATGTGTGATTAGGGATTTAGGCAGTTCGGGGAGTTAGCCTTTAGTTAATTAAATCTTGTCAGAATATCCTGTATTTAATAATGCATTATTGAAAAAATAACGGTTTTGGTCGAACGTTTTTCCGGCGCCTGATATCTTGGATATTTTGTATGAAACTGAGGTAACTATTGTAAACTGAGGTAACTATTGTAACTGTGGTAACTATTGTAAACTGAGGTAACTAATCAAATTAGGGTAGTTTAAACTTTATGGACATAAAAGAGAGATAGGTTATGATTATGGTAGAGGCTAAAAGATTCTGACATTACTTTTTAGATTAATACCTAAAAGGTTTGATATGTTCTTATTTTGACCTATAATTATGGTTAGGCCACAATTGTTGAATAAAAGAGTGTAGCCTCTTAATTTTATTCCCTAGGTCGATTTCTAGTAATAAGTAATGCGTCATCCTAATAAAACCCTTCATGCATAGATTTGAATAACTTTTTAACTTATGTCAACATACATTACCGACGAAATTTGTGATTTCGTGCAGAGTTATTAGAATCAATGATAATTAAATATGTTCTTTCCAGTCCAAATCTAATTGTCAAAAGGATGAGGGATAATTTAGCAAAAAAGATTAACTTAATTTCTAGGTCTGTAAGATCAGTGCATTTTTTGCAAATATAAGAGCTATATTTAGGAGACTAGGGTAAATTCTCTCGTAATAACTTGTTATATTAAATGTTTGCAAAAAATCCTGTCTTTGCAAAAAATATCAGGAAAACTAATTGTATTGAGCTCTTAACTAAAGCTGTGATGAAATGCAATGTAATATTGATCTCTGCACAACGTCATATAGAAACAGATGCATCAAATTACGAATGAATTAGGCTTGTTTGAAATAACAGAGAAACCACTTAGAGGACAAGTTACAATAATAAGAACATATAAATGATTTACTGCTATTTAAATAGAAAACATAAAGCCCACTTGGGAATGAAGATTTACATGAGCGTGTAAACATCAATAAACCTGATGGAATTGGCGAAGTGTCGAGAGTAGAAGAATCAATTGAAATGGAAAATTAAGATATTGTAACTTACAACAATTTCACATTATTCAACATGGGGTCACAAAGAAGATATTGATATTACCAGATAGTTTGACGCTAAGCAAAGAATTGTATATTTAGAGCAGTGCCAATTTTGCGAGTATTAGAAATAGAGAAAACATAAATCTGTCACTACAAAACGGGGATTCTGTATTCTTCTCGGTATATAATGTAGATAAGTAAATTTATGTGCGTAAGTTAATCTTTTCCAATGTATGAATTAGTTTTACTTGTAAAGAATTTTGATAGGGTCGGGGTACAGCTTTTATGTCTACAGTAAAGCGAGTTCCCCTGATGTTCAATGTAAACATCCAACAAAGTATCTTAAATTGTAATCTACTGTGGAAACAACATCTAATTCATGAAACTGACTATGTCTGTCTGTCTGTCAGTCGTCATATTTTCAAACTCTAGTTTTTTTTTCCGAAAAAGAAATATCGGTAATTGGCGCCTCAAATGTTGTAGATCGTTCTCTTATGTGTCTTTAGCAGGTTTAAATAGTTTTAAAGGGTCAAAATTTAAAAAAAAAATCGACACACATTGTGTACACCCATCTAAGTTTATTTTAATCAGTCCATGTGCGTGTCACATTAGTACAGTTGTAACGTCACCAGCTTTGATTGCTACAGCTTAGTTTTTGGTTTCGCTTCTAGCTGACGGCATCCAAATATGTTTTTTTTCACTTTTGAAATAACGATTGTATGATAAGATATTCTAGGGCTGGTAAAATTAAAATATATTTAAGCGTATATTACGACCAGGCGTAGCTGGGCGTCCCCTCCTCGCTCGTAATCTATGTAATTATAGCGTATGCCATTGAATGTAGGTATGTTTCACAGATTCCAGATAATAAATTATACGACCTGGGCATCCTCTTTATTACAAAGGAAAATACAAGGTGATAAAATATTACGCACATGAAATTCGTATATAGAGGAACTTATTTCATGTTATAGCAATCTATCCTGCTTTTTTAATAAATATGATATCCGAACACAAAAAAAGCAAGTTTAAAATGATATAAATTACAAGGATGTAGCTTTTAGCCCACGGGTGATGATGTTGCTTTTAGCCAATGCGTGAAACTAAAATATATCTTTGCAGTTTTCTAAGATCAAAGGGTAGTATCTCTTCCGTCCAAAGATGGTTAACTACTATTGGAAGGTTTCCGTTCGAGCTGGATGTCCATACAGTAGAAATATGTCACAAAATACTATAAGGATATAAGATATAATAATTAGATAAATATTTAAACATTTAAGAAAAAGGCTACGATGATTTGCAGGGTCTCCATTCATGCTGAATCGGCACAGAATGCACATAAACAATATATTACATACAGAACATGCTGCTGTGAACGTTTTAAAAGCCTATCTTACTAGAACTAAATAGAAATCCTTGAAACACTGCGAGCCGAGTAGCTGCCCCTGAGTTCACCTTTTAATGTCTCTCTCGCTTTCAGTCTCTCGGTCTGTCTGTCTCTATCTGTCAGTCTCTCTCTCTCTCTCTCTCTCTCTCTTTCTCTGGCTCGTGCACACACACCCAATACAAGGTTCTGTTTAAAGACAAAGCTAACGCGTTGAAAAGAGCTATTTGAAAAAAAAGCATTATATCTCTTTAAATGGAAGCGAGATTTGACAGGTAAATGTTACAAATATTTTTTGCGGACTAAAGGACGCTACATTTAATGCCTTTCTGCAGTGTGCATTTTAGATATTTCGTGTAGATGACATATATCTCAATACGAGAGTAATCCCCACTGGTTTTGTGCTACATATTTTCACTTTTTTCCATCCTATGATCTGTATTGTCATAATTCTTGCTATGAAAATAAATATTCCTATATGTCACCACGCTGCCCCCGCTCTAACTGCCCCCCCAAGAAAAACATTCCACTCTTTTAGGTGTATTTTTTTTATTTTCTCTATATAAAGATAAATAGCGGTCTTGCTTACTATAACAAAATAGATATCCTTTAAACCATACCGAGTAGCTGCTCGTGGGTTCACTGTGCTACCCCCTTATTATTCCTCTCTCTCTCTCTCTCTCACTATCTCTCTCTGCCCCGTGCTCACACTCTAATACAAGACTATGTAGAAAGAAAACGACTCGTTAAAGGCAGCTCTTTGAACTAATATATACACACACACACACGCACACACACACACACACACACACACACACACACACATATATATATATATATATATATATATATATATATATATGTGTGTGTGTGTGTGTGTGTGTGGCTGTGTGTGTGTGTTTGTGTATGTGTATGTGTGGGGGTGTATATTTAAAAAGATACGAGATTTTCAATGTGAATAGTATTACAAAATGTTTGCCGACTAAAGGATGCAAAATCAATGCTGCCTCTTTGAAGTTTGCCTTTTTTTAAAGATTCCTTGTAGGAGGCATACATCTCAATAGGCGATACATCCTTCGTTTTGTGCTTATTTTTATGCTTACGTCTTTAAGTATTTAAAATGCAAATGTGTCTAGAATATTATGAAAAAGTATTAAAACTATAACAAACAGTGACATATTTATTCAACAATACCAAGTCAGGAGTAAATATAGGAGGGGAAGCTATTTTCAAATAAACTCTTCAATTTGGAATAGAGATAGGAATTATACTACTCAAATATTAATAAGCCTCTCTTAACTTTTGTCTGTTGGGACACTAGGAACGATTCCGAAAAAACAATTAAAATAAGAAAGGGAGAAATTGGAATCAAAGTAATGGCTGTAAAGATACAACGAATAACAGTAATGTAACATATTACGCAAAAACCTTGAATGGGGAGACTAATACACATGGACAACATGCGCGAACCAGACGAGCTGCTGCAGAGATAAAACCTGAATAATCGTTAAATAGAAGCAATAACATTGAAAATGCATATCTATAAGTTATCTATTCCCTTCCCCATCCCATCCCATTGCCCATCCCCCACCAAAAAAAAAGATGATAACAAATAGCCGAGAAGGTTACAGGAGTATGAGACGACCGAAGAGAAAGCATTGACCAGGCGTCCGCTAGACAATCGTAAAGAGACCTTGGACCTTGATGAGACTTATTGTCACACAAATTTAACTGAAGATAAATGCAATCTGTAAACGAAAAATCAATGACACGCGGATGTTGCGATAATGCAAATTTATTTGCAAATGTTATCAGAAGAGGGGCGAGTACTGCAAAACTGTGGAAACTTATTGACACTCTTCATCCAGAGAACACTGCACGCTGTTTTTAAGTAGCGATAAATTATTACCTGTGTGAAAGCTATTTGTGAGCCAATAATAATAATAATAATAATAATAATAATAATAATAATAATAATAATAATAATAATAAGTGTAGATATTTCAGAATACAATCATTCATATGTAATATATTGATTTTGACATTCTGTAGATTTCAGCGTATGTGATATTATTGTAGCTCAGTTGATTAAACTGCAAAGGTATTTATCTGAGTTAGCAGGGTCTCTCGGCGTAGCCCCGTCGTAAAGTAAGCTTAAAGATGATGATAATTAATTTTTTCAGACTCTGTCTATAATATTTTAGAGTAAATAGTTTACTGTTTTTATATGATGTGATTCGATTTAAAAAAATAAAATATATAACATATGGCATGTTCATTAGCTTTAATGGAAACGGAAACCAGAAATTTTGAATATATATAAATATATATATATATATATATATATATATATATATATATATATATGTGTGGGGGGTGTTTGTGTATGCATGTGTGTATATATATATACACATATATATATATATATATATATATATATATATATATAAACGAGAGTTTCTCAATTATAAAAATAGAATCAAAAACTTATGAACTCTTAATAAAATTATTTATAAAAACATAGATGACTAAATTCTCGTCAGCTATAATCGAAACCGAGACCAAAACTTGGTAAGGATTCTTGGTAAAATGATTTCTAAAAATAAATGTTAGTCTACACCAATTAAACGACAGTCACCTGGATGTTAGCGTGACACACAAAATTAATAATACACATTCTATCCTTTGAATATATTGATGATGATAATAATAATAATAATAATAATAATAATAATAATAAATTATTATTATAAAGAAATCATATTATCTAATATTAAATAGTAATAATAATTGCAATTCGAATAAAAAAGAGAGCAACCACAAATTCGCCATCTTGTGAAATCATAAAAGATTAGGTGATTTTGATGCATAAGGCTACAAATACTTAATTTTGCTTGTACTTTACATTGTGCTCTGTTAGGGAATTTAAGAGAAGACAAAGTAGTGCATATTGAGGGACGCAAAATACTCCTTATATCTCGACTAAATTTTAGGAACGTATTCAACGTCATCAATTTGAGAGCTTTCGCTGTAATTCGGTACAAGCAGCTTTTATAAAATGGATCTAGGAAATAATAAGATAGCTGAATAGAGATACAGATATAGTTACTCAAATATGGAACACTTTACGCGAATGTTACCAAGACTACGCTGTACATAACGAAAGAGAAAATATGGAGAACTTTGATTGGGATTAAGGAATGAGGCGGGTGGCGGTTAGAAGTGTGCACCATAAACAGCCGTGAGGTATTACATCCGTGGCGAAAAAGGAAGATAAGCAGAAGTACTAGAAAGAATTGAAACAATAGATGATTGCGTTGTAAAACTGAAACTCCAGGGCCACAATGACAGTTAAATAGCCAGGGTACGTGGAAGTCTCTTTTCAAGTAGAGTTGAAAAGTAAAACACACTCCTATATTTGCTGGTAAGGTCACGCAATTATCACAAATGAAATAAATAGAAAAATTCACGGGAAAGGATGTGCTGATAAGAAAGGATGTGTAGTGTGACACTTAAAACAGGATCCCACATTTTTACTGGGTTTCCTGCACTCGCGACAAAAGTGTACCAACGACGCCATGACAAAATATCTGCAGATCTGCATGAGGGTTTGTTCCAGAAATTTGGAATAAAAGTAGAGGATATCGTATCGCCTTGACAGTGATAAATAAGATTTTCTGGATTTTCATGGTTCAATGACCGAGAGATAACTAACAGAAAATCACATATTATAAGTTTGAATGAACAAGAATAATGCATAGCAGCTTATTTTAGGGCTTGTCAAGGCGACTCTGACTTAGCAGGCAAAATTAATGAGAAACTACGGAACTTATAGAAACTGAGTATGAAGATGTAGGTTTTGAAACAAGTATACTTTCATCGTGCACCTAATCAAAGGTGCACTTGGTTTAATTTCAGATAATCTGTAGAAATAGTTCAACTCTTTAGAAATAAAGTACATTATCGAGAATCCAGTCATGTTTGAAACAGCCAACTTCCACGAAAGGTATTCTTATCTAATTGACCCCTTGAATATGTTAACAAGCTTTGGTGTAAAAACTTGTTCTTCAGTAAAAAATCACCGGTTTAAAGCATCAGAGCACTGTTAAGTTTACGAAGACAATAATAATGATAATGATAATGATAATGATAATGATAATAATAATAATAATAATAATAATAATAATAATAATAACAATAACAATAACAATAACAATAATAATAATAATAAAAGGAGTCGTGAGAGTTTTTAATTACGAAGTTTTTTGTCAATATACGGTTGCTTACAAGCAAAGCTAAGGCGTGTAGGTATTGTTTCGTATTTTTAGAAACATATGTATATATTAATAGATCCATAAAATGTTAATTATAAAAAATTGGAATCATATTCTTATTTCATGACAAAGCTTTTAATCATTTTTATGCAATAGCATTTTATCTTTTATTTATAACGCCACGTACAAATTTAAAAGTCAAACAAATTATTTAGTTGATTAAATTTATTTACATTAATTTATTCGCTTGACAAATTGCAATACCAGTCTGCGCAGATGTCATTCTATGTTCAGCTTACATGAAACAAACTTCACAAAATCAATTAAACTTAACTCAATAAAACGTGCTGTAAAACCAGAAATGGTATAGGTGTAAAATCATTTTATTTAAACGTTTCAATCTAAATGCAGTTTTACTACTGACTTGTCTATATTTTTTCTAACGACAAGGTAATTTAAAAATAAAAGACAGCTACATATGTGAGTGACAACGTTTTGGTTAATAGTTATTCTTATAAACATAAAAACACGAACTTGATATCAGGATAGTAATTGTCTGTATTTTTGAGATGAGGTGTTTTCATTTATTGAGATTGTCGGACTGACTTATTCATCTTGGTTGTTATAGTCACAGCGTTTCGGTCGTTTTTTCCTCCAGCCCACATCAGGTGATTTGTATCGAACGGGGGAACGGTTTGTTAGGAGTCTCCAACGCAACCCTTTAAGTAACATTCAAAACGGAGAATCAGCAACTATGTCTCAGAGCCTAGCTGGAGTCCGAACACGGTAGCCCGTAATAATAATAAAGGGTTGGGTTCGAGACTCCTAACAAACGGTTCCCCAGTTCGATACAAAACACCTGATGAAGGCCGGAGTGCAAAATGGCCGAGACGTAGTGACTATAACAACCAAGATGAGGAAGTCAGTCCGACAATCTCAATAAGTTGATATCAGGGATTCATATTATTCATGTGTCAACATTTATTTGACATGTTATTGTTTAACGTATAAGTTTATAAATTAAAGAGAAACACAAATTAATTATTGTGCATTTTTTTGTAAGAAAACATTGCAATACATGGTTCTCTGGACCATAGTTCTGATCTCAAGTGTCATATTCACAATGTTTCTGTCGATGTAAATAGTATCAAATCATCCACAGGCGAATTTGTTTTTCCACTAGCTGTGTAACGTAGCCGGTTCGCTTCAGTTATTCATAAAAATAAAACTGAAAGGAAATATATAAAAATCCATGTCGACATATTTTTTGTTTGTTTTTTAAAAAAATATTTTTATTACGCGCTACTCTCCAGTCTTTATACCAGCTAAAATATCTATCGCAACCACATTTCAATTTTTAAACCTGGTTCGCATTTTTATTTTTTTCGGTCGCATGCTAGCCACTGCCGTCACATTCTCGTCTCTCACTGTTCACGTCCATTTTCTTCGACGCGCAACGTACTATTCTGACAACGTGATGTATTTTCCTCCTTTGTCTCTATTTTCTGGTAGCTAGCTCTTTCTAATCTTCATACGCGCCTTTTTTTAGCTACTTTTGCTGCGTCTGCAAATCTCTACGCAAATCCGTGATCCTCCCCGCTAGTGATACTGTCTCACGCGCGTATATACATTATATTATATACTTTCACCACAAAACTTATTTCCTTGCAAAAAATAAATTAAAACTTTCATGAGTTACAAAATGAACCCCCAAACTTTCCAAAGTTAACACCTTTAAATTGAAAAATTAAATGCAAATCCAAATGTCTTAGTAAATACCGTTTTCGATATTTCAACTTTATTTTTTTTTTCTTAGCACATACGTTTTCTTATTTATTTCTTTATTTTTTTCATTTGTAAAAAAAAAAACAAGGGAATTCCAACATATGCTTCCAATTATTTAAAGGCAACATTTTAAAACTTTGAAAGGGGAAGACTTGGTTAAAATAGCAAATATGATGTTTTGTTGTATTTTCAGAAATTTCACTAAAGCAGTGTTACAGTGTTTCAGCTTGGCTGTGTAAGTATACAAGTTTAAATTTTAAAAGCATTTTACAAAGCCAATCAAAATATTGCAAGATAAAATCAGGGGTTGCATAGTCTTTGCCCGAAAATTCAACTAAATTGCGTAATTTTTATTTCATAAATAACGTTAGTTTTTTTTCTTATTGAGAGTGTTCATAAAACATATGTTATAATATGAATTGTATTTCAAGATATATTTATACATGTATATATTTTTGTGTGACTTTTTTATTCTCGTGGCTTTTTATATTATTATATCATAGTAACCCTGAATCTCTCTCCATATTTCATCAGTCATAATATCTATATCTTTCCTTGGTTATTTATAGAGTTTTACGCAAACAACTATTTTTTATTTGATTAATACTTATCCTTGAAACTCTTGGTTAATTTAGTTATTATTACATTGTATTTTACTGCCATGAAGCATTCATCTATTTATGGGTCAGTTATTTTAATCTAATGACTTGAGACAACACTAGTTTATCTAAACTTTTGTTTAGTCCACGAACATTTTTTTTAAGCTCAGCCGAGTTTGTTCATTCAAGGAAATGTCGACATATTTAGTCTCTTATAATCCCAGTTACTTTTGTCAAGATTATTCAAGACAATTCGCGCTTGGAACCAGGCCCAACAGGACAGATGTATTATCTGCGACTTCGACTAAATCGGATATCAACATTATACAACAATTCTGCCATTTTCCTCTTTTCGTGTCACAACACGGTTTAAACATATCATTAAGCATCGACAGATCTGCTAGTAAACACGAGTACTATTAATTCATATTCTCTAATTTCACTATCTTTTAAGCCTTTTTATTCGTAAACTGAGCCACCAAAACCCGTCAAAGTCTTCCAGCGGCCACCTGATTGCTCTAGGGGTTCGCCACATTCTTCAGTACATCCATGTGCACTTTTGTGTTTACTTTTAAGCCAACTAAAAAGATGTAAATGGCATGATCTTTCCCTCACTTAAAACCACATCAAATACAATAACTGTTGTTCATTGCGAAGCTTCTGGTCATGGTCTTGTTGCTATAACTTGGAACAATATGAAGCATGAGTTGTAAAACAGGGCATCTGCGATCTCACTTGTTGAACATCGTGTCACGTTAAAATATGATAAAAGGCTCCATTCCCTATTTGCGATTTGGATACAACTGACTATAGTAGATTTGCGGCTGCAAATGGAAATAGAATCATATCTTCTTTTCTAGGGCGACAATTTTCTCGCTTCACCATGGACGACACATTTATCATTCACTCGATTTATACTGTAAAACGTCTACGTTGAATAGAGTAGAACATAGAAACTCGCTATTGAATATATATATAAAATGCACATGTTTTATACAAACAATAATACATATTAAAACGTACACATATCTAAGGCCTAAGAGGTGAGGCGGACGACAGTACAAACATACCTGAACGTAGACCACGTGTATGAACACATAAATATATACGCATAATATACACATCCGTTATATGGTCCATTTTATTACTATAACTCTCGCTTCGTATACTTTATCAGTAATTCGTTGTTATTCATGTGTTGTGTTTCTGGAAAAGGCAGTTAAAAATTTGGTCATAATTTATTTAGTGCCAATATAATTCGGAGGTGAATTAAGTAATTCGCTCGTCATATACTTTTACCAGACGACGAAGCTAAACGTTTTCGTAGGGCTGATTTTATAGTGCGGAAAACGTAAAGAAATTAATGTTGTTTTACTCCAAATAAGGCGACCTTATTATCATGGACAATTTTATGATTTATAGTTTTATGGGTAATAAAATCTTGAATCTGTTTTATTTTTCAGTTTAATACTCCCTATGCATCCACATTGACTGTAAAATTCAATGCATAAAACTTGAAGGAAATACAGACAGACAGAAAAAAGAAAACATCACAAAAGAGACCAGGGCCTACATTAGCTTTTTTTTAAAAGGACTAAAAATTAAAAGTAATACAATTTAAAACAGTAATATAAATAGTTTTTTAAGATTTGGTATTAAATATATGCGGAAAAAAAGAAAATAACACGGATAACGAAAAAAAGATAGCAAATTACAAAACGAGGAAACGAATTTAGTTTTACTCACAATAAGTTTGACCTATAATCAAAAACGATATTTTATATTGTGATTAATTGTAAACATGTTGTCGTTCACGCATGTAGCCTCACAATAGCATTTATATAGAAACTGGTGTCGTGTAATATCATTTTTTACAAAAAATCATCTAATGTAGCATCCCTCTGCCTGTTCTACAAGTACTTTAACGGTGAATGCTCCGACGAATTGCAAGCACTGGTACCCCTCAATGTAAATACCCCCGACAAACCCGACATGCAGCTAAATCAGACCCCTCCATAGTAGAGATCCCCAGATGTAAGAGAGCCTTCTACTCCAGTCGTTTCTTCCCCAGAACTGCTAGACTTTGGAATTCCATTCCGGGTTCCTGCTTCCCCGACTGTACTGGCACACAGAAGTTCAAGTGCAACGTGAACCGACATCTTGCTGCCCAACTTCCCACATATCACCCCTGTAGATAATGCCCCTGATAGTAGCCCCTACATCAAATTGGCAATGTGCCTTGTTTGGGGTGAAAATATAATTAAAGAAATATTTCTTTGTGTTGTTCTGTTTAGATATCTGTTGAGAGACTTCAGAAAAGTACAAATTAGTCAACAACACACATTTAAACATATTAACCCCGAAACAATAAAATTGAAAGTAGCTGTTTAGTGCACAACCCCCTACCTAACGTCCCTGCTAATTCAGTCCAAATTAGTAGCTGCAAAGAACTTAGTTCCACTGAGCATGTTTGGGGGAAATAATAGTTCTAAAAGCGTTCCTTAGATACGATTCTTCTTTTCTATCACAAACGATCCGTGTGCTCACTTTATGAATGTCGTTAACGTTTCTGATTTTGTAGATGACGTCATCATCCATATCATAACTAGTCCTAGATGGTAATCTTAAGAGGACCATGATCACATAATTTTCGCCTACACATACATTGTTTCCCATCTGGTAAAGACACTTTAAAAGATAAAAAACAAACTAATTTGCCTTATATATGTTTAGTGCTGCACATGCTGCCAAAACCGCTTGCATATTTTCCTTTTATCGTCTCCTCATTTATTGTGTATACATTATTAGAAAACGTTGGACAGAATTTAAAAAAATAATATTAATTTTCTGCTAGAAAGTAATGTTACAATATAAAATACTGAGTCGTTATAAAATTAAACCAAAATTATGATGAAAGAGGAATTTTTATGACATCTCCTTTGCATATTGAATTTGTTGAAACTTCGACCTTCTTACCCGGTCTGGATTAAACTTTTTAAGCCAGTTTGTATTTTTTTCTAATAAAGTTTGCGAAAATATGTGTATATGAATTCCTATTGAAACTTGATCCTCTCAATCATACGTTTGGGTAGATTGAGATAAAAATCTCAGCAATGAAACCTTATCTTTTTTCGATACGTTGCAAACTTGCAGCGATTTCCACTACGCGCTAAAAACAGATGAACAATGTAAGTCGACATTGGAATACATATAAGGAATTTTGTCAAAATCATCACAAAACTTGATACATACAAGGCAAATGGCCATGACAATGTTCCAGACATGTTAATAAAGAAATTAAAACACCCCTTCCACTGATTACAAATATGTGTCAATATATATATATATATATATATATATATATATACGGAATGTATGTACCGCTCTAAATAGTGGAATATCTAAGGTTCGTATCTGACGCACGTTTAGTTTACTGTGGGAGATCCACCTCCGCATAAATTCGGCTGGCGAGTAAGCGACAGGGCGATAATATAGACAATACTGTGTCAGGAAGGACATTCAACGTATCAGAGAGAAAAGGTTTTTTTATCTAGATCAGAGGTTGTTCAATGAAAGACTTAATTTGCGACAAAATCACGTAAATTGTGCAACAAAGTCAGAAGTGTGCAAATTTTAGAGATGATATTTGAAGTGTTCGAAAAGAAACATAATCGAAAATACTTTGTGACTGGAAGATGTGGGGAATGCTAACCAAAAACCAAGTTAATGCAACCTTCAGATGCAGTAAAAGTGATTAAGGGCAAAATGAGTATACAATGTTAGAAAATTCGAAATTGGAAAGCTCCCAGACAAGAGAGTGTATAGGGGTGTTTATAAAAAGATTAACCATTTTTCATGGAACGACTGCATCTCAAATTAATGGAATGTTGACAAGCGATGTAATTCCTGAGTGAAGCACACGTGGAAGAAAAAGGACTCTACATGAATTATATTTCAAAGAACTTTGCTGTTTATAATGATCGGCCCACTTATGTGGCACCTGCAGACAGGAATTTTGGCAGATAAGTTTTACAAATACCTGGAACAGTAAGAGATCTTATAAAAAGTATTAAAAGCGATGTAGGCGAGGTAGTAGAGGGGCCCAAAAATTAGTGTTTTATTGATAGGACAATACTTCGGGAGTATAATAGGAGGTCTACAAATCTATGCATGTAATATACAGATTCTCACAAAAATATTAGCAGGTTCCATGTAGCTGAAGTAAGTAATATATTGGAAAGATTTATAATCGTAACGAATTTGCGCGGTTTCTTTAGAAATAAAAAGAAACAATGGAAAACGTCATAAGTTCATATGAAGAGAGGAATGTTTCAGGGGTGACAGCTGGTCACCATTGCTGTTTGTTATTATGGTACTTTTATCGTTTATATTCCGAAGAGTAAATACTTATCATGTGCGAAAAGTAGGAATACCAGGTAAACGATATATTTTCTTTATAGATGACTTACATTCCTATGCAAAGAACAAAGATCAGCTAAATATTCCTGTAAGAAATTTTCAAATATTTAGCAATGAAATATGTTAGAAATATGTTCTAAAGAAGTGATGGGTCTTGAAATTGAACATGGAATCCAATTTGGATAGTAAAAGAATAATAAAAAAAATTAATAGGGAAAAAATAAAAAAAGTTGAAGTAGACGAATACTCCTACTTAGGCATTGTGGAATTAGATAAAATAAAAGTAGTTAAAACGACGAAACAATAAGAAAACAATACAAGCAGAAACTATGGTTACTTTTAGGTCAAGATTGAATGGGAGAAAAATATCTGAAATAAAAGCAGGACTGGTAGATATATTTCGATATTGCGCGAGTATTATTCAATAGAAAGAAAACGAGTTGACAGATATAGACAAAGAGAAAAAACAACGATGTAATGAATGGAGCTCTTCACTCAAACCTGAATCGAGACGTTATATTTGAAAAGGTAGAGATAGGTTATATTTGAATAGTAAAGAGAAATTAGTGTAAAAAAAGAAAAATGTTTGAAAGTGTAATTCTCTAACCGTAAAGAACAGCTAATAATCAGCGTATTAAAAGTTAAAATATTGCAAGACAGCAAACCAGTAAAAGACAAGCAATTTGAAGCAATTAATGAACAAAAAATAACAGCCAAGCGGATTGTAAAGAAAATGCATAGACAATTCAGTAGTAATGTTCCAGTGGAAGTATACCAGGGAAAAACCTGGCGATGATTGTCAAAAAGTTACTTAAAAGTTTTTGGGAAAAAAAACTTAATATATGGCACACAAAAGGAAGCACCGAGAACTAAGTATGTGAAATATCACACTTATAAAACGGCTAACTTACTAAACGGCTAATCTGATAAAAGCGAGGTGATCATATTGTGACTTGTTAGAAAATAAACTAAGCAATACTCATTCATACACCAGTATCAGCTGTTGTGAATGCAGAGGAAAAATAGGAAGGTGAATAGTGCCTAAATTTGAGAAGAAAGTTATAAAGAATAGGGACCTTTTAGATACAACGATTAATCATCTCGTTAGTATTTAAAATGCAATAATGTATTTTCTGTATAGTTGATATATTTGTGAGTCAGCTTAAAATTAAAAGCTTTCGTAAACTATTAAGAAGTATTATATTGACTAGAATGGAACAGTCAAAACACAACAGCACAGAAAGACTCCCGAAGACCTCCCGACAATTATACAATACGTTTGCTTGCTTATTCAAAAGTTAATTTATTGATGTATTGCCGTTTAAATCTGATCAAAATCGGGAATCAGAATGACGAATCAAAGTTCTATGTTCCTGTAGATGTTTCTTTCTATTTTTATTATCAATATACTTATGCATTGCGAACCCTAATGTAGAAATGAACTCAAACAATAATGCACCTCTACCTAGTTTTCCCAGGTGGAAAGGCTGCAAAGGCATTCATGTTTTCCAAGACGAACCACCTAACCCATCGCTACCACCAGGCTTAGGGTTCATGGAATTTAACATTATAAATCCGGTCATTGAAAGCGATCGGGATGATACCAATATACATACAAAGCAAAACAATAAAATATAACATGGAACGCTAATTAACGGTCTCAAAGTTCAATGGAGGATTCGTCCGGGGAATACGGTCTAAAGCCAACACTGCTTATCAAAGAGAAAATTCGATGAACCAGAAACTATTTAAAAGGACATTTGTATCGAACTCCTATATTGAACATTATTTTGGCATGTAATACTTTACTTTATATTAAAGCAAGAAAATAATTTTACTTAACTATTCCCAATGGAAATATGAAATAAAAATGACAGAAAGAGAAACAAGAAAAACTTGAGAAAAAGAACAATGAAGTAACCATTGAAATATAAATATTACCATTATTTCAATTTGTAAAAGTAATTTAGTATGTATTTCTATGAATATCGTATTTGTTCTAAATATATATATTTATCTGGAATTGTTCAGGCAGTTATTGCAAAAAAAGATTTGTATATACTTTTATAAAAAAATATGAAACACTAGTAAATATTACATGTGATGTACTTTCAGAGTTTATTTATTTTCTCATGAGATTTTAATACAAAATAAACTCCGTGTAATGCATCTTATTTTTCTACATTTGGTATTAGAAAATTATTGGATTTTAATGTCTTTAATAGCAAATAAAATAATTTTAAAAAATGATTTTAATAGTCTCTTATTTTTCTTATTGTTATTTGCGTGATATTATCGACTATATTAGACTATTATTAAAAGTTGACAAGAGGAAAAGATATTCAAAAATTGACTAAAGGAAAAGATAACACGACAGGAGGAGAAAAATTTATTTTATCAGCAACAAAATGTTGTTCAACACTGCTCATAAGGAAAAGAGAAATTGTATTAATGGCTGGCAAACCGAATATTACAGGAAGAACATATTAATTGTTACTTGTGAAGGTTGCGAAAAATTTGTCGAGGGTTTATGATAAGTGTTTGCGACGATTGACGACGTTTATAGTTGATGTCAATAGCCAGCCTGTCACAGTTAAAGTAATGTTTTGAGGGACATAACTGCCCAACAGGCAGACAAACATAATCGCGACAGACGATACGGGCAGAAGTGTTTATTGGGCCGAAATGCAACTGATCTAAACAGAATGTTCCAGGAATTTTGTGTGATGTTACTTTTGTGAACACGTGGGCGTAACTTTCAGGCGTTGTGAAAGACGAGGAAATGGCCAGAAAAAAACGAAGAAGCACCTATCGGCAATATTTGTTAGGCTAGCGAGCAACATGGGTCACTACACTAGGATAAATTTTATTTTACACAGTTATGTCGTTAAATGATTAGGTATGTCGTAAAATACTTTACATAAAAATGCTTATATTCAGCGAAGTAATGAGGTAAGGTTAAATAAATAACCATTTAATAACCAATTATAACAATTCATTCATTTTATCATTAATTCTCGGATATTGCATCTTTAACTTCTTCGTTTGACAGATGAAATTATATTGGTGTTTTTTTTTCAATTATTAACTTACAGTCGTCTGATAATATGTCTTTTTGTAAAATTCAGCTATTTTCTATGTGTATGCTCATTCTCGTGAAATTCACTTTCCGTCTTCTTGTACGTTTGTTATTTATTTTTATGATCGTGTACATTAACGTTTTCTTAAAATTAATGAATAAACAACGGTATTTTCTAGAGTTCATTCTCCTATAAACCTGTATATGTACACACACACACACACACACACACACACATATATATATATATATATATATATATATATATATATATATATATATATATAATGGTGAAAAACACGAAGAGTTTCTGTTGAATGGCTTGTTTTTGGATTTTTACATTTACGTATTAATATTTTTGTAGTATTTTAAAATGTGTGTATGTAGGCCATATGTTTCGTGTTCTTGTATTTATTCGGTTAGCGCTTTCTACTAAAACTTCAGTCGTGGTCGCTTGTTTGTCCATCGTTTTATAACCGTGGGCATCTATAGAAAACTTCGTTTAGGGAGATCTTATCTCGTTTTTAAGGTCTCTCCAATTGTCTCTATGTGCAATATAAAAATTACTGTACAGTAAAATTTTTAATTGAAAATTAAGAATTTTCCATTTACCACCCGACTAATTATCATTAATTACATTCCTAGACACTTTTATATATTACGACTGAATTCGTATTAGACATCGTTTATGTTGGACCTTTCGTTTTTATGTACAAAACTTTTTAAATTTTCAGCAGTTTTACATTCGTATTATTTTATGAGGTGTTTATGTGTTCAGTTATAATGTTCCTAAATTCTTAGTGTAGGCAGCCATGGTGACTTATGAAAAACGGGTCAGACATGTGGAACATTAGTGCTCGTTGTGTAACGAATGTAATGATTTTTACTGGAATTGTTAAAGAGACATTCTCCCAAATGGGAAATAATTTTTTTCTAACGATTTTTCCAACACAATACTATGTATAAGACGGTATTATGTATAAGACGGTATTATGTATGAGACGGACACAATTTGTTTATCCGTTAAAGTAAATGATGAATTGAATTTTTATTGTTGACGGAGGATACATATTTAGGCATACTATTTGAATAATATTGTAGTACTTACCAACACAACAAACGCCCTCGTGTTTGTGCCTTGTATAGGCATGCGCGACAACAAAACTTGGGTTTTTATAAGCGGAAGTCTCGAGGTTGTCAGGAATCTACAGGCGCATGCGCAATAAAAGGGATTGTTGTTTAAAGGCAGGTCGAGTGAGAAGGTTGTTGTTGTTGTTGTCATTGGACGTTACAGTGACGCGTGCGTTAGCAAGTGATTAAGAGCCGGTTTATTTTTGCGTGTCAAGTCGCGCACCTCGGTGAAGGTCATATAAATCGTTCACCTCGGTGAAGGTGAAGGTCATGAATATTTCATCGGTTTTGAGGTTATATTGTAATTGTGTTCGGTAGAATATATTAATGATGGGGAATAGAGTATTTGGTTGATTGCTATTAATTTGATGGAAATGTTCAAATATTAATTTATTTTTCGTCAACTTTTAAATAAGGTAATTGATTGTTTAATGTTTTTTTCGTTTACTTATTCGACGAAATGAATTTGGCTCGGTGCATTATTTTTTTTTTTCACTGCAATTTTGTACCGATATGGACATTCACGTTTGTAGTGTAAGATACAAGAATTACTAGTGGTAGGATCTTATCTTATAAATTTTCGTACTGTCTGTCTGTCTGTCTGTGTTATGCGGTTTATCTCAGCTTACAGGCAACCCACTCAGGCAAGTAAGTTACCGAAATGAAGCTTAGGACCCAGCGGATATTTATATCCATTTTTGGTGTATGGAAATGCAAAAAATAAAAAAATAATAAAAAATAACGATTTACTAAACAACGTTTTATTTACTGGATATTGTTCCGGTGCAAGGACTCAAGTTTGCCCAGCTGGAAAAACTTAGGTTCTTATTTACTGGAATGATGAATTCCATTTTTGTTGGAGTGAATGAGTATATCTAGAAACGGGATTTTGTTGATAACGTTGAGTACGTAAAAACTGCCGAGGACTTTAATCTTTTCCAGACGGGATCAAACAAGCACTGCGCGAAAGCGAAGCGATATGAAGAGAGTACTCAACTATTCAGTGGAAATCGGTTATTTTAACTAAAAAAGAATACGTTCTATGGAAGACTTCTTATTTGGCCAAATTAAGTAAATGAAGTACCAAAGTCAGAAAAGTGTACAGCTATTGATGGTATTTGTAGTTTTAAACGGTAACAATAGAAGTGTGGTTGAAAGAGGTAAGAAATAAAATACAATGTAAGTTACAGCAACTTCAAGATGTAATACATTTGATCATGAAGAAAGTGAGTAAAGAATATAAGAACATTCCAAATTGGAAGAATTCTGGATGGTGTACAGCGGAATGTGTTTTAACCTTTAAAATTTTGCATGGCAAGATTTCATCGCAAATTGATGGAAAGTTGCAATTCCTTAATTTAGCACGGATGGAATAACAGTTGCTTGTTAGTCAAGTGGCCAACATGCGTTATTACACTTGGGTAGATCTTATTTACACAGTTATGTCGTTAAATCATTACGTATGTCGTAAAATAATTTACGGAAAAATGTTTATATTCAGCGAAGTAATAAGCTGAGTATTAATAAATAACCATTTAATAGCACATATGCGGTGTCATTGATATTTGAAAATGCGCAGCGGTCGATAAATACTGACGTGAAAACTGCTGTGAGACATTTAAGCAGATAAGATATACATATTGATTAGATAATTCTTCGGGATTGTAAGATAAGCTCGACAAAAATAGATAACATGGATAGATTACCGCAAAGCGTATGATAAGCATTCAGCTAGCGTGAATTATATATTAGTGGAAATATTTATAATAGCGACAAACATGAAACAATAGATGGTGTATATATCATCAAATTGAGATCCTGTAAAGAGATGGATTTTTCAAATGGATCGCTTGTTGCCCGTGTTGCTTGCTTTCTCTTGTAGTTCATATTACGAAAGTGAAATGCGTGTTATGATTTAGTAAAAATAGAGTATCAGGTAAAACATTTATTATAAATAAAAAAAAATAAAGTCGTATGCTAAGAAAGAACATAGACCAACTAGATACGTTTGTATGTTCAGGAATTAAATGTGTATAGTAGTTTACCTGAAGAAGTGTGGTGCATTGAAATTGAACAAACAAAAAAGAAGTTGTAAAATGTAAACTAATAAAACATTTGAATGGGGAAATGATAAAAGAGGTACAGAGCAAGGATAAACTTACTAAGGAATTGTGGAATAAGATGAAAAATATGAAATAAATAAGATATTAAAAAGGATTAAGAAGAAACCTGCGGTTAGTTTTTGGGTCACTATTGAAGGGGAGAAACAAAATATCCACAGGATAACGTGGCTAGTAGCTATATTTCTATATTGCAGCGTATAAATTAATGGCAAGAAAATTAGCAAAAGGCTAGCAAAACAATAAAATGCATAGAGCTACTCACCTAGGTGTGAAGTTGATTTGTTATATGCTTAAAGAGAAGAGAGAAGGAAGATGACAAGTCGGTGTACAAAGATGTACAAAAGACGAAAATGGTCTGAATGTTTACATCTACAATTGTAAGGAAAGTCTGGTAAAGGGCGTCTCGAAATTTTAAAAGATGAAATAGAACGAATTAATAAAAAGATATACTATTTAAGGCAGTTAATAAACAAAAAAATAAAAGTCAAGCGGAAACAGTAGAAGCGACAAGGGCAAATCAACTAGAGAAAACCTAATGTTAATTGTCACAATCAGTCTTGTATGTTGGAACAGAAGCGTAGGCACAAGCGACTAAGACACATATGACATTGATAAAACGACTAAATATCCACGATGTCGGTTGTGTAGACAGAAAACTGAGAATGTGCAACCCATCCTCAATAGTTTCGCAAAGTTTGTTTTAAGGAATTACAAGAGACGGCATAGCAAGTAAGATCAATTGGGATATATGCAAGAAGAGGAGAATAAAATGTAGTCGAAAAATGGTATGAGCATGTTTCAAAATGTGGTGGTGAAAAGTGATCGTGTTAAGTCATTTTGTAATATGAATATCCAATGTGATAATTTAATTGAAGCCAGGAAACGATATTTAATATTGGTAGAAGCAAAAGAACACTGCAATAATCATCGATATAGCAGCGCCCGCTGATGGGAATATGGTGGGCAAAACGAAAGTCGAAAAGTACCAAGACTATAAAAGACAGATAGAAAATTGTGGAAGTTAAAGAAGGTAGAAGTTTTACCAGTAGTGAAGGAAGCTTTGTTGAGGATAAAAAATAATTTGAAAAGTGAATGGAGATAATTTAGGTGCATTGCAATGTTGGAGTACTTCAAAAATCTTCCTTGTTATGAACCGCCAGAATCTTGTGAAAGACTGAAAGATCGATGCTGATAGCTTATGCCCATTTGTTATGTTCCGCCAATCAGTATAAAATCGGTAATACCAGACATACATTGTGAATGATAATATTAATAATAAAAATATTGATAATAATAATAATAATAATAATAATAATAATAATAATAATAATAATAATAATAATAAACAAGAGTAAAGTTTTGTTTTGTAGTAAGTAAAACTCTGAGTCATAACCGACAGTTTCTCCATAGCTAGTGGCTCGATATAAATGCTGGTTGTTGGAAACCATAGAATACCACACTCGAATAGGAATATAGCGGTGCAACGGGCACGCTAATTTATTTCTAGCCTTAATTTGCAGTCACTTACAATAGAAATACACATGAGGGAACCTCTATAAATACAACACACATTCTTTTGATGAATACAAATAAAATGATTTTAATGCAATGAGGACTGCATGTTTAGTGTAAGATTCCCAACCATCTGAGTGTGAACTTCAACCAGGCAGAAACTCTTACTTGAAGTATCGGCGAAGAGATGAGTTGGTGTGTACAATTTGAAACAGAAGTTTGCCGTGGAGTATAAACTCTAAACAGAATTCGATGATGATACAGTTGACAAAGTGGAGCTATTAGATTGAAAATGTTTGTACTCTATCCCAGAGAGAGAAAGAGAGACAGAGAGATAGCGAGATAGAGAGAGAGAGGGGGATAGAGTGAGAGAGAGGGAGAGACTAGTGGTAAGTGCACCATTCAAGATGTGAAGCTAATATTGCATGCATGGGCTAACAATTGCCTCGTAGACGTACTGAATACATCCAGGTGTGAGCATTCTGCTAATGGGGGGACACACATTCTCTGAAGCAGCCTTCGCAATGTTCTTAATATGTTTATTCCAGTTCATATTTCTTGTAAATATTAAGCGGTAGAATTTGACGAAAGAATTCTAAAGCGGGCTTTCATTTTTCATTGGTGCGTGAAGGGGTATCTTACTTAATAACTGTGAGAAGTTTCAGTGCGGAAATGAGAGATGGTAAATTAAATTTGCTCGTCTTAACAATGTAATGAGAAATACTTATTGAGCAGTTGCTTTTTCCTCAGTCAGAGAAAACTCCTAACACTTCATTTCTGTATATGAATATACACACGTTTTATTTTCTGCTTTTTTTCCGTATTGCTTCATGTGCGTGCGCTCAGTAATAGAAGGAGTGTTGACAGGAAGGTGGATGGATAGAACGTCGAGCTTGTTCAATGTTGCTTGTAAGCTTATTGTAGGCATTTCTTAATTTTTGCTGTTTTCTCTATGTGACATGGACTTCTACATGTGCGCTCATATCTACAGCTGCGTGCGTCTAACAGGTAATCTTAAATAACCGACGATATAATTCTGATATTGTGATCCCATCGACCAGTGCATTTATCTACCAGCTGTGTGTGGTTGCGTATGGGCACTTTCAACACGCAACATATCACACCTCTGTTAAAAAAAAAAAAAAAAACATATTCATATATTTCTCGTTCCCTCTCCGGTGTAGCTATCTCTAGCTGTTTATCACTTTATACTTAATTTTTTCACAATTCAAAAAATAATAATTACAATACAAAACCAATTACAATATGGAAAGTGATCAAGATTCAATATCAGTATAAAATGCACATACGAGTTCACATTGGCTTTGATATACATATATTTTTTGTTCGGATGTAATAAAAGCACATGTAATAAAAAGCACGTGTAATAAAACGCTTACATAAAACAATTATCAATAAGTAAATATCAATTTATATAGTTGTTACAAAATTTGCGTCTTGAAGAAAATCGACAATAAGAAAAATGCTGTTTTTTGATTGTGGTGCTTCCGTAGACTTTTTCGTGTAAGCTTGATGAACAGGCATTCGGACGAATGGTTTTTAAAACATTTGACTATGTCAAAGACTGATAGGCACCATCAATGACAGAAAAATGCGCGTTTAGGGACATGTGTCCAGAGCAAACAGTCTAACAAAAAGCCTGCTATTTGGTAACACCCCTAGCAAGGGAAAACGTGCAAGATCAAAAACAAGAGTCTTAGACGACGCGATGGACATCGGATGACGCCAAATCTGTGTCAACAGTAAAGACCCGTACAGGGTATTACGGCTGGCTAGTAATGAATATTTAATCAAAGAGATAACTATAAAAAAAGGTTTAGACATGATAGATAGCAGTTCTATCTAGATCCATCGTATAGACAAATTTTTCACAAAAAAGCAAATCCTCATATTATTTTTATCGTCGCAATAATATAAAAACACCACCTGACTTAGAATTACAACCATATCCACTTGGTCTAACAGTGATGTTGACATTCATTGGTGGGAAAGATAAGTGTACGAACAGCCACTGTGTTCACTTATGTCATGTATATTGGAACCAGAAATTGTATGTATATTTAATCTATATGTTAAATAAACGTCAAGACTAGTACTACGTTTGCCAATTTTGAAACTGGCAAATAAAATATATTCTCAGCTTTATATAGGCGTAACCAAGATGTCTCGGTGCGTTTCTTAATAAAACAGCATTACGAATAATAAGATTTTTTTATAAGGAATATCAGGGGTTAAGGAAAACGATAACACTTTAGAAAATAAATTATTCTACAAATATCATTTCATCTGGAGGTATATCGGCAGATCATTCGAGACTGATCGAATGATCCCTTATATAAATCCAGGTGAACCTCACAATTTTATTTGAACTTTTTTTCTGAATTTACGATAAAACTTAAAATTGCCGCACGTAATTTCTTAATTTACATATTTAATAACTAAACATTAATCAGAAGGGACTTTCCGGAGCATTCATTGACAACCTGAAATATAAGCTGACTTTATATTGTAAACAAACACAGACGACATTGGATAAACGTAATAATCATTATCATATCTTATTTTATTTTTTTTATTTATCTATTTTTGCAAGTTAATCCAGCGAGCAACTTATTCGTACTAATGTATAACAACAAATAAAGGATTGCTACTTTAATAATACATACGCAATTTGCATACATGAGCATATTATCTTTAGCTTATGTTACCAGCGGGCAACGCCGGGCGTCCAGTTTATTTAAACATATGAAGACTCTCATCAATGTTTACAACTGCGTAATTTTAATCTAATAAACTAATATACGTTTTGATTATCTACATAAAACGACCGAATGCGCAATTAGTACTCGATTAATTGGCATTCGGTTATAAAAGTTATATAGCTTTGTGGTTAAAGATAAAAGCTGCGTAATTAAATAAGACACTAGAAAAATCTTTTTTAATTCTAAGATAAAATATATCTCATTAGTATTTAAAATGCCTAAATGTATCTTCTACCATTAGTGAATATTTTATGAGCTTGCTTAAATTCGCAAGCATTCGCCAAGTATAATGATAAGTATTATATAAATAAATTAGAACGGTCAAAACCAAACAGCAGAGAAAGACTCTTGAAGATTTCCGAAAATTATACAATACTCCTGGGTTTTTTATAAGATAATTTGTTTGTGTATTGCCGTACAAATCCGATCAAAATCAGGAATCAGAATGACGAATCAAAGTTCCTTTTTCGCTTTGATATTTCTCATATTTTCTTTATCAATATACTTATGCAATACAACCCCTAATTTAGAAACGCACTCAAACAATAATTTACCTAGTTGTCCCAGGGGCAAAGGCTGTAAAAGCATTCATGTTTTCCAAGATGTACCACCTCGGCCACCGAGCCCACCACGACCGGGATTCATGAAATATAACATTATAAATCCGATCATCGAAAACGATCGGGAGGATACCATCGTACGCCAAGAGCAAAACTATGTCAAATAAGATGGAAAAACCAGTGACTCCTACAAAGTTTTAAAGTTCAATGGAGGATTGAAAATTATGATGCCAACTAGATTACGGTCTAGTAAAGGTATAACTGATTATTAAAGATAAAAAAATACCGAAGAAAAATCCATAGCATCAGATTAATACGAAACTATTTAAAAATATATTTTAATTGAAACCGCTTATCGGAAATTATTTTGGATATGTAATTCTTTACTCTATATAAAAAGGTTTACTTAAATACTCCCCATAATGATAGAAATATGAAATAACAAAAAAAAAAATATATATATATGAAACAACAAAAAAACAAAACAAAAAATATATGAAATCACAAAAAAAACAAAATATATTATGTAACAACAAAAACAGAACCAAAAATATGAAATAACAACAAAAACAAAAGAAAAAAATATATGAAATAACAACAAAAACAAAGCAAAAATATATGAAATAAAATATATATATGAAATAACAACAAAAACAAAACAAAAAATATATGAAATCACAACAAAAACAAAACAAAAAATATATGAAATAACAACAAAAACAAAACAAAAAATATATGAAATAACAACAAAAACAAAACAAAAAATATATGAAATAACAATAAAAACAAAACAAAATATATGAAATCACAACAAAAACAAAACAAAAAATATGAATTAATAACAAAAACAAAACAAAAATATGAAATAACAACAAAAACAAAACAAAAACTATGAAATAACAATAAAAACAAAGCAAAAATATGAAACAACAACAAAAACAAAACAAAAACTATGAAATACCAACAAAAACAAAGCAAAAAATGACATAACAACAAAAACAACAACGAAAAAACTTGAAAAACTTAGCATTGAAATATAAATATCACCAGTATTTAATTTTTTTAAAAATCTATTTTGTATGAATCTCCTTTGAATATATTATCTGTTGTCAAAAATTATACACTTTTTCTAGAATTATACACGTATTTATTATACTTTTATAAAACAAATCTGAAACACTATTAAATATTACATGCAATTTACTTTTAAATTTTAATATTTACCTTTGTTATGCATCGTATTTCTGTATGTTTGGCATTACAATATGTTTGTATTTTTATCTTTAATAGCAAACAACAAAAGTATTTAAAAAACGGTTTAAATTGTCTCTTATTTTTCTTTCATTTATTTGCGTGATATTATCAACGTTCTCTGACTATCATTACAAATTGAAAACAAGAAAAATATCAAAATATTGAAAAGAAGCACCGATACCATTACAGTACGGGACAAGTAATTTTATCAGCAAAAAAATGTTCATATAGAGTAGGGAAAATTGAATTGTAAATTTATGGCTGAAAAACCAACCGGATATTAAAGGAATGATTATATTAATTGTTACTTTTTAGGAATTGCTAAGTTTTATGGCAGGTTATGATAAGTGTTGGGCGTTGAAATCGGTCTTGGGTTTGCGACGATTGACGCCAGTCGGGTTAACAGCAATAGCCAGCAACCCACAGTGGAAATCGTGTTTTGCTTAAATTTTCTGCTGACCTGACTGAATAATATAATCTCAAAAGCCGACTATGATACGGGTATAAGTGTTTAGTGGGCCGGGAATGCAACTGATCGTTACAGAATATGCCAAGAATTGTGTGTGTGTGTGTGTGTGTTTTTGTTAAAATTATTTGTTATGTTTGTGAGAACATTCGCGATACTTTTGGGCTGTGTAAAAGACAACGAAATGGCGAGGAAAAAAAACGAAGGAGCAACAGATCCCAGCAGATAACATTGGTTCTAAGCTCTTTGTTGGGCGAGCTAGCAACATAGGTTAGGGTTACACTTTGATAAATGTTATTTTACGCAGTTTTTCGTTCATCATTTTGTATCTCGTAAAAAGGTTAACGGATAAATGGTTACATTTAGCGAAGTACTGAGGTAAGTATTGCTGAATAATCATTTAATAACACTTTTATTTTAAATTGAAACAATTCATTACTTGTATCATTGATTATCGGCTATAACATTGTGAACCTCTTTTTTAACAGAGGAAAAACTATTGGTCGGTTTTATTTTCAACTATAGAGTTACGGTTGTTTGATGAGGTGCCCTTGTGTAAAATTCATCTATTGTAATGTTTATGCTAATTATCGTGCAGTTTCCTTATTGACACGTTCGTCTTTTTGTACGTATGTAATTGATTTTTTTGATCTTCTCAATTAAACTGTTCATAATAGTAATGTAAAAAAACAACATACATTTTCAGCATTTCAAGTTCTTATACACACACACACACACACACACATATATATATATATATATATATATATATATATATATATATATATATGTATGTATGTATGCATAAACATGACAGGGTGTCACGAGAATAAAAGGCAAATTATGTGTATTTACTTGCCATATATATTATCCTAACTTTCTCTCTTTCTCTCTCTCTCTCTCTCTATATATATATATATGTATATATATATATATATGTATATAGTAGCATGGGTGTTCAGCATTGCCCGGACATTTGGAGGTGTATACTGAGCAAAAAACAACAAAAACCCGTAATTTTTTTTTTAATTTGACCCCTATTATGACCACTTGTCGTTTTGGGCTCAAATCAAATTATTAAGTTAGATCAATGTCCAAGGATCTTATATCTAAAATTTACAGTGTTTAGACCCAGAATTGTCGGAGGAGTTTGGTAGAGTTCTAAAAGATAAAATCGTTGAACTTTGACCCCTTAACAGCCAAATTTCGTAGCGAAACCCGATCACATAAATTTTTCCAATTCTCAGTAAACTGTATCTCAAATTTAGAGTATGTAGACTAATATATTGACAGACTTATTTCGTATGGAAATGTGCACAGAAACACAGACACACAGGCACACTGACACGTTCAATTCCATAGATATACTAGCGTTTTAGCTCGGCGTTGCCCGGGTGTTTGGAGGTGTACGCTGAGCAAAAAAAAAACAAAAAAAATAACAAAAGCAAACAAAAAGTGTCAATTTTTTAAACTTTGATCCCTATTATGAACCCTTAAAATGGATAGTTTTGTGCTCACATCAAGTTATTAAGTTAGATCCATGTCCAAGAAACGCATATCTAAAATTTAAAGTGTTTAGACCCCGAATTGTCGGAGGCGTTTGGTAGAGTTCTCAAAGGAAAAATCGTTGAACTTTGACCTTTTAACAGCCAAATTTCCGGCTGAAAACCGAGCACCTCAAATCTCAGTAACCTGAATATCAAATGTGAGTCCGTAGACTAAAAGTTCACAGAGTTATTGCGTAGGGAAATGTGCACACACAGACACACAGATACACACAGACAGACAAACACTTTCACTTTTATAGATATATAGATTTTGTTAAGAAACAAGGAGAGTTTCTGTTGAATGACATTGTTAGAATTTATATTTTACGTATCAATATGTGTGTAGTATTATACACTATATATAGGTCATATATTAAGTGTTCAGCGCTTTCTACTAAATCTCGTGTTTAAGTGTATCTAATTAACTGTATGTACAGTATTTATACAGGTGTATTAAAATTACTATATGATCAAATTTACAATTTAAAATTTTACAATTTTCTATTAGTCATCGTGTAATCATCGTTAATTACATTCCTAGGCACATTCATATTTTACGACTGAATTTTTATTTAATATTATTTACGTTGGGCCTTTCATTTTTATGTACAAAACTTCTTAAACTTGATCAGTTTTACGTTCCTATAATAATGTCGGACTTTTATGCTTTCAATCATAATTTTCCTTAATTCTGAGTGTGGGCAGCCATGTCATCTCAGATAAAAGGGCTCGGAAAGTGCAACGTTACTATTAGTTACAATATGTTTTTATGTTTAACCAATATAAGTATTTTTACTGAAATTATTAGAGAGGTCTTCTCCTAAATATGAAAATAAACTTGTAGATGTTTTCTAAAAATTTGTTTGACAGAAGCGGCATTGTTTATATGAAGGTGAGACTTTTACCTTTACAGTAAATAATAAATTGAAGGTTTTATTGTTGACGGAGGATACATATAGATACATATCTGAGAAGAATTTTTTGATAACGTTTTCATCGGTGTTGAGTTTATAGTCTAATTGTTTCCCGTAGAAATATTAATGATGAGGAAGGGATTATTTTGTGCATTTTTATTCGTTTGATTGAAATTTGTAAATGTTAATTGTATTTGTTTGCGTTCTCGCGCCAGTATTGAATAGAAGTAACAAAATATTCACAGTAAAGACGTGGCCAGTAGCTATATTTCGTTATTGTCGCGTATTAATTAATGACAAAAAAATGAGCCGATAGATATTGTCAAAATGGAGGAAAACATTAAAATTAATCGAATTCTTTACCTAAAAGTGATGTCGATATATTATATGTAACATCTGTACCTCTAAAAGGCCACCATTCGCCCATGTATAGAGTATTGTTGCTACATTTGGGCTGCTGTATCTGCTGCTAGTCTCTCGCTCCTAGACAAGATTCAAAGAGAGTCGCCAATCTGATAGGCCCTGAACTGGCATATAAGCATCAGCCTCTGTCCCATTGACGAAACGCTGCATCCCTCTGCCTGTTCTACAAGTACTTTAATGGTGAATGATCTGACGAACTGCAGACACTCGTGCCCCCACGACGTAGACACCCTCGACAAACCCGACATGCAGCTAAATCACACACCGACACAGTAGAGATCCCTAGATGTAAAAGATCTTTCTACTCCAGTAGTTACTTCCCCAGAACCGCTAGACTCTGGAATTCCATTCCAGGTCCCTTTTTCCCTAACTGTACTGACATGCAGAAGTTTAAGTGTAACGTGAACCGACATCTTGCTGCCCAAATCCCAACATAGTACCCCAGTAGTTGCTGCCCCTGATAGTAGCCCCGTACACCAAAGTGGCAATGTGCCTTGTTTGAGGTGAAAATGTAATAATAAAAAATAACCTTTAATCAAACCATTATAAACATAATTTATAGAATCAACTCTAGGTTCTTTACAGTGCAACTGAGACTAGAAAACATTGTGCAGTGAAGCTTTTTCTTGGTATACCGCCTCGAGTCACCGGCTGAACCAATCAATCTGTATTGGAAAATAGCCGATTATTCCGGTTTTTGATGATAAAAAAGGTATGGGAAGTAATAAAAACTGGGCAATGTCAGGTCTCCTTAGTGGTCTTATTTTTGTAGGCAATAGTTTTGATATTAATCATATTAAAAGTAATTAGTTTATGTAATTAAATAATATAAAATTGGTTTATTTGACACATCAGAGTTCCGTATTTTTTGTTTGTTTATTCCTTGCATTATATCATAAGCTTTATCGGTGAATTTATTTTCATTTTTTATGATTATACAAAATCATGTCCATCAGTTGCGATTATTAGAAAGACCATATCATTTCCTTTATATATTTTGATAAGTATTACAAATAGCAATGGTTATACGCAGGAAATTTTTAACACGACATTATTTTGTTATTTTTCTCCAAATTAGCAAAAATGCACAATGGAAAGTGTTTCATTGAGTTTCATTCATTAATTGATATTTATGGGAACTACAAATCTTATATTGGATTTTAAAAAATTGTAAAATAAGAAAATGATCTGAATGTTTACATCGCCACTGTTAACAACAAAAAACGGAAAAGCCAATTGTAATCCGAAGGAAATACAAAGGCAATTCAACTAGAGGCAGTGTACAAAGAAAACCTGATGATAATTGTCAAAATGAGGCTTGTAGGCTGCGACGCCTTTATATATGCCGCGAAGGATCAAGCCCCGGGGACAAATTATGTAAAATATAAAATTGATAAAATGGTCGAATGTCCGCCCTGTTTGTATAGAAAGTGAGAATCTGTTACACTTCGGCAGTATGATGCCAAGTTTGCTCCAAGTGATTACACTAAATGGCATGATAATATTGTGAGATAATCCATGGGAATATATTCGCAAGAATAGAAGGTTTGAGTGCAGTGAAAAATAGTGGGGGCATGTTCGGGAAAGGTAGTGGAGACTGATAGCGTTTAATTACTGTATGATATTAATATCCACTGTGATAATATGATTGAAGCAAGGAGACCAGGTTTGATCGTGTAAAAGAATAAACACATTTACACAATCATGGTAATAGAGATGCCAGCTGATGTGAATATGGAGAAGAAAAAGAAAAGGAGTAGGTCGACATGTACCAAGACTAGAACAGTGAGGCAGAAAGATTGTGAAAATTGAAGAAAGTAGAGGAGATTGTGAGGGACTCTTGTCGAGGATAAGAAAAGAATACCACAAGTGGATTGAGAAAAAAGGAATGAATTGCATTATTATAGTACTTTATCAAACTGCACGGTTAGGAACCGCCAGAATCTTTCAAAAGACTGAAATAATAATAATAATAATAATAATAATAATAATAATAATAATAATAATAATAATAATAAACTTTCCCTCGCTAGAAGTAAAAGTTCTGATTCATAGTTGACAGTTTCTATAGAGCTGGTCTCTCGATGCAAATGCTTGTTTTTGAAAACCATAAAACACAACACTTGGTTTTACGGGTCGTTAAACTGATTTTATAGCCTTGATTTGCAGTTACTTAAGAATGATGTCTCGATCGAAATACAATGGAATGAACTTCTACAAATTCAACACACATATGGTTTCTGAATACAAATACAAATGATTTCAATCTAAGGAGAATTGCATCTTTTGTGCAAGAGTCCAAGACCTCTGCGTCTGAAATTCAAACTAGCAACACTTCTTAATTTGAACTACTGAGTTTATTCAAAATTACGAACTCAGCGGAGAGATCAGTTGTGCTGTTAAGGTTAGAACAAGAAGGAACACATGTTTGCAGTGGAGTGTAAATGCTGAACGGAATTCGAAAGTGAACTTGTTAGATTGAAAACTATTTTCCCCCATCCAACAGAGAAAAGCTAGTGGTAGGTACACTATCCCATATGTGGTAACAATACTACATGCATGGGATAATTGTGGCATTGTAGAGGTGCATGATACCTTCAGGTGTGAGTAGTTTCTAACTCGATAGAGTTGACCTACATTTTCTGCAACAGCATTCGAACAAGTCTTACTGTATTTATTTCATGTCATGTTGCTTGTAACTATTAAGTCGAAGAATTTGACAAAAGAATTCTAAGGTTATTTGTCATTGATATGAGGACGAATAGCTTACGGAATGACTGTGAGAACTGTCACTGCGGAATGACAGATGGTTGATTAACATTTGTGTTGGAGACGCCCCTCCAGGGGATTAATGGACTATATCATGGCGTCACTTCCTTTAGTAACGTCACTTCCGGTATCGAGACCAGCACCCGGCAGTGAGATTGGCACGAGGCCAAGCTGGACATGTGCAAACGTCATACCGTTGAGCAATGGTATTCTCAACTCGACTTTGCCTGTAATTTATGTGAATACATGTTTCGTTCCTACAAATCCTGTGTTCCTTCGTTTATTAACATTTAACACCATAACAACTGGCGGCGGGGTGTCGACTTTCACACGGGTTAACTCCACAAGAAGAAAAAAAAATAATTAACTTCAAAAGAACGACGAATTTACAAACTAAGAATTCGACTACGTTCTAAAAAACAACAAAAAAAACGAACTCATGGCAAAGTTATCGACGAAATTGTAAGTAATCTTTTTGTCTCTATATTTACATTGAAAAGGAAAACTAAGCTGAACGCATTTTTATAATGTTTTAAGATTAAGTTGGTTGTCTATTGAAAGAAGAACGAAAAAAAGAGAAAAATGCTGGCCTAATGTTCATGGCAAGAATAATGATCTCGTAAAATGCCGACTGTTTAGGGTTAGGCAAATTTGAACATGTTTCAAATGAAGTGAAAAGTTTTTTTGCCATTTTTTTTACTGATAACGTTATGCATATTTAAAGGAGTGTGAAATATTTCTTTTTCCCATTTTCGTGTAACTTGGACTAAAAGAAAAAAAAGAAATACTTTTTTAATCGAGTGAAATTTTCTGAAATATTATATTTTTAATGTCGGTCCTAAAGTTAAAAACTATGTTTCTGTCGAGTGGGAACACCCCCCACGCACATAAAGAAAAACAGCCATTTTAGTTAACTTCCAGACAATTCCACATGTATATCCATTCTTTTGCAACTATATGGTACCAATGTATCTATTGCTTTTTGTTTCGCAAGTAATTTTTTCTACCCTCATATTCGTTATCTCTAAGGTTTTTACCAAGAAGCAAGGCATAAATTGCTACCTCTTCATACGCACACATTCAAGGAAAGGACATTTTATGTTTTTTTTTTAAATTATTTTATCTCTCCTTTCCAGTCAAAAACAGAAACAAATATTTTTCGTGCGTAAAAAAGAAATTAAAAGCTGGAGAAAGTTAAAGCAGTATAAATACAGCTAATAAAGGCTAGGATGGACCAGCAACAGAAAACTGAGGAACAAAACGGGCGGTTCATAAGGAATTTGTTTACGTTGAACTTGAAGACATCCAGGTTGTAGTCAGGTGGGAAGCAGGCAGACGGAACATATTGATGCACGTAACTATGTACAAGTATCCCCAAAAATGTCTTTGGGTAGGACCGAGAAATAGCCAACGCCAGCGTGTTGCTTTCTTAGTTTTCTGATTTTACACGGATTATATTTGAATATGCATACATTCACCTTCTTAAATAAACACGGTCAGAAATATTTTTGCTCAATGTCATGGAACGCCTCTTTACACCCATGTGACCCTTATCGTCATAGTGCCGCAATAACACTCTATTTTCTAATGCGGCAATGCATAGAACCTAATCAATAGTCTGTCGTCAGGTTGCGACAAGCAATACACTATCTCTTCCATAACTATGGACGTTTTTTGTTTCATTGTGGAGAATTTACTGTTTTCAATCTTATTTTTGAATTAAAAATTTCCTCATCTATCTCTTGTTTCCTAATTAAATCTAAACACAATACCGTTGGACGTTCGAGTGAAAACCTAGGAGCCTTCAACTTCCTTATTCGACGCAAAATCTATCAATTCAAAACGAGTCAAGTTTATCAGACTTACCGAGTAATTCCTACCGTCGATTTCTACCGGGGATCGTCATTGTCTCGGCTCGAATGCAAGGCGCGTGACACGGGATCCGCACAAACATTTTCATTTATCTTCAGCTATTTTAAGTCTGTATTTTCCTATTCTGTATAGGCGAGTTTGATAATTATTCTAGGGGGCTGCGATTGTTATAGATAGTGTATTCTGCTTTATACAAATAGTGATTCAACTTTTTAAGGGCGTAGTGTATCGCGCTTCTCTTTCTATAGTCGACTATCTCGCCTGCGTATCGTTTTGTTTATTGCATAAGAAGTAAATTGATATTTCAAAACCTTTACCGTCACTCTGACTATAGACTATTTGCGATAGACATTTCCCAATCGGATGATCAGAGCCATCCGTGTACAGTCGATTCTCCTTCTCAGGATCAGGATGAGCTAGTATAACAACATCTGCAAGCGTCATTTTTAGGCCATCAAAATCAGAGTGTTATGCATCATCCTAGTGGAACCTCGCATATTTCCTCGTCAAGCGCGCGAACGGTTCGGCGATCTCGGGGCATTATGATGTCATACTGATAAGGTTCTCACTTTGCTCACAGTAGTTAGAGTCGAAATCGATTTAATCGGTTTGACTTTGTTCCGGTATGGCTGTTTACTCCGTTTACTTTTTTACCCTAGGTATTTGACTTCTCTCCTACAAACTTACACTTCGCGGCTTTCACATTGACGTTATGCTTATGTAAACTTTGCTTACCATCGTATCTGAACAAATTAAAACATCATCCAAATACCGTAATGCTAAATCTTTCTGTCCCTGTCTAACTATGGACATTAATTCTTTGAAGACACCGGGGGCGTTCGCTAGTCCTAAAGACATCAGGGTAAAATGTAAAAAAAACGGTAGCATCATGAACGCAGTGTTCTCTTTATTGTTATTATTTAATTTTACCCGCCAGTACTCTGACTTTAAATCCAATTTGGAGACGTAGTTTGCCGACCCGAGCAAGACTAATATATAATCAATGACTGGTAACACTTGGCATACTTGTTCGTGACTTTATTTACATCCCTAACATTTTTCTACCGTCCTATTTTTCTACTAACACTATCGAAAAAACTCCAACGTCTCGCAATAACACCTGTCCTCATCATTTCCTATATTGCCCAGTCTACCAACTTTCTTGACTTTAGCGATGTTTGTTACGGGCATCTCCCTCTAAGCTTATGCATTAATACACACACCCTCAGTATCGTTTATGCACACGTCCCTATCATCCGTAACGAACAAATCTCAATTTCGCTTCAGCAATCTATAAACTTCCAACTTGAATTCTTAGGATATTTTCATTTTCTTTAAATTATTTTCGAAGATCTCATTCTTTTGTGCATCCGAACTATTACTCTTGATAATGATATCAGTTGCACTACACTTATCTATTTGGCAGCCCATTCTCATAGTGATCGTTTAGTTCATGTTGTTCATTATAAGCAGCGGAAACTTAAGAGAGCCTCGAAATTTACCGCTGCATTAGCTTCCAATATTCGCTAAGCTTGCTAACGAATCAACTGCTTATTAGTTTGACCTCATATTTTTATCCTTGACCATTTCTAAAACCTGCTTGAGCTATGCATGTTTGCCGACGTTGTTTTTTTCGTAATTATCTGTGCAAGCCTTACTATTGAACACATATTGGCATCATCTTTCAGAGCTATATACTCGTTACTTTTTATCGTTCATAAATCGAAGTACATCTTAACGCTATTTTTGTTAAGCCAGTGGCGGCCTAGTATCACATTTCGGTGGAGATTCTCTGCAACAAAAAGTTATGGTGGGAAGATTTATTTCCTCTCCCTACTCTTAATAAATCGAGTCCTCCTACAATTTTTGGAGACCTATCAGCATTTAAATCATTTTTATCACATATTTCAGATTTCTTTTAAAGTGCGTTAAAACACGCACTGCTAATTATTAATGACATCTCTGCTCCCGTATCCACTAGGGCTCTGTATTTTTCCCTCAGTTCGAATCGAAATGGAATCTGATGCGCCCATGTTAGCGACTATGTGAATCGATGCGCTCTGGTTCTTTTTGTCCAGCGTCGCATGAACTGCACCCCCCGTTTTTCTGGATACGCTACTTGCAGAATATCTCTATGTGCCCCACGTCATTACAAGAGTAACGCATAATTGCTTGCCCGTTTCTTTCCCTGTGTCTACTGAGTTTCTAAGTCAGGGTTTTTTTTTTCTGTAGGGTGCTTGACTCTCAGAAGATGTTTCCGGAGAGTTAAATCACTCCTGATTACTGTCCTGATGTCATGTCGATTACATATTCGTTTTTTTCGAGTATATTAATATATGGTATACACACTGTGGTGAGTTTATTCATATATGGTATACACACTGTGGTGAGTTTCTGCATATATGGTTTACAAACTGCGGAGTATATATGATATACAAACGGTGGTGCGTATATGGTATACAAACTGTAATGAGTTTGTATACCATATACCAAGGGTTTGTCTGAAAACAGTGTAAAAACTGTGATATGAAAGCTCATGTATATGTGGAAAACTATACAGAGGTGAAACGTGTCGTCCGTTGAAAGTACGATTAGAAGATCATCGAAAAGCCGTAGTACGTGGAGAGACTTAAAAGCCAGGTATAGATGGAATATCTGGTCATATAAGACGAAGTAAAACTTATAGACAAAGGAACAATAGAGAATAAGACGACCGTAAGAAGCAGCACATATGTCGAGGAATAACCAACTGCTAAGCAGATCTAGTACAGAGTTCAATACAATATGAGAACCAGTAATTATAAACATTAATATATACAAGTAATAAGTAAATCATTAATATATACAAGTAATAAGTAAATCATTAATATATACAAGTAATAAGTAAATCATTAATATATACAAGTAATACATATATATATATATATTATATATATATATACATTAATATATAGTAATAATTAGTAATAAATGATGATATTTACAACGATAAATAAAAAGTATGTTTAAGGCTCCTAAAATTCGTACTAGAATTGTCCGCAATGTCCCGTGGCGCAGTGAATTGGGAGACCAATTGTAAAAGTGATATTCTCCTGAAGATTGACGGTTCAATTCTCAGTGTAGCGACCGAAATATACATTTGTCGAATTACTTAGGACCTCTCTCCAGTATGGCTGACGGCAAACAGCACGCTACACCCGTGAAGTAAATAAAGTGTTCCGCTCGAAATTCCGTTCAAATTCCCGAGTTCCACAGAAACATTCCTAAGTTCGACAAGATACAGAAGAAGGTATGTTATATCAACCGAAAGGTTGAGTAACTCACACTCAAGATGAGAACAGTAGTCTCATGAATAATAATACACATAACCAATCCTTATCTAAAAAATTCAGAGACGGCATACTCATTTCCAGTTTTTCGTATATTGACTTGTTGTCTAAGTGAATTTATCTTCTATATAAAATGTTGTTTGTTTTAATACCTTGTAATGTTCTGCCCAAATACTTAAAAGTATTCCGGCTTCTTTATCTCTCGTCCGACTGAAGTATTGCTTACAATCACGACCTAGCCTATTGAACTTGCTTTCATCGCTAAAAAGCACTTTTGACCAATATCAAGGGTAAGGATAATCACTGCATTTGAGAAAGTTGAGACGGCGATTTCTGTTCTCTACAGAAATCATTGGCTTTCGCCTTGCAACAAAGCCTCGCAAATTCAATTCCTTTAATCTGTTGTAGACAGTAGAAAGAGTAGAAAGAGAGCACTTTTTAAGAAAATTGCACATTTGTTGGATTTTGGACCCGTTTCTAATCTGTTTCTACGGCTGCGGATCTTACTTAAATTGTCTTCCTTGTTAGAAGAAAATCTAGTGTGACCAGATTTAGGGGCATCACGACCACTGCCGGCGTTGATGCTTTCGTACCGTTTTCTCATCACATTTCAATCTGTGGCCGATTTCTCGATTGGATAAACAAGAAAGGTGAGGTGATTGGTTTCCGCACAATTATTAAGAGAAAGTCGTGGCATATGGGCTAAATGTTACGGTGTATAATCTGGAATAACAACAGTTACGATTAGAGATGCTTTGTTGCCTGTTGGTTTATATTTTAAACGAACTTAGGGGCAATTATTTAAGCTGGTCTTAAGCGAATTTATTGTTGCGGACTTTCTTTTTGCCTCCTCAATTTGAAATTAATTTTTTCAATTGACGGAAGCACTAGAATATTTCAATTAAAAGTAAAATATAAACAGGAAAAATCATAGACGAATAACAGGCGAACCAAATGAAGTATGAGTTGTTTAAACAGTTACATTAAACTTAGCTTAAGTTTACAGTTTAAAAACAAAAACTTAAAAGTACGGACCCTTTTTTGCCGATACTATATACATATATATATATATATATATATATATATATATATATATATATATATATATATCTTTTTAACCATCATATCTTTACAATTTTAAATAAATAAGAATGTAAATATATAAAGTTCTAATCTAAATAGGGAGTAATAAGTATTCAAATGGGTTACTCCTAATCTTATAAATACAAGATTGGTAAATAAAAAAATATAAACCTTTTTGAATTTGGAAATAGTCGAATCTCACAGGAAAGGATTCAGTTTATAATTTGAATAAGCTAGCTGAATTAATTAAGGATAGGAAACTAGATCTTATATCTGTAACATTATTTTTGTTCTTAAGATTTAGGGAGGTGGTGTTTGATCAACACTGCTGGGAGCCATGCTTTAACATACTGCTTAGTTTTTAAATCCTCTGAAAGAATGTTTCATGGTAAATAACTGATGATCCCTTAAATTAACATTGTTACTATAGTGAATTTGAGAGAAAGTCGATGCATTGATTGCAGATGATTAAATTACTTACTTAGTAAATAGTTTTCTAACGTATGATAAAAAATGTAAAAATTGAATTAGTTTTTTTTACATATTTTAAAGGATAAAAAACCTTCAAAGACTATATATATATATATATATATATATATATATATATATATATATATATATATATGAGAACAATAGGAGTATGGGATGAAGTCACAAAATTATATATTGGTGGATATAGGTTGGTTCATTTATTGAATAAGGGGATACAAGCAATTATTTGGGGGAGAGAAGGTACTATTTACGCAAAGGCATTTCGAAGCCTAATAATTTTCATCCGAAGAGTAGAGAAGATGCTAGATAGCATGGTAGAGATGCGGCGTCTAGCGTAGTGTACATTAGGGACGAAAAGACAAACTGAAATTATAGAATGCTGGGGGAAGCTTTATTGAATTCTAAATAAAGAAGAAGCTTGTTATATATAGTATGATTTAAGGAAAGAAATGTATATGGTCTTTACCATAGTCTTAACTTGAAGGGGTATATGTGTTATGGTGATAACGGGGGTATATAGTGGCTGCGTTATAGTTATATTTTAACGGTTTTTGAGGTGTCTATTATCTATGAGTTCGTATTTTTACAGGTGAAACCACGACGGCAAACAGCAACTATAAAATCGCGTATAATTTTGGGAGGGGTAGTTGTAAGGTAATAATATTGAATTTCAAAGCTCAGTATATGTTAAGTACTATGTGCCAATATTTCTAAGTTCTGTTGTTATGGTATAGGGAGTATGGATTAGGGTAGGTTAGAACGATAGGGTGGAAATATCTTTGTGTGCGTTTAACTGGATAAAAATAGGTATTTGGATACAAATAACTGGCGCAGTGGATGAATAAGGGGAAGTTACTACTTATAAAAGGGGTAATAATACCAATAATAATAATAATAATAATAATAATAATAATAATAATAATAATAATAATATTAAAAATAATAATAATAATAATACCAATAATAATAATACCAATAATAATAATAATAATAATAATAATAATAATAATAATAATAATAATATCAATGATAAAAGTAACACCTATGGTGATGGTAATAACAATGAAAATGATGATAATAGTAACTGTGATAATAGCAATGACAAGGATAATATTAAAATTATTATTAATAATAATAATTTTAATATTAATAATAACAATAATAATAATACTATAATAATAATAACAACGATAATAATAGTAGTAAAAAACAATAATAATAATAATAATAATAATAGTTATTATTATTATTATTATTATTATTATTATTATTATTATTAGGAGGAGGAGGAGGAGGTGAATAGAATCAAGGGGTACAGACAAATGGGAGGCCAGAATAACATGAAATAGAGTTATGGGGTGAGGGGTGAGGGGTCACGTGAAAAAGGAATATATATATATATATATATATATATATATATATATATATATATATATATATATATATATATACACACACAAGAGAAATAAACAATAAACGTTTTTTTTTAAATGGGGAACGTTTTGGATAACCAGGGTGCATGTGCACGAGAAAGCGGTACAAAGGAATTAGGGTAGTACAAATGTACCCATATATATACACAGACACACACACTGACACACACACAGACACACACACATACACACACATACACACACATATATACATACATATATATATACATATACATATACATATATATATATATATATATATATATATATATATATATATATATATATATATATATATATGATGGACTCTTCCGTCGATTTCGACGTAGGAGGTTCAGACAACCCCTATTTCTAAAACTCATTTATGCTTTTGCCTCTGATGACTTTTTAGTCCAGCAAGGGACTTGAAGACAAGGCCACAAATAGAACATGAATGTGGATTTAATGCTGCAGATATTGGTTCGGCTGGTAGTCGATTTGCTCTTACTCTGTTTTCTTTCAGTTGCCTTAAGCTTTCAGATGGAAACCTCTGGAGACCTTCAAAACACCTTGATCTCCATCCGTTTCGGTCATTCACTTCATCTTCAAGACTCCTGTATGGCATGTTCACTGCAGACAAGTTACTCTTCAACTTGTCCTTGTACCTAAGCCAAGGACGTCCGACAATTCCTTTACCCCCCTCAAATTGACTGTACATCGCAATTTTTGGAATTCTGTCATCGGACATCCTCAATACATGACCAGCCCACCGCAATTGCGATTGAATAAGGAATAATTCAATGCCAGATATTTTGCATTTTGTGAATAATTTGGCATTTGATACCTTGTCGCGGAGGCTAAGACCACATATGGAGCGTAGACAGCTTTTGTGGAAAACGTCCAGCTGATTAATGTGATGTCTGTATGGAGTCCATGACTCAGATCCATAAAGAAGAATGGAAAGAACAACAGCACGGTAGACAAGGATTTGTGTGTCTAGTCGAATACCTCTTTCGTTCCACAAGCGATGGCGGTGATATCCAAAGGCAAAAGTGGCCTTAGCAATCCTGTTGACAATTTCATTATCAAGAGAACCGCCCTGGTTCACCTTGCTACCAAGGTAAGGAAAGGACTTGACATAATTGATATCATGACCGTCGACTTTCAGCTTGCGCGCAGGAAATCTATACTCTGGTGGATTTTTCTTTACGCCTTCAACTTGTTTAGGGGTAGGGTGTGGCTGATGCACTACCTCAGTCTTCCTTATGCTAATTGTCAGGCTAAAGTCCTTGCACGCGGCTGAAAATCGATCCAGAAGAACCTGGGCTTCCTCAAAGGATGTGGCTACCAGTGCGGCATCGTCAGCGAAGAGCAAGTCGCGAATAATTTCGGTGCGAAGGAGAGTCTTGGCCTTAAACCGTTGATGGTTTAATAAGCCACCGGATGACCGAAATTGAAACTTGACACCAGTGTCCAAATCATCAAATGCATGTTTCAGCATTAGTGAAAAGAAGAGCGCAAAGAGGACTGGTGCCATTACACATCCCTGTTTGGTCCCATTCGTAACATCAAATGGATCAGACAGCATACCATCTGAGACAACACTGGCCTTCATCCCCTCGTGAAAGGAAATGATTACATTCAGCATGTTTTCTGGAATACCAAGCCTTCTTAAAACTTGCCAAAGAGCATCGCGATTCACAGTGTCGAAGGCCTTCGTCAGGTCAACTAACACCATATACAATTCCTGATTTTTCTCACGGACCTTTTCTGCCACCTGACGTAAGGAAAATATCATGTCAATGGTGCCGCGAACCGACCGAAACCCAGACTGTGACTCTGGATACACCTTATCAACAAGATGATTTATGATTCGGTTTAGAATGAGCCTAGCCAGAATCTTTCCTGCAATTGAAAGCAGAGATATCCTCCGATGGTTGTCACAGTCATTCTTGACTCCTCTATTTTTGTAGAGATGTTTGATGCAGGCATCTTTGTAGTCCTGTGGAACTCGGCCTGCTTTCCATATCTTTACAAAGAGAGCATGGAGCTTTTTTACCAGCACATGCCCACCATGCGTGTAAACTTCAGGCGGAATTGGATCCTTTGGTGATGGGGACTTGCCAGAAGCAATTTGTTTGATGGATTCCCATACCTCCTGATAAGCAGGTTCCAATGACAATTCTGGAATATCTGGATTCTAAGAAATAGAGGACACAACATCGCTGTCAATGACAGATAAGGTGTTTAAGACAGTTTCAAAGTGCTCCTTCCAACGATTGAGAATATCTGATTCATCAGTCAGCAATGTCTCTCCATCGGCTGTGCTTAATGGGGAAGCACCACTTTATATATACACAATTACATCCATACACATACATGGGAGTAGCCGGCAAACCTGTTTTTTTAAAGTCCTTTACGAGGAAATGTTTGCAAAAGCCCACATTCAATTTCTTAATTGCCAGGATACTAGGGCCAGCAATCTATGCTATTTATGAATAAGCAGGGCCTACAAAATAGGATACATACGTTCCCGTTTTTTACCAGGAGGGAAAGGATTTACGTCTCCCCTAAAAAATTATGTTATATTGTTCAGATGGTGTTGCATAGTTGCGCTGGTGTCATGGATTCTTTTTCTCCGGTATTTGTTTTAAAGAAACTCTTGCGGTGGAGCGTTCTAGAACTCGTTCGATCTGTTTTAGTTCCAGTCGTACCAGATAGAAGTGATAACTAGAAAAGGTTGTGGATGATTTAGAGATGATATTCAAGTCAGAGTGTGGGGTTGACCAGATAGCTGATAGGCATGAGGGGTAGATGAGGGATGGGGTGTGTCTGTATAGGTGACGGGAGTAGGGTGGGCTAGACCGCAGGAGCTTATCTTACATTAAATTTTCGGTACATTCAAACGTTTAAATATAAATACTTCTGCAATGAGGGGGTTAGTGTTATTCTGATTGCAAAGTACATATTTGCTGATTTTTTAATTACTTCTTATTGTGAGGGAGCGCTTGCAAATGGGAGGTTGCGGGTGGTGCTTAAAGAGTTCTGGTTTTAGATGTTATGTCTGAGGCCCTGGTAGGGGATTTCGAAGTTATTTTTCGTCAGGCTTGGGCTTTAAATTGGTTAGGCCATATTCTTGGTGCAACTAGTGCTGGTTGGTAGTTTGGTTGCAATTTTATAGGTGGTATTACGTTCAAGGATTTGCGGGGATAGTGCTGGTTAGGCAAAGTTTCTGATAGGTTATAATAAAAATAGTTATATCGCTAGTTAGGCCTCGCCAGGAGGCAAGCGATTCAAGGTTGTGTTTTTTATTTAGTGTTATATAATAGTTATATATTCAGTGGGTGTGTGAATAGTTTATAATAAGAAGTTGACGTTTCTTATGGCGATTTTGCAGATAACAAATGCTTAGTGGCGGTTGCAGAACAAAATAGGTTTGGGGCTTTGCTAGGGGAGAGAGTCAGCGATGTATATTATTACGTTTTATTTGGATAATGTTATAAGTGCAATATGTTAACTCCTGCCCATGTTAAGAACGGCTTTCGGAATAAACACCCTCCAACCTTCCAATGTTAAGAACGGATTTCGGAATAACATCCCCGACCTCCCCATATTAAGAACGGCTTTCGGAATTAGACCTCAAACCTCCCCATGTAAAGAACGGCTTTCGGAATAACATGCCCAACCTCCCCATGTTTTATTTGAACATAAGTAACCAATAATGTTTGTGTAATGAACAGGCTGTGTTTATATATATATATATATATATATATATATATATATATATATATATATATATATATATATATATATATATATAGTCTAAAGATGCTTTGAATAAAAAAATGCAAAAAATAAAAATAAAGAATGCAGTTTAAATTCCCGGATGGAAAAAATATATTAACTTTAACCTATCGCAGACTTAGCATCTACATAATCCGACTTTTTAAAATGTTTATAATTACCAAAGAGAATCCATTTATATAAGGATCAAACAAAAAACCTTTACTAAAATTGTTAAATAGAAATAAACTTAGCATTTGCATAAGCCGACTTCGCAAAAGTATTCAATTTTAAAACAGAATTTTACTACATAAGGATGAAAAGAGAAAACCTTAACTGAAATTTTGTCAATAGAAAACGGGGATCATCAGCTTCTTAGCATGAAGCTATTTCGGAGATTTATAAAAGAGGACAGCTGTTCAATACATTGCTCTCCAGTGGATAATACAACTTTCCCAATAAAAAAAAGTAAAATAATACGGTTACTTTTTTTACTAATATATGAATTTTTTTAATGAATTAAATAATAAAATAGAAATAGAAAAACTATTAATGAGTAAGTTTAGGATTACAAGATCCATGCTGCGACATGCCAACTAGCATATAAATGCTATGAGAATAAAAATGCACAAAAGCTTAAGTATCTTAGGTACCAGAATATATAAAAGGCTGTTTATTATACAAACATTATTGGTTATATATAAGCATATATGTTTCAATAAAGTCCCAATCCAGGGACAACACGTCGCCCGACCGTCCCTGAATTAAAACTCCGCTGAAACATGTATGCACATATGTAACTTATGATGTTTGTACAATAAATATACTATATATCAGCTCTATCCTGCATTGAATACTCTCTAATAATCACGAAGGTGTCATTGGATTTACACCTCGCCTCATATATATATATATATATATATATATATATATATATATATATATACATATATATATATATGGCAAATAGCAAACAGAATCCTGAACAGAAGCGTGTGCTCCATCCCAACTATTATCAATGGACCTGAGGTAATCTCGTCAGCATCAGACAAAGCCAAACTCTTTGTCAAGAACTTTGCAGCAAATTCTACCCTTTGCGACCAAGACCGCCAACCCCCAATATTTCCTCCTGTATCAGAAAACACGCTATGTGATATACGTATATCTGTACGTGATGTCGCGAAGCTAATCAAAAACCTTGATTCGAGTAAAGCAACTGGCCCTGATGGTATTCCAATTATAGTACTCAAAAAACTTCAACCTGAATTAGCGCCCATACTTACAAAACTGTTTAAACGTTGTCTTAAGGAGAATAGTTTCCCATCTCCCTGGAAAACCTCATCAGTATGCCCTGTATGTAAGAATTCAGGTGATCGCTCATCCCCCTCTCAGTACAGGCCAATAAGTCTCCTGTGCGTCATGAGTAAGTTGCTAGAATCTGTGTTAAATACAGAAGTAATCAAACATCTCAACAAAAATAACCTTCTTAGTGACACTCAATATGGTTTCCGTTCTGCTAGATCTACAGCAGATGTCATTACAGTTATATCGCATAGGATTAGCAAATCTCTCGACGGTGGCAATCTTTCTAGAGCAATTGCTCTTGACATATCTAAAGCCTTTGATAGGGCATGGCATAAAGGTTTACTTCATAAGATCGCTAGCTATGGTATAGCTGGAAAAGTCTTCTCAATTATTAAATCATTTCTTTCTGATAGGTTCATAAGAGTAGTAGTTGAGGGGCAAAAATCAGAAGCTCACAGTATTAATGCCGGTGTCCCTCAGGGATCCATCCTGGGCCCAACTCTTTTCCTGATCTACATTAATGATCTTCCAAATCATATCCTTACATCATTTGTAGACATTTATGCTGACGACACTACCATTTATGGTACAACATCTAAGACAGTAAACGACCAAGTTCTCTCCAATTCTCTCTCCTCTGATCTTGAGCACGTAGTACAATGGGGAAAGGAGTGGCTGGTTACTTTTAATGCGTCTAAAACCAAGCTTCTCTCTTTACATCATCAACATTCTAATCCACATTTGTCATCAATTGAAATGAATGGCTCTCGTCTTCAGGAGGCCTCAAGTTTTGACAAGCTTCTGGGCTTGACCATTACTCCTGATCTTAAATGGAACACGTATATCAAATCTGTTGCCAAGGCCGCTGGAAAAATGGTGGGATCTTTCTATCGATCCAGTAGATATCTCACTGCTGATGCTATTCTCTACCTATATAAGAGCCAGGCACGTCCAAGGATGGAATACTGTTGCCACATCTGGGCAGGAGCTGCTAGAAAGGACTTGTCCTGCCTTGATAGAGTTCAAAATAGACTTCGTAGCCTCGTAGGAGATGTCCTTTTCTCCTCCTTGCAACCTCTATCTCACAGAAGAGATGTTGCGAGTTTGTCTCTGATGTATCGTTATTTTCATGGAAAGTGTTCAACTGAGCTTCAATCTTTGGTCCCCCCTCGCCAAACTTTCACAAGAAACACTCGTCTAGCTGTAAACACTATCAATAATTTCCCCCACTCTTTATCTGTGGCTAAACCTAAACGTAGATTCCATGAACAAAGCTTCTTTCTTAGAACTGCACGCCTGTGGAATTGTCTTCCGTTTTCGTGCTTTCCGGCTGACTACAATATGGTTGTGTTCAAGTCTAAAGTAAATAAGTTCTTGATGAGCCGTTCCATATAAGTTATTAAATTTACCAAATTTTCATTACTAATGATTACTATATTGACCAATTTCTACTGTACACTCTTTAACCCTTATCCTTGAGTGGCCTCTGGGCCTTGATAATGTGGTGATGCCTTTGTAAAAAAAAAAATAAAAAAATAAAAAAAATGTCTGTATAATTACACTTCATAAACATGTATCTATTTGTAGTATTTAAGTTCTGTATACGTAAGTTAAGATAGGAAGTGAGTTTTAATAATATATATGGTAGTTACGTTAAATATTAACACACACACACATATATTTATATATATATATATATATATATATATATATATATATATATATATAAAGAGAGAGAGAGAGAGAAATAGAGTGAGGGAGTTAAAAAGATATATTTTTGATTTGATGAAGACACAAAGAAATCCAATCTATTGCATTTTAATGATGAGTGAATTCATATTTATGGCTTGACATTTTCATGTTTCTTTCATAGATAATCATGCCGTTGGACTTGAAAACCAACAATTGAACGTGCGTAAGTAGCATTAATACATCCTGGAAAAATGCATTGAGAATGGTTATCTAGAAAAAACTGTGAATAAACAAGCATTTTAAATAGTAGTGAATATGAAGAAAACAACTGGTAAAGAATAAACGGGCGCTTGTTTTAATGCCAATATTTCCATCTTTCTGTGTCTAATTTTTTAAAAATAAATATACAGATGTTTACTGTATATATCACTTCCTTCCACTTTTAAAAGTATCTGATGTGACCGACAATGATATTAAGGCCAAAACTATGACATCTTGTCTTGACTAGAAAGGGGTATATATTGAAAGATGACAGGGGATCGTATTTAACGTTGATTAGGGAGAGAATACATTTATATATCAGTTCTTATAACACATCTTGGAGAACGGGAGACATTTCTTGTGATGGAGAAGATGGGACACATTACCTTGAAGGGTTTACAATAAGATGATAAAACACAATTACCCTTCGTTCATGATGAAGGCCGACACAGGAAAAGAGTTACAAATAATGATTATTTCTTTATTCATCTGATCCACCGGTCGATTGACGTCAAGAATTAACATTTGGATCTACATAGTCTAAATGCTCTCCCTTCGCTTTCGAGGGGTTAACTGACCAAATCTCTGGCTCTCTTGCTGACTGACTTCTCTCTGACTAAAATCCGACCCAATAATATGGAAAAAGGTCCTTTATCTATGACGTCAGAAGTGTGTTTTTCAAACGTGACCAATTTTCACGTGTTTATCCAACACACTTTTGACAAACAACACAATTCTCAATTCTAATCTAATCTGTTTTAAATAATATAATTTAATTTTCATTGTTCGTTATTTTTGCTGCAATATTTTGGTGTTATAATAGGGTAAGTATTTATTTTCAGAAAAAAATATGTACAGAAATATTTTTTCAGAAAAAATTGGCACAAGGCCGAACATGGGGGGCGGGGGGAGGGCGGTCTTCTCTGTCTAAAGCTAACTAATCTAACCTAACTAGTTCCTACATTCACTCTACTTTCACCACGATACCACATTCATACTCTACATCTATCAGCGTATACATCCTTCGTCAATCACCATAAGAACATCATACCATGATAAACTAATTAAAACCCATAAGAAAAAGGGGGGGACATAAAAATTTTATAATACAAGATAAAATGGAATATATACAATGTTAGTAACACTGTTTACTAAACTGTGGTAGGTGCGCTGATTAACCAGTCGAAAGGGGGGTGTGGGTCCGAACGCTTTATTTTAACACCTCTTACGAAAACTACGAAAGGGAACCCGCATCTCTGGCGAATCAAGCGATCTATCACCTAAATTGGGGAAGGGGATGGGGCTAAAAAATAAAAAATAAATAAAAAAACGGGACAAACTTAAAAAGGGCCTTATGATCTCTATCACACACTAATTAGGTTATGAACACAGGAGCCTAAAAAATGGTCCTAATCTTGCATAAACCGTGACCTACTCTGGACCTTAAACGAGTCAGGGCTGACGTTCGTTTCTGTTACTCAAAATTCTTTACCTAAGGGACAGCCAAGAACAAGTACAGACTTGCTTCTCTCACCCGACACACACGCGCAGCTGACACTCACCTTTCAACAAAGTCTGACGAAGAAAGTCTAACTCTCTTGGCCTTGATACGACTCTTCAAATCGTAACGGAAGATTCATATAAGGTCGAGGGGAGCGAAGTCCTCAGATCCGTAAACCACTCTCATACGTGTTTTCGAAATGATACCTCTCATTACTGCTAGCAAGGTCAAACACAATTCTTTTCTAATCCTATCCGCTGTCGGATCCCAACTGCTACATACATTGATAGGAACCAAAGTTAAAGACGATACGTTAAGTATGCGGAGCATGAGACCTGTAACAAACACAATAAGCGGCACCACGATGCGACAATAGACGAAGGCGTGACATAAAGTCTCGACCTCATCGCCGCATCGCATACAAATAGGCGAAACCGCCAAGCCAGCTGAGTGAAGTCTCTTACCGATCCAGACAGCATCCCGAATTACCAGCCAGGTCAAGGATGCCTCGTCATTAGTCAGGCATCCCGACCACGGCGCCCAAGGCCAGAGTAAGCGGAGCTGCCCCTTCGTCAAGGGGAGCCCCTCACCAATAACATCCCTTACGAATCCCTCCCCTCACTTGTACCCGATAAAATGCGTTTAGGGACAACAGCAGAGCGTTGGAGAGGCTTTCCTTAACACTTAAGAGGAACTTCAGCGCGCGCCGGCACTCGCGGTAAAAGGGGCATTCACCTCGGAGTAACCTGTGTGCCTCCTCCTCGGACACGGGCACCCCTCTCAAAGCCGGAAAGACTTTCTTGGTGTCCTCCATCCAGAGGGTATCGTGTTCCCTATCTTGTGTGCACATTCGATCTAGGTAGTAGAGCCGTAATGTGTGGAGCAGAATCTCCATGTTTGGCATACCTAGACCGCCTTCAGAATGATGTAGGTAGCAGACATCGCGACAGACTATAGGGGCCTTTGCAAGCCATAAAAAGTTGAAAAGAGCCCTCTGCAGATAAAGCAGTGTATCTGACGGGGTTGGAAGCACTGATAGACGATAAATGAAGATTGGATAGATGTGGGTATTACACACCTCCGCTCTCCCCTTTAATGAAAGGTTTCTACTGATCCAAAGCGCCGCTGCGGATCGAACCGCTTTCAGAACCTCCGACCAATTTTTCTCCAGCTGGAGGTCAGGACCAAACCAGACGCTGAGTATCTTGCAAGGCCCGTCACTCCAACTAAAGGGCCCCTGAATAGGCATATCCCTCCAGGCAGCGATGCGCAAACCCGAAGACTTGTCTCAGTTAATTTTGACCCCTGTTACCGTTTCATACAATCTGATTTCTACACCGACGACACTAATCCCAGCACTGCGCATTACAAGCACAGTTACATCGACGGCATAGGCGGATACGTTACCTGAGCACCCGCACCTGGCAAAGTGATTCCGCGTAGGAACAGATTCACCCTTACCTTGCGTAAGAATGGCTATATTGCGAGCACGTACCGCATGGGGGATAACAACCACCCTTGACGAATTTAACGTGGCAAATTGAAGAGTCTCGACCTCTTCCCATTTACTTCTACTATCACCGCGGGGTTAGCATAGAGAAGATGAACCCACGAGTGAAATTGCGGGCAAAAACCGGTCACCGATAAAACAGCCCCCAAGTACCGATGGTCAACCCTATCAAAGGATTTGGACTGATCTAAATTGATCAGCGGGGCCTCAGTGTCGACTTTTTCTATCATCAGGCGTATCGTGTGCAAGTTATCCTGGATTGTGCTGCCCTTCACAGCACACGTTTGCTCAGGGCTTACAAGACGAGCCAGGAAAAACCGCAGACGATTTGCGATAATCTGGGCCAAAACTTTTACCTTCGCGTTAAGCATCGTTAACGGCCTGAAATTAATTAAGCCATCCCCACCATCTTTGCTTTTACGAACAAGTTTTATCACACCCATGGTAAAGTACTTGGGGATTGAGAGGTTTCTAAACCATGAGTAAAACAAAACCGTCAGCAAATGTAAACGATGTGCGACAACCTCAAATACACTTCGTAGGGCAGACCATCAATTCCCGGAGACCTATTAAGGCCGATCCGCTTTAAGGCTTCAATAACTTAATCCTCCGTTACGCCACCTTCGCACCTAGCCGCTTCGGTCGTCGAAAGACGAGAAAAGTCAGCCAAATAGATGTCGAACTTTTCTAATGACAGACCGGGTTCCATGGAAAAAAGCTCCTGGAAATGAGATCTAAACGCCTCCAGCACACCCTGGTTTGTGGCCACAATATGCCAATCCGGCAATGTGACACGAGCGATGTGCCTATCGGACGCTTGCCTCAGCTCATCTGTATTCAGTTCAGTGGCCATGTTTGTTACTTCCTGGGGCATTCTTTTTAACCTAGCCCTAATTGCTTAAGCTTGGTGATCCTTTTCAGTAAGGGAGGCAAGTTGAGCCTTAATTAAATTAACGCTAGCACTATCCCCCTCCTTCATCGCCTGATCTAATCTAGACTCTAGTGTCGCTTTAGCTGCTCTTGAATCTAGGTTGAGTCTTTTGTTAAAATTGGCAGAAAAGGACTTAATGGCTTCCATTATTTTTACCCACAACTTATTCGCAATAATTGCCCCCGTCAATTCCCACTGTGTGGTTAGTTATAGCCCTTCCCGGAAGCCATTCACATCGAATAACGACTTGTTGAGCTTCCAGTAACCGCCTAATCTAGGCTTAGGTCTATCTAAGTTTACTCGTACACGGACAAGTCTGTGATCCGAGTAAACTATGTTGTGGAAACTTGGACAATTCAATACTCCTACACCGACTCGCCTAACTAAGAACCGGTCAATATAGCTCGAGAGCTGTACCGGACCGGAGCCGCGTCTACCTGTCCAAGTCCACACTAAGTCACGGGGCTTTTCATTTGGGAATTTGTCGATAAGATCAAACTTATCCACAAATTCACGAAATAAAACAGCATCCCGATCTCTGTTAGTTCCCCTAGAATGTAACCCAAAACGATCTAAATCGGAATCCAGGACCGCGTTCCAGTCTCCCGCTAATATTACCGTTTGAGAAGTATCCATGAACTGCTCTATTCGCCGAAAAAGGGCAGTCAGCTCAACGTGGTTATTGGGCGCATAAACCCCAATAAGACGAAATGCACTACCCTTTATGGTAACATCCAAAACGCATAGTCTTCCCTCCGGATCCATATAGCACGGGGCACATGACGCATCTAGGGACCTTTTAACTAGCCAGGAGACCCCTCTAGAGTGAGAATTAAAGTACGCTGAATAATCCTTAAAGGGCTTATACAGCGCACGTAAATGGTCACCAGGAATAAAATGTGTTTCCTGCGCACAGCAAATATCCACTCCGAGGTGCTGCAGGTCCAAACTCAAGCGCCATTTTCGCGAGTCGGCCCTTAGCCCTCGGACATTCACACTAGCAAGCTTGAGATCCATGATTGTGTCTTAGGGTTGAGAATCAGAAACGAACATCGCGGTCGTAAGCGTGCCGACAGCTCTCGTGAGGGAATAGGTCCCCATCGCAGTATCGATGAGTCCGTCACGAGAGATACCGCCGACATGCAAAGGATGGGTTAGTTTAGCTATCCTATCCAGGGAGGGGTTAATTTTTCCGGGACCCTCCCAACACAACATTTTTTTTAACTTCTGATGTCAGAGTCCTTGAATATGGCTAGGGGAGGGGAAAGATTAAAAGCCATATTTGCCTCCTCCAGCATTTGCCATAAGTCTTTCGCTTCTTCTTTCTTCTTAATTACTGTTAAAATGCGTCTTGCTTTGGGGAAATTGGTGGGGGTGTCTATTAGCTTCCCCCTACCCCCTGAAATAAATTAGCATACTGAGGTCTGCACCTTTAAGGTTCTTTTTATTGTTCATAGCGGCTGAATTGAGGATACAAATATCTTTTCCAGGAAGGTAGAGGTTTTTTTCTTTTGATCAATTACGGGGGTAGTGTTCTTGTTAGTGGGGTTAGTAGGTTTTTTTCTTCAGGAGATGCAAGAGGCATACAATGAGGGGACTTTGAGGTGGTTGCACCAGGAGAGGAGGATTTATGTTTTTTAAGGGGACTTAGTGGTATTAGTTTGGCCGTTTTTTTGAGGGACGGGAGATGTGACTGGAGGAGGCATTTTGAAGTGGGAAGGAGTTTTGGATGTCGTGGGAGACTGAGTGATGAGCCTGATATTCTTTTAGGGAGGTGAAATGCATGGGGATTGGGGTGTTTGTTTTTTTGGAGGGTGTATAATTTTTTGAGGTTCACTAATTCGATGTATTTTTCCTTACCGGGTTCATTGTTGAATCTGAGAGGCGAACGACTAACATGCCGAATACACCCTTTTAACACTATGTTATAAATCGTGAGGCAGGTGTTCACATGGCATTCGGTTTACATGGACTGCTCACCGAAGTCTCATAAAGTTAAGTCTGGAGGAAACTGCATCCGCGCCAGTCCGTTTGAGGAGCTCTTTGTTGTCATTCTGCCCTCCCATTTCGCCAATGATTAATCGGAGACATCTTGTATAGAAGACACTAACCCTGGATTCTTGAAGATGATATGCAGACCATGTCTCTGTCCCATAGAGAAGGACACTCAACACACACGCTTCGTACTCACGGATGCTGGTCTTGATGATCAGATGCTTTTCCTTCTAAACGCGCTGCGTGAGCCTCCCAAATATGGTAGAGACCGACCAAAGTCTCATGCTAAGTTCGGGACAAAGAATAATGTTGTGGTGATGGTCTCATCAAAGTATTTTAATGTATCCACCTTCTCGAGGGTTGCATTCTCTTTTGTAAAATTAACACTTTCTGATGATTGGGAGAGAATGATGCTTTTCGTAAGACGGATTGTTAGTCCAGAAGTCTACATGAATTTGGGAAAGAATCTAGAAGTGGTTGAAGATGCTCAGCAGTATCGGCGTAGAAGAGTTCGCGGACAACTAGTTCGTGAAATCTCCACTTAGCTTTGTATCGTGAAGAAGGTAAAGAAATTCCCATCGTCACGAGTAAGGATCGAAATGCCCATAGAATTATGAACGTTATGATATGCGTGTATGAAAACAAAGAAGTACACCTTGAACAGGACTGGGGCGAGCACGCAACCCTGTTTGTCTCCGCGATTGGTCGGAAAACGACCAGAAAATATCCCCCGTACCGTATTCGCCCATGCATGTCCTATGAAATATCTTTGATGAGTAAAAACAGGGAAGGGGGACAACCTGCTTTCTCAAGGACGATGAATAGAGCTTCTCTGTCAACCAAGTCAAATGCTTTTGTCAAGTCATATGTAGTGGTTGCCGCTATTATCTTGCCTTTTCCTGGAGCTGTCTCACACAGAACATCATGTCCACAATTGACCGACCTGCCCTAAAACCACAGACCGGCATCACTTAATCAGTTTCATTGAGAAGTGAGATGTCACGGCAATTGTTGCAATCCCCGCTTGAACCAATGTTTTTTACAAGTGTGGTAATGTTTGCATCTTTAAAACTTTGTGAAACAGTTTTGTGGTGCCATTTGCTGTTCTCATCTGAGGTAAGCAAATATTATTTTGGTTACCAATTAGATCGTTGGTTCTTCGTCTAGTTCATTTATGCATTGGGAAAGTATTGGTTGACTGAATGGCCGAGTGAGAGGCATTGAAGGAACTATTACACAAGTCATTGTATGCTCAATTCATCGATCTAATTTCTCCAAATTATCAATGATTGTCGTATTATCTTCACACTGAAGGATACCGAGTGAATAATTTGAGGACCCTAATGCAGATATTATTACAGAATGCATTCCTCGAATGTATGTTGCATCACGGAATCTTTCAATTGACGAGCAAAGAGAACCCCAATACTCACTCATGTATTTCCTTCAATACGGTATTTCCTGTGGTATATTTTACTTTTACTAGTTGGCCTAATTTTATGGGAGAGAAGGGCATACCATTTTTCTTCGAGAACTGGTTGGATAGTACGAAGTGAAACGGAAAACAAATCTGGCTTTCTCTTGGCCTGTCCCCCAAAATAACAATAGCACAGTCTTGGGTTGATTTTTCTTTAATTGTAGCCCATTACCCTTCTGGATTGGTTACCCCGTCTGTGGATGTTTTCAACCTTTCAGACAAGATCTCGTAAAACTTATTGCATTTGGAGGAAAAGTTTGTTGATGAGAGGTAAATCTTAAGCTATTTAACAGCTCTCTTATGGTAGGGAGTTGGCTGAAGCACAATTCGAGACACAACAAAGCTGTGATCTATGGCACAGTAGGAACTCTGGTATGTTGTGGTGTTTTATACTCACTCTTATAATTTTTTTGGTTATAACGAATCACGTTGATGCCAGCGGGATGACCTTGGATGATACTAGAACGCCTTCTGAAAAAGGTTTTATGGGTATAGCGTGTTTATGGTGATAAGGTTGTTTCTGCAGCAGAGCTCAAGGAAGCGTTTCATTTTCATTTATCCTTCCAACTCCAAACTGTCCGGGACATTGTCGCTAGCTTGCATAATCAGCTCCAACCCGACCATTCATATCTCCAAACAACACTGAGAATTCTTTCTCAGAGCATGTTCTTAGGTTTTTTCTCTAATTTCTCACAGAATGCATCCTGCACTGAAGCTTCGGCATCAAGTTGTGTCGCGTAGGCAAATAAGACGAGAACACTACCCTGCTCTGTGTTGAGCCTCAGAGGAGACAGCCTGTCAGATGTTCCTGTTATCTAAATGTTCGGATTATGTATATTCCTCACAGCAACATCAGTGTCATACATTCTTACTTCTCCTTTCGGTCTAACAAAACAGTAAAATTTATAATTTCACTCTTTGATGGTGCCACTTCCAGAGATCCTCATTTTTTTGAAGTGCTGCAATATCTATAGTGCTGCAGTATCTATAGTTCGCTTGTAGGATAAATCACAGCAGTTTTTCGAGCATCATAAAGGACAGAATTATTATAGTATTCATTCCAGTAGTCATTAGCCGGACATTCCATGTAACCAAGATAAGCTTAGATGTATATATGAATAACTGAACGTTGTATCCTACACACACATGCGTGTGATGAAGTGATACCACTTGTTAGGCGGTGCGTAACTCCAGATGGCAGTAGCTTATCGTGAGAATAAACAGTCTCTCAAACTGGTGGTTGCAGTCCCTAGTGCCTGGCTATAGTACTAAAGCCATAGCTTATAACCGGTAACAACTGTAACCGTGTTTGCTTCACCAGATAGAGTGTGAGCTGGTTGCCTCTGCTTGGTCGACGCGATGTTGATGGCAATAGTTTGGATCTCTGAAAAGACAGTTAAGCTTGCTTGGATGGTCCTTGCATTGAATATGCGTGTCTTTCTCCTGAACTCTCTCTCTCTCTCTCTCTCTCTCTCTCTGTCTGGGAGAGAGAACGTGCAGGGGCATCCAAAAAAAAATCAAGGATTATCTCAAGTGATTTAATGGTACCCCATTCCATTTAGTGGTTGCCATTAACTGCTTGATAGCTCATCCACCCCTAAATATTACACAGGAGGGGCACTCCATCCTTAAAACGTCCAGGGCAGTGCCGGGCAACATGCTGGTAATAGTGAAGAGGACAACACTGCTGGAACGTCATGCTACCGAAAGCCGATGTGAGACTCCATCCCTGACATGTGTAATGATAATAATGTCGCCCTAAAAATGGTTTTCATGATTGAGTTTTCGTTTGTTTGATGAAAACCGGTTTTCGTTTTTTTTTATTGCATACCATCTATTAGTTGGTCTGCTTAATCTGTAGAGCGATAGAAGTCTTCTATCATGTCTGAAATTTACAAAATGTTCAACGAGCGAGGTCGGAGAGGCGCGGCTATACAGTTCTTGTGCTTTACCAATCTAAATTATGACGACAGAATTATTTCCAGTTACCTCAAAATGCATCGCTGGATTGTCACGAAAGCAAGTGCATACCCAGCGTGATGAAAACAATTTTTCCGGCTATAGTTTTAGTATGTTTTGTGATTTCACGTGATGACATCTTTTAAGTCTGAAAGTGTGCTGAAGAATGTGGTGATCCATGGTGGCCGGGTTAGGGTCAGAAACTTGATATGGCAGCAGAATTGACCCACATGTTCAAAGAGATCAAGTGTTGGCTTAAGGAGGAGTCCTACGAAGCTGTATCCTTCTGTCACTGTTCACACTCCTTATCTCCCGACCTGAAAATATTGGACTACTTCGTTTAGTCATAGGTCAGAGACTAGCAAGAACTTCTATAACACCAAAGCCACCCTGATCCTCGCTATTTACATAGTATCCGCGGAGATTCTACAGGCGCTTGCGAAAAGAACATGTTTTCAGCTTATGGCCGTATCGAGGCGATGATTGAGGCTGAAGGTACTTTGAATAGATGTCAACTCTCATACATAATCAAATTACCTGACTTGATTTTTCTGAATAAAAGTTTATAATAAAGCTGTAGAGTTTTTTTTTAGTTTTTTCGACACATTGATCCACTCTGTAATATAATATATACTATTAATAAAATTCTAAATGTTTATTTTTTTATGTGCCTATATACCAATGAAACTTTCAAACAGATGCACGACATTGAAAAATGTTTCTTTCCTGAAAGATATGAGTGCCTAGATTGTCCTTATCAATATATGGTTCATAACGAACAACGCCGAGTCACACAAAACGCACGTTTTTGGCCGTTTCGTAAAATTTTCGAAAAGTTATCTGCCAATGTCAACGGAATTTTGTACTGTGTGTATACAGTCGCGGTAATATCTTTCGTTATACGGATAGGACTTGTGCCCCAATGTATAATACGTTTGACTACGGATCCGATGATTCCTGGTTCGAATCCTGGCAAGTTCCTTATAATGTAACCCAACATTTACTCCTTTTCCTTAGTTAAGGTATTTTTGTTTTTTCAGTGAGTTTGTTTTTTCATGTGGAAATATCCCATACGCCGAGTTCACAGGATAAACGTTGATGGTAGATGATGTTGGGGTTACTTGATGTTGACGGCACTCAATTTTGTGCGTTACTCAGTGTTGTGTGTGCTGACCCGGCGATGCCGCTAGTATATAATGAACATTAAACATGAGGAACTAAGTAGCACAAGAAAATTTTCAAGTATTATTATATACTTTTTGGTAAACAAATTAGATTATTCACGACAGTGTCATTCGGGTGATCAATACTTACGCTGCATTCGAACCAGACCGTAAATGAGAAAACCAAAAGACTTTTAGCTTAACAACAGAGAGAGAAAAATGTATAATAAAAATAACGGTATTGGTTTGTTCCATAAGAAGTCTGGCATTTAACAATGCCGGAAGTGAAGCTCATTCGACGTCATATTTTTTCAAACCGATAGCCCTGTTATTGTTGTAACAAAAAGTAATTTGTTTCGTAAATAGTAAATAAAATCTTACGGAATATTCCAATGCTAAAACATTAGAACTGTAAAATAAAATAAACAGAACCAAATATTTTTTTAATAGAAATACGTATAAAGCAAAGTTTCCTTGCGTTTAAATAATTTGCTATTACGTATCTATTAAGTCTATTAATGTTAATCACTATTTACATTGCGTTTATTTAATATAAAGTGTGTATCGCATCGGTAGATAAACCAAATATTTTATTCAAGCATAGTTTTCATTAATGGAAATATACGTTAGAATGAAAACCTTAAATAAAGCATATTATTATTTTCTACTTGGGGATACTTTTCAATACAAAAATAAGTCCGTCCTACATCTCTTGGCTGTATTTCGCGAAAGAAGATTCTATGAAAGGGGTTGCCCACCTCGACTGCAGGCAATATTGTGGCTGACGACCCGATGCGGGACAAGCAGGTTTGACAGCAGCGGCTGCAGTCAAAAGTCGCGTCTGGTGTTGCTGCTGCGGCTTCGCAAATCTTCCACCTACAGCGCTTCTCACGCAGATTTTCTGTGCAGGAGATCTCAAAGGAGGTGACAGCCTGGTGGACGGTACGTTGCCAAGTATCATGGTCAGCAGCAAGAGCAGACCACTGGAGGTGGTCAATATAGCAGCCACTGAGTCTTCTTCCGGAGTCTTTATGCATTTTCTTCGGTGTCCCTCTGTCACGACGGCCAGTAGAGACTTCGCCATACAGGACTACCTTCGGCAGGCAATGATCGTTTATTCTGGAGAGTTTCCCAACCAGCGTACTGTGACTACAGCAGCATGACCTCGATGCTGGTGATTTCCGGCCGCTCGACATTAGTGACATGGAGCAATCTGACATTTCACCCTTATTTTTGTACAAAGTATCAATGACTAAACCAAGGACGTCCAGAGGAAGTTCTCCTTGCTCCTAACAACATACTAGGAGCTCATGGAGTCTGCTGTGCCCCGCTGGGCCTCCATATTTCCATATCTCTGGCGGGATCTCGTAAATTCTCGCTACTTTCCCACTCTTCAATTGTTTTATAGCCACATTGAGTTCTTCGATGGGAAGAGGTTCATCCAATTCCACTTTGTTTGGAAGTTGATGGATGCGAAGGATTGCTGAGTAATGAATGATCCGTTCAGTTCTGACGAGAGTCTGGAAATGCTCAGACAAACGGTTCAGGATAGATTCTCAATCCGTGAGAAGAATTTGGTATCCGCACTTCTCAGTGGACTCTGGACGCGGTGCGTAGCGCTATACACTGTCTTCAGGGTTTAATAAAAGCCTCTGTAGTCACCAGCGTCTGGAATATGCTGTATTCTTATTGCGACGTAGGACAACCACTCGTAATTTATGATTCTAAGTTAGCGCTGGAGGTTGCTACAGGCGTCCATAAGTGGTATGTCCCTTTCAGTGTTATAATTGAAAGGTTATATTTGGTCTCGTATAAAGCGTTACACTTCAACAGACATTTAAATTTCACATTTATAAATTGTTGAGATCAGGACAAGTGATTCGTATTTTTTCGATTCACCGGACTATTGTTCTCAAACAATAGCGAATTACTTGGGACCTCTATCTAATCATGGCTGAAGGAACAAAAATATGTAATTCCCATGTAGTAAATAAACGGTTCCGTTCTAAATTCTATCCAAATATTCGAGTCTGACAAAAGCAACGTTCGAAAAGATACACGTAGAGAAGGTCGGAGATTACATTGATTGAAACCTTGTTTAAATTTCACTCAAGGTGAGAACAGTAGTTTGACGGATCTAAATAATACATTTAAATCAATTTGATTTTCTCTTTCTAGTATACTCGATTTTTATTCACGGTTAAAACTCCTCATAAATGTGACAATGACGTAGTTTATTATATAATAAACAAAAGTACATGGTGTGCATTTTTGGAGGTGGATTATTATTAGTAGCCAATTAAATAATTAAGTATGTTTTGATATTAAAACGACCTTGTGTTGGCATATAAAAATACGTAATTAAATAAAACAATAATAAAACAGAAAATAATTAATTATATTTTCGTATTTAATACAAACATTTTAGTTACTGTTTAAATATTTATGGAGATACATAAATTTAAATACTTTGGTCACGTCTTAGAGCAAGTCTTATTATATAAAACAAGAAAAACAAAACTGCACGGAAAAAAAACATTTGACGGCGTTCAGAGATTATTAAAACAGTCTGTGTTTCTGTCTCAAACGAAAGAGTTCTTTGGATATATTGTCGTCTAATTTTTTGACAAAACAGATTCAGCATGACAAAACATATTTCTATGATCGTTTTAACATTTATTATATGCTCTTCAACAATATTATTTCGCCAAGCATATGCGGATTCGAAGAAGGGCGCACATAGCGTCTTACCTGGATCTTGTTGCCATGACTACAAAGCATTTCAACGATTACCACCAGCACCTCCAGGGTTTTTTATGAAATTTAACATCATAGACCCCATCATCAAAAAGTATAGAGATGATACCATCGTAAATCCAGAGTAAAGCGTTCTATAATCAGCAGGACAGTACACTTTCAGAGGACAACCTCGGTTCAGTTGCGAGAGAAATAAAATAACACCTGCTGGCAAATCGAACACAGTTTAAAATCAGCCATGATTATTAAAGATAAAATCAACCAATGATAATTCCTGGACACCGACAACTCTGAAACTTTGGAATTCGTATTTTAACTGACTCTTTACTGGACACGATTTTTGGGATATGAAATCCTATTTTACATACAATAGAAAAACAATAACAGAAAAATAAGAAATACTTTTACAAAAACATACACGTAGCACTTGAAATGTCGTGAACTATCGATGAAACGAAAAGGATCTACTGATCCAAAATATGAAAATATAATGAAAAAAGAGAACAGTGTAGAATCAGTCGTAGATAACATTATAAATATAAGATATTATCATTATCTTTTTTGTAAAGTAAGTATTTATTTCTTATAATATGTCTTATGTTGCCAGAGTTATATATATGCACCACAAATAGCATCTAAACGCAACGGCACACATGTATGCATCTGTAAATATATGCAAATATATTCATATGTATATGCATCTATATAACTATACACATGTTCCTATCTATATAAATATGCATAGATTTGCATATATGTTACTATGCAGATATTTCCATATATGCCAATATGCATACATATATATGTATATATGCAAATATGCATATATACGTGCATATATGTAAATATGTATGGCTATGCAATTATATGGGAATCGAAATCCAAACACTGGAAATAGAAAACTCAAAGTGCAACATACTTAAAGGTATACTTTTATCACATTTGTAACTATCACGTGTCTTTACTGTCAGATTTCGGCATTTATTATTGCTTTTTTGATATGAGGATTTGTTAGTGTTTTTATCGGAATCGTACTATGTTTATCATTAAAAATTGTTTTTTTTCTTATTGAGAAATACCAAAAAATTTAATAAAAACGATTGAATTGCCACACGTTTTCGTTATAATTTGCCTAATACTATTATTATTAGAGGTTATGATGTAGTAGAGGTAAAACAGAAATATGACCAAAAGGAAGAAAAAGGAGTTGTGTTAGGGACCGTTTGCTATTAGTATTGGATTGTAGAATGTTTACGAGAGGTATCTTTAAAGATAGTGATAAGTCTAAAATATGAAATTCTGTTGTAGCGAAGTTAATGGGAAAATGAAATGATACAGAAACCGAGAGAAATACTTACAGCTGATAAATAACCTATGTATATGATTCGATATTTTACTAATAGCATACCTATTGCCCAAGTGAAAATACGCTATTAATAGAATTCTCCACGTACACCTACTCATATACGCATATACATTTATATATATTTACATATATATATATATATATATATATATATATATATATATATATATATATATATATATATGTATCATTATTTATTTACTTACACACATACATATGTATATATATTTATTTAAGATAGGGAGATATGGAAAATTTAAAATGATTGAATTTCTACAATGCCGTTGATAGTGCGGAATAAAGGAGAGCGAATTATATTTTTAAAATACAGCCATAGCTTGCTGCGATGTGCAGACCGTTTAAATCACATTTGATTTCATCAGGCAAATAAAATTAAAATACAAACATTTAAAAGGTTCCAGAAATTTTCGAATTTTTAAGAGAGAAATATTGCGATGGTTTCAATGAGAAAAAAGTACAGTTCTCCTAAGAACGTTTATTTTTGCTTATTGTCACTCAATAAAACTACAAGTAAAAACTAGAATAGAAAAGAGTAAAATAAAAGTAAATACTAAAACCTTGAATGCATTGTTTAAAAACATTAATAGAATTACAGAACCACTAAATGTCTACATCAGTATATTACCGGTTACTTGGAGCAACGATTATAAACCCATAGATACTCTTAATTAAATCTATAACTAGAACAAAAATGTATTGCGCTAAAGAACGCGAAACACTTACCAGTGGTTGTCGTTGCCATCTTAGTAAATATAAACACCCATAACGGGTTCAAACCAGGATGAGAACTATGTGCTACAGAAAAGTAGTGTTAGATTGCTACAAGTAACCCAGAAAATGTAGTAGACAGGATGAACATTCTTTTCTTGTATAAATTATCTGCACCGATATAAAAAATACATGAAGTGTCCCACGTTGACATCTACGCATTTCTGAGCACGTTCACCAACATTTGTAGATACTGCCCGTAGAGATTCACTTGTGATTTTACTGATAGCGTTCGTAATGTTCTCCTTTAGTCGGTCTAGACTTCAAAGATAGTTTCATAAACCGTTTTTTTTAAAGTCTCGCAGAGATAAAAATCACATGATGACAAGTCTGAAAAAACAGGTGGCTATAATCCGTTGCTAAATATATTATGTCTTTAGCAAAAATCTCATGGACGTGTGTTAGTTATCTTTATGACATGTGTCATGTAGCGCCATATTGTTGTAAGAGGAATTGCATTTTGCCTTGTAATGAAAGTTGATTGTAAAGAGAATGATTAAAGAGAACGGACAACTTTTTATTAAGTCGCTAAATCTACAATAAATATTATAAGAGAAAGATTTGAGAGATCGGCTTACTTGAAAGTGGCTTATCCTGTAGTAGAGAGATGCACAAACTTAAAATCTTCAATTGTGATATTATTAAATTATTATAATGAACAAATAGATGAAACCTAAAATATTAAAATTCAGAATATGTGATTATTTCAAATAATATCTTACTATAATCCCTTGCATTATATATCAGTTTAATGATTGTTTTCTGCTCCATCTCATGGTTTAAATTACAATCGTTTTGAAATAAGTAAATCTTCTTTGCAGAATGTTGAGTATAATATTGAAAGAAAGCAAATTTGCACAGTTTTCTTATATCAATCAAAGCTAATACGAAACGCTGGTGAAACAGGTCGCAATATACACGAAGTATTTTGCCCAGGAACAAGTACAAGAATTTCCAGGCGGCGATAATATATAGAGCGTAAAATAACCTATAAAAAATTTCTAAAATTTCGAATATGTGCAGGACGGTAAGGATATCTCGATGTGTGTACATTAGTGAATATTAAATACCTTACGTTCATTATAAGCATCACATTGGTCGTCAGAACCACTACATTCGGTCAGCTGACCGATTGTCATTTATGTATATCATAAAAGAATGCTTACAATACCAACTGAATTTTACAAGTAAAATGTGGACAAAGAGACATGATGACAATCTTTTCCAGAAATCGCACACGCTCCGGCAACAATGGCTATTGGTTAAAGTACATCGCCTCAATACTAAACGCAAGAAGGTCTCTGAATAATGGTCATATTTAAGGAAGCGTGAATTTTTGTACTAGGATCGCTAGAAAATACAAGTAGCCTGATTGTTTGTAAAACAATGGATAAAAAAGTATAAGAAAAAACAATAGACCTTTAGAATGGCAGGGCCAAAAGGTTATTGATTAACCAAGAGGAAGAATCTACACCCAGAAGAAAAACAGCTCTGAAGAAAGGAAGAGACGCTTGTATTGGAACGGCTTGAAAGTGAATATAATCGGTAGTAAACTGACCGAAGTAGTAAAAATGTAAATAGTCTATGACCTTTTGAAAAAAACTCTGAGGACGTAAATGAGCATACATTTTTTTTAAAAGCAAACGTATAAATAATGATATTATGTCGCCCTTGCAGCGGCAGGATTACATGGATGGTATTGCGATGGTCTAATTTTTATCAAATTCAAATATTTCAATAAACATATTTTTCAGTTGCAATAGAATATTACAGGGTCAGATGTTTTAACATGTTAACTACCGTATAAAAACCAAAAAAAAACATTAGCGTTTACAATATTTAAATAAAATTCAAGAATATCAGTACTCCTCTCATGTCGGGCGTTTTGACTATGATACCCGCGCGGAGTATGTGAATGGTGTGGCGAGCAATGCCAAAAAACTGAACAATTATTTCTGTGTTACTGTCATCTGGAAAGATATAGCAAAAAGGGCATTCGGAAATAAATTTTTACCTAAAATATTAAAAGTTAGATTTCGAAATGTTTATAAACAAATTATTACACGGATATTTTTGTGATCCGTGCAAGACGTTACAAATGAAAGAAACCACAATTAGTGTAAAGTTTATAAATATGGTATGTGTTTACCATAAATAATACAGGAGCCATTAAAGTGGTATGAAAGGAACGTGTTCGTAGCATGTAGTTAAACATGGTATGAATGTCATAATTTAGTCTTTGAAACCAGTGGTATTTAGAGGACTTGTTGATTCATGCCAGAGTTTGTGAAGTTAGTGGGTTGAGGGGATTGAGTTCTAAAGCTAGAGCTACATGGATGTTATCTTCAACAAGTGTGAGGCTTGTGTATCTCTTGTTCGCAACCTCTCTGAGAATTTCGAGGGTATGTTGCATGTGGTTTGGGTTTCCAATAAACGGTTGAAGGGAGGGAAGGGGAGCTCGGTGTGTAATATAGAAAGGAATGGAGGTGGTAAGGGGAAATGGAATAGGAAAGAACGAAAAAGGGGATGACGACAGAAGAGGGAAGGGGAAAAGGGAAAGAGAAGTTAGCGTCATTAAAAGCTTCGTCTTATCTTACTTAAATCAAAATCAATTTTTTTACCATCCCAAAATTGATTACTATTGATTAATGTTGATTGATTTATTGGTGTATTAGGAAATTAAAAAAAAAAACAAAGCTATCAATGATGCTACCTTCTCTTTCCTTTTCCGTCTTCTCTCTTCCTTCGTATTCTCCTTTTGTTTTCTTCGTATTCCATCTCCACCTACCCTTCCTTCCTTTCTATATTACACATCTAACTCACCTTTCCTCCCTTCAACCGTTCATTGAAAGCCCAAACAACATGCAACAGACCCAGATAAATTCCTAACCTCTTCTCAGATATAAGTATATTAAATTAAAACAAACATAAAACGGGGAATTTTATGACCCTCGAAACTCTCGAACAACAAAAAAACAAGCTACATGCTTGTTGAAGATAACAGCTGTGTAGCTCTAGCTTTAGAACCCAAACCCCTCAACCCACTAACCCTAGAATTTCTAACCCCTAAACAGAAAAATAAATAAAGACACCGATAAATAAATAAATTAACAAATACCAAAATAAATAAACTAACAAGTCGCACCCAATTCAATCCTGTTCTCCGCGACGCTGAATCTCTACCCTCATGACCCGTTTATAAACAGCCTTTTCTTTGCTGAAAGTTAATTTTTGCTCTTCTATTTAGAATTCCGTTTTCGAAAACAAAGGGTTGTTCACTGAAGAGTTCTCTACTTGCTAAATATTAGTAGACCGAAACATGCTCATGACTGTGAAGCAACAAACTACTGCTTATGTAAAGACAAATTTAAAATGTAACTTGCTATACTTCTCTATTTAGCACTTTTGTAGAAACCTCGTTATATTTCACTGGTTACCCTACCTTTTAAACATAGCAACCTCAAATTATATATATATATATATATATATATATATATATATATATATATATATATATATATATATGATCATTGCAACGTCTTGTCAGACAAGTGCAACTTCCTCAGACACTTAAATCCAACAGTCCAAAAGTGATTTCCATCGCCACAAGACCATTTTAATTGACACATGCCTGAGGGAGTATCTATACACAGATGCTGTTATTGAGTCTTTGCTTTGTCCGACAGCTAAGTCTCTCTCTCTCTCTCTCTCTCTCTCTCTCTCTCTCTCTCTATCTCTGTCTCTCTCTCTCTCGGTTCAAAATATAGAGATTCAGCCACAAGTAAGAGCAAGATACACAAGAAACAAGTTCAACTGCTGATCAGCTGAATTAAGGTACTGGTCTTCCGCTTTTTTTTTTAAATCAGATTTGCGTCTCCTAGAAAGGCTGCATTCACCAGGGCTTACGGATGCCCTCTCAACCCCAATACACACATACATATACACAAACATATACGGTGCTAGTTGGCCGTTAACCCCCAAAAAGGTGTTCCGGGCAAATTAACCTAGGTGTTGTTTGTAATCCTTCAGGGAGACTATATATCACTTCCTTCCACTTTTAAAAGTATATGATGTGACCGACAATGATATTAAAGCCAAAACTATGACATCTTGTGTTGACTAGAAAGGGGTATGTATTGAAAGATTACAGGGGATCGTATTCAACGATGATTAGGGAGAGAATACATTTATATATCAGTTCTTATAACATATCTTGGAGAACGGGAGACATTTCTTGTGATGGAGAAGATGGGACACATAACTTGGAAGGGTTTACAATAAGATGATAAAACACAATTACCCTTCGTTCATGATGAAGGACGACACAGGACAAGAGTTACAAATAATGATTATTTCTTTATTCATCTGATCGACCGGTAGATTGACGTCAGGAATTAACATTTGGATCTACATAGTCTAAATGCTCTCCCTTCGCTTTCGAGGGGTTAAGTGACCAAATCTCTGGCTCTCTTGCTGGCTGACTTCTCTCTGACTAAAATCCGAGCCAATAATATGGAAAAATGTCCTTTGTCTATGACGTCAGAAGTGTGTTTTTCAAACGTGACCAATTTTCACGTGTTTATCCAACACACTTTTGACAAACAAAAAGATTCTCAATTCTAATCTAATCTGTTTTAAATAATATCATTTAATTTTCATTGTTCATTATTTTTGTTGCAATATTTTGGTGTTATAATAGGGTAAGTATTTATTTTCAGAAAAAATATGTACAGAAATATTTTTTCAGAAAAAATTGGCACAAGGCCGAACATTGGGGGCGGGGGGGAGGGCGGTCTTCTCTGTCTAAAGCTAACTAATCTAACCTAACTAGTTCCTACATTCACTCTACTTTCACCACGATACCACATTCATACTCTACATCTATCAGCGTATACATCCTTCGTCAATCACCATAAGAACATCATACCATGATAAACTAATTAAAACCCATAAGAAAAAAGGGGGTAGGGACATAAAAATTTTATAATACAAGATAAAATGGAATATATACAATGTTAGTAACACTGTTTTTCTAAACTGTGGTAGGTGCGCTGATTAACCAGTCGAAAGGGGGATGTGGGTCCGAACGCTTTATTTTAACACCTCTTACGAAAACTACGAAAGGGAAGCCGCATCTCTGGCGAATCAAGCGATCTGTCACCTAAATTGGGGAAGGGAATGGGGCTAAAAAATAAAAAATAAATAAAAAAAACGGGACAAAATTAAAAAATGCCTTATGATCTCTATCACACACTAATTAGGTTATGAACACAGGAGCCTAAAAATGGTCCTAATCTTGCCTAAACCGTGACCTACTCTGGACTTAAACGAGTCAGGGCTGACGTTCGTTTCTGTTACTCAAAATTCTTTACCTAAGGGACAGCCAAGAACAAGTCAATACTTGCTTCTCTCACCCGACACACACGCGCAGCTGACACTCACCTTTCAACAAAGTCTGACGAAGAGAGTCTAACTCTCTTTGCCTTGATACGACTCTTCAAATGATAACGGAAGATTCATATGAGGTCGAGGGGGGCGAAGTCCGCAGATCCGTAAACCACTCTCATACGTGTTTTCGCAATGATACCTCTCATTACTGCTAGCAAGGTCAAACACAATTCTTTTCTAATCCTATCCGCTGTCGGATCCCAATTGCTACATACATTGATAGGAACCAAAGTTAAAGACGATACGTTCAGTATGCGGAGCATGAGACCTGTAACAAACTCAATAAGCGGCACCACGATGCGACAATAGAGGAAAGCGTGACATAAAGTATCGACCTCATCGCCGCATCGCATACAAATAGGCGAAACCGCCAAGCCAGCTAAGTGAAGTCTCTTACCGATCCAGACAGCATCCCGAATTACCAGCCAGGTCAATGATGCCTCGTCATTAGTCAGGCATCCCGACCACGGCGCCCAAGGCCAGAGTGGGCGGAGCTGCCTCTTCGTCAAGGGGAGCCCCTCACCAATAACATCCCTTACGAATCCCTCCCCTCACTTGTACCCGATAAAATGCCTTTAGGGACAACAGCAGAGCGTTGGAGAGGCTTTCCTTAACTCTTAAGAGGAACTTCAGCGCGCGCCGGCACTCGCGGTAGAATGGGCATTCACCTCGGAGCAACCTGTGTGCCTCCTCCTCCGAGTCGGGCACATTCTAGGTAGTAGAGTCGTAATGTGTGGAGCAGTATCTCCAGGTTTGGCATACCTAGACCGCCTTCAGAATGATGTAGGTAGCAGACATCGCGACAGACTATAGGGGCCTTTCCAAGCCATAAAAAGTTGAAAAGATCCCTCTGCAGATAAAGCAGTGTATCTGACGGGATTGGAAGCACTGATAGACGATAAATGAAGATTGGATAGATGTGGGTATTACACACCTCCGCTCTCCCCTCTCTGCTGCGGATCGAACCGCTTTCAGAACCTCCGACCAATTTTTCTCCAGCTGGAGGTCAGGACCAAACCAGACGCTGAGTATCTTGCAATGCCCATCACTCCAACTAAAGGGCCCCTGAATAGGCATACCCCTCCAGGCACCGATGCGCAAATCCGAAGACTTTTCGCAGTTAATTTTTACCCCTGTTACCGTTTCATACAATCTGATTTCTACACCGATGACACTAATCCCAGCACTGCTCATTACAAGCACAGTTACGTCGACGGCATAGGCGGATACTTTACTTGAGCATCCGCACCTGGCAAAGTGATTCCGCGTAGGACCGGATTCACCGTTACCTTACGTAAGAATGGCTATATTGCGAGCACGTACCGCATGGGGGATAACAACCACCCTTGACGAATTTAACGTGGCAAATTGAAGAGTCTCGACCTCCTCCCATTTACTTCTACTATCAACGCGGGGTTAGCATAGAGAAGATGAACCCACGAGTTAAATTGCGGGCAAAAACCGGCCACCGATAAAACTGCCCCCAAGTACCGATGGTCAACCCTGTCAAAGGCTTTGGACTGATCTAAATTGATCAGCGCGACCTTAGTGTCGACTTTTTTTATCATCAGGCGTATCGTGTGCAAGTTATCCTGGATTGTGCTGCCCTTCACGGCACACGTTTGCTCAGGGCTTACAAGACGAGCCAGGAAAAACCGCAGACGATTTGCGATAATCTGGGCCAAAATTTTTACCTCCGCGTTAAGCATCGTGAAGGGCCTGAAATTAATTAAGCCATCCCCACCATCTTTGCTTTTACGAACAAGTTTTATCACACCCATGGTAAAGTACTTGGGGATTGAGAGGTTTCTAAACCATGAGTTAAACAAAACCGTCAGCAAATGGAAACGATGTGCGACAGCCTCAAATACACTTCGTAGGGCAGACCATCAATTCCCGGAGACCTATTTAGGCCGATCCGCTTAAAGGCTTCCATAACTTCACCCTCCGTTACGCCACCTTCGCACCTAGCCGCTTCGGTCGTCGAAAGACGAGAAAAGTCAGCCAAATAGGTGTCAAACTTTTCTAATGACAGACCGGGTTCCATGGAAAAAAGCTCCTGGAAATGAGATCTAAACGCCTCCAGCACTCCCTGGTTTGTGGCCACAATATGCCAATCCGGCAATGTGACACGAGCGATGTGCCTATCGGCCGCTTGCCTCAGCTCATCTGTATGCAGTTCAGTGGCCATGTTTGTTACTTCCTGGGGCATTCTTTTTAACCTATCCCTAATCGCTACAGCTCGGTGATCCTTTTCAGTAAGGGAGGCAAGTTGAGCCTTAATTAAATTAACGCTAGCACTATCCCCCTCCTTCATCGCCTGATCTAATCTTGACTCTAGTGTCGCTTTAGCTGCTCTTGAATCTAGGTTGAGTCTTTTGTTAAAATTGGCAGAAAAGGACTTAATGGCTTCCATTATTTTTACCCACCACTTATTCCCAATAATTGCCCCCGTCAATTCCCACTGGATGGTTAGTAATAGCCCTTCCCGGAAGCCCTTCACATCGAATAACGACTTGTTGAGCTTCCAGTAACCGGCTAATCGAGGCTTAGGTCTATCTAAGTTTACTCGTACACGGACAAGTCTGTGATCCGAGTAAACTATGTTGTGGAAACTTGGACAATTCAATACTCCTATACCGACTCGCCTACCTAAGAACCGGTCAATATAGCTCGAGAGCTGTACCGGACCGGAGCCGCGTCTACCTGTCCAAGTCCACACTAAGTCACGGGGCTTTTCATTTGGGAATTTGTCGATAAGATCAAACTTATCCACAAATTCACGAAATAAAACAGCATCCCGATCTCTGTTAGTTCCCCTAGAATGTAACCCAAAACGATCTAAATCGGAATACAGGGCCGCGTTTCAGTCTCCCGCTAATATTACAGTTTGAGAAGTATCCATGAACTGCTCGATTCGCCGAAAAAGGGCAGTCAGCTCAACGTTGTTATTGGGCGCATAAACCCCAATAAGACGAAATGCACTACCCTTTATGGTAACATCCAAAACGCATAGTCTTCCCTCCGGATCCATATAGCACGGGTCACACGACGCATCTAGGGACCTTTTAACTAGCCAGGAGACCCCTCTTGAGTGAGAATTAAAGTACGCTGAATAATCCTTAAAGGGCTTATACAGCGCACGTAAATGGTTACCAGGAATAAAATGGGTTTCCTGCACACAGCAAATATCCACTCCGAGGTGCTGCAGGTCTAAACTCAAGCGCCATTTTCGCGAGTCGGCCCTTAGCCCTCGGACATTCACACTAGCAAGCTTGAGATCCATGATTGTGTCTTAGGGTTGAGAATCAGATACGAACATCGCGGTCGTAAGCGTGCCGACAGCTCTCGTGAGGGAATAGGTCCCCATCGCAGTATCGATGAGTCCGTCACGAGAGATACCGCCGACATGCAAAGGATAGGTTAGTTTAGCTATCCTATCCAGGGAGGGGTTCATTTTTCCGGGACCCTCCCAACACAACATTTTTTTTAACTTCTGATGTCAGAGTCCTTGAATATGGCTAGGGGAGGGGAAAGATTAAAAGCCTTATTTGCCTCCTCCAGCATTTGCCATACGTCTTTCGCTTCTTCTTTCTTCTTAATTACTGTTAAAATGCGTCTTGCTTTGGGGAAATTGGTGGGGGTGTCTATTAGCTTCCCCCTACCCCCCCTGAAATAAATTAGATTGCTGAGGTCTGCACCTTTAAGGTTCTTGTTATTGTTCATAGCGGCTCAATTGGGGATACAAATATCTTTTCCAGGAAGGTAGAGGTTTTTTCTTTTGATCAATTACGGGGGTAGTGTCCTTGTTAGTAGGGCTAGTAGGTTTTTTTTCAGGAAATGCAAGAGGTATATTGTTAGGGGACTTAGAGGTGGCTGCAACAGGAGAGGAGGATTTATGTTTTTTAAGGGGACTTAGTGGTATTAGTTTGGGCGTTTTTGGAGGGACGGGAGATGTGACTGGAGGAGGCATTTTGAAGGGGGAAGGAGTTTTGGATGTCGTGGGGGACTGAGTGATGGGCCTGATATTTTTTAAGGAGGTGACATGCATGGGGATAAGGGTGTTTTTTTTTTTGGAGAGTGCAGATCTTTTTGAGGTTCAGTAATTCGATGTATTTTTCCTTACCGGGGTCATACTTGAATCTGAGAGGCGAACGACTAACATGCCGAATACACCCTTTTAACATTATGTTATACATTGTGAGACAGGCGGTCACATGGCATTCGGTTTGCATGAACTGCTCACCGAAGTCTCATAAAGTTAAGTCTGGAGGAAACTGCACCCGCGCCAGTCCGTTTGAGGAGCTCTTTGTTGTCATTCTGCCCTTCCATTTCGCCAATGATTAATCGGAGACATCTTGTATAGAAGGCACTAACCCTGGATTCTTGAAGATGATATGCAGACCATGTCTCTGTCCCATAGAGAAGGTCACTCAATACACACACTTCGTACTCACGGATGCTGGTCTTGATGATCAGATGCTTTTCCTTCTAAACGCGCTGCGTGAGCCTCCCAAATATGGTAGAGACCGACCTAAGTCTCATGCTAAGTTCGGGACCAAGAATAATGTTTTGGTGAGGGTCTCATCAAAGTATTTTAATGTATCCACCTTCTCTAGGGTTGTATTCTCTTTTGTAAAATTAACACTTTCTGATGATTGGGAGAGAATGATGCTTTTCGTAAGACGGATTGTTAGTCCAGAAGTCTACATGAATTTTGGAAAGAATCTAGAAGTGGTTGAAGAAGCTCAGCAGTATCGGCGTAGAAGAGTTCGCGGACAACTAGTTCGTGAAATCTCCACTTAGCTTTGTATCGTAAAGAAGGTAAAGACATTCCCATTGTCACGAGTAAGGATCGAAATGTCCATAGAATTATGAACGTTATGATATGCTTGTATGAAAACAAAGAAGTACACCTTGAACAGGACTGGGGCGAGCACGCAACCCTGTTTGTCTCCGCGATTGGTCGAAGAACGACCAGAAAATATCCCCCATACCGAATTCGCCCATGCATGTCCTATGAAATATCTTTGATGAGTAAAAACAGGGAAGGGGGGCAACCTGCTTTCTCAAGGACGATGAATAGAGCTTCTCTGTCAACCAAGGCAAATGCTTTTGTCAAGTTTATGAAAGTCATATGCAGTGGTTGCCGCTATTATCTTGCCTTTTCCTGGAGCTGTCTCACACAGAAGATCATGCCCACAATTGACCGACCTGCCCTAAAACTACAGACCGGCATCACTTAATCAGTTTCATTTAGAAATGAGATATCACGGCAATTGTTGCAATCCCCGCTTGAACCAATGTTTTTTACAAGTGTGGTAATGTTTGCATCTTTGAAACAGTTTTGTGGTGTCATTTGTTGTTCTCATCTGAGGTAAGCAAATATTATTTTCGTTACCAATTAGATCGTTGGTTCTTCGTCTAGTTCATTTATGCATTGGGAAAGTATTGGTTGACTGAATGGCCGAGTGAGAGGCATTGATGGAACTATTACACAAGTCATTGTATGCTCAATTCATCGATCTAATTTCTCCAAATTATCAATGATTGTCGTATTATCTTCACACTGAAGGATACCGAGTGATTAATTGGAGGACCCTAATGCAGATATTATTACAGAATGCATTCCTCGAATGTATGTTGCATCACGGAATGTTTCAATTGACGAGCAAAGAGAATCCCAATACTCACTCATACATTTCCTTATGAACCTTTGGCTTCAATACGGCATTTCCTGTGGTATATTTTACTTTTACTAGTTGGCCTAATTATATGGGAGAGAATGGCATACCATTTTTCCTCGAGAACTGGTTGGATAGTACGAAGTGAAACTGAAAACAAATCTGGCTTTCTCTTGGCCTGTCCCCCAAAATAACAATAGCACAGTCTTGGGTTGATGTTTTTTTTTATTGTAGCCCATTACCGTTCTGGATTGGTTACCCCGTTTGTGGATGTTTTCAACCTTTCAGACAAGATCTCGTAAAACACATTGCATTTGGAGGAAAAGTTGTTTGATGAGAGGTAAACATTAAGCAATTTAACAGTTCTCTTATTGTAGGGAGTTGGCTGAAGCACAATTCGAGACACAACAAAGCTGTGATCTATGTCACAATCGGAACTGTGGTATGTTGTTGTGTTGTATACTTCACTCTTATAATTTTTTGGTTATAACGAATCACGTTGATGCCAGCGGGATGACCTTGGATTATACTAGAACGCCTTCTGAAAAAGGTTTTATGGGTATAGCGTGTTTATGATGATTAGGTTGTTTCTGCAGCAGAGCTCAAGGAAATGTTTCGTTTTCATTTATCCTTCCAACTCCAAACTTTCCGGGACATTGTCGCCAGCTTGCATAATCAGCCCCAACCCGACCATTCATATCTCCAAACAACACTGTGCATTCTTTCTCATAGCATGTTCTTATGTTTTTCTCTAATTTCTCACAGAAAGCATCCTGCACTGAAGCTTCGGCATCAAGTTGTGTCGCGTAGGCAAATAAGACGAGAACACTACCCTGCTGTGTTGAGCCTCAGAGGAGACAACCTGTTTGATGTTCCTGTTGTCTAAATGTTCGGAGTGTGTATATTCCTCACAGCAACCTCAGTGCCATACATTCTTACTTCTCCTTTCGGTCTAACAAAACAGTAAAATTTATAATTTCACTCTTTGATGGTGCCACTTCCAGAGATCCTCGTTTCTTGAAGTGCTGCAATATCTATAGTGCTGCAATATCTATAGTTCGCTTGTAGGATAAATCACAGCAGTTTTTCGAGCATCACAAAGGTCAGAATTATTATAGTATTCATTCCAGTAGTCATTAGCCGGACATTCCATGTAACCAAGACAAGCTTAGATGTATTAGGTGAATAACTGAACGCTGTATCCTACACACACATGCGTGTGATGAAGTGATACCACTTGTCAGGCGGTGCGTAACTCCAGATGGCGGTAGCTTATCGTGAGAATAAACAGTCTCTCAAACTGGTGGTTGCAGTCCCTGGCGCCTGGCTATATCACCATAAGCCATAGCTTATAACCGGTAACTACTGTAACCGTGTTTGCTTCACCAGATAGAGTGTGGGGTTGTTGCCTCTGCTTGGTCGACGCGATGTTGATGGCAATAGTTTGGATCTCTGAAAAGACAGTTAAACTGGCTTGGATGGTCCTTGCATTGAATATGCGTGTCTTTCTCCTGAACTCTCTCTGTTTGGGAGAGAGAACGTGCAGGGGCATCCCCCCCAAAAAAAATCAAGGATTATCTCAAGTGATTTAATGGTACACCATTCCATTTAGTGGTTGCCATTAACTGCCAAGATAGCTCATCCACCCTTTAGTATTACACAGGAGGGATACTCCACCCTTGAGACGTCCAGGGCAGTGCCGGGTAACATGCTGGTAATAGTGAAGAAGACAACACTGCTGGAACGTCATGAGACAGGTAATACCGGGTTTCATGGTATCGATAGCAGATGTTAGACTCCATCCCTGTTATGTGTAATGATAATAATGTCGCCCTAAAAATGGTTTTCATGATTGAGTTTTTGTTTGTTTGATTAAAACCGGTTTTCGTTTATTATTATTGCATACCATCTATTAGTTGGTCTGTTTTAATCTGTAGAGCGATAGAAGTCTTCTATCATGTCTTAAACTTACAAAATGTTCAACGAGCGAGGTCGGAGAAGCGCGGTTATACAGTTCCTGTGCTGTACCAATCTAAATTAGGACGACAGAATTATTTCCAGTTCCTTCAAAATACATCGCTGGATTGTAACGAAAGCAGGTACATACCCAGCGTGATGAAAACAATGTTTCCAGCTATAGTTTAAGAATGTTTTGTGATTTCACGTGATGGCATCTTTTAAGTCTGTTATAAAGTAAACACGAAAGTGTGCTGTAGAATGTGGTGATCCATGCTGCATTCAGGTGGCCGCTGGCAGAAACTTGATATGGAAGCAGAATTGACACACAAGTTAAAAGAGATCAAGTGTTGGCTTAAGAAGGAGTCCTACAAAGTTGTATCCTTCTGTCACTGTTCACACTCTTTATCTCCCGACCTGAAAATGTTGGACATTTTCGTTTGGTCATACATTGGAGACTAGCAAGACCTTCTATAACACTAAAGCCCCCTGATCCTCGCTATTTACCAAGTATCCGCCGAGATTCTACAGGCGCTTGCGAAAAGAACATGTTTTCAGCTTAAGGCCGTATCGAGGCGATGATTGAGGCTGAAGGTACTTTGATTAGATCTCAACTCTCATACATAATCAAATTACCTGACTTGATTTTTCTGAATAAAAGTTTATAATAAAGCTGTAGTGTTTTTTTTTAGTTTGTTCGACACATTGATCCACTCTGTAATATAATATATACTATTAATAAAATTCTAAATGTTTATTTATTTATGTGCCTATATCAATGAAACTTTCAAACAGATGCACCAAATTGAAAATGTGTCTTTCCTGAAAGATATGAGTGCCTAGATTGTCCTTATCAATATATGGTTCATAACGAACAACGCCGAGTCACACAAAACGCACGTTTTTGGCCGTTTCCTAGAATTTTCGAAAAGTTATCTGCCAATGTCAACGGAATTTTGTACTGTGTGTATACAGTCGCGGTAATATCTTCCGATATACGGATAGGACTTGTGCCCCAATGTATAATGCGTTTGACTACGGATCCGATGATTCCTGGTTCGAATCCTGACAAGTTCCTTATAATGTAAACCAACATTTACTCCTTTTCCTTAGTTAAGGTATTTTTGTTTTTTCAGTGAGTTTGTTTTTTTCATGTGGAAATATCCCATACGCCGAGTTCACAGGATAAACGTTGATGGTAGATCATGTTGGGGTTACTTGATGTTGACGGCACTCAATTTTGTGCGTTACTCAGTGTTGTGTGTGCTGACCCGGCGATGCCGCTAGTATATAATGAAAATTAAACATGAGGAACTAAGTAGCACAAGAAAAATTTCAAGTATTATTATATACTTTTTTGTAAACAAATTAGATTATTCACGACAGTGTCATTCGGGTGATCAATACTTACGCTGCATTCGAACCAGACCGTAAATGAGAAAACCAAAAGACTTTTAGCTTAACAACAGAGAGAGAAAAATGTATAATAAAAATAACGGTATTGGTTTGTTCCATAAGAAGTCTGGCATTTTACAATGCCGGAAGTGAAGCTCATTCGACGTCATATTTTTTCAAACCGATAGCCCTGTTATTGTTGTAACAAAAAGTAATTTGTTTCGTAAATAGTAAATAAAATCTTACGGAATATTCCAATGCTAAAACATTAGAACTGTAAAATAAAATAAACAGAACCAAATATTTTTTAATAGAAATACGTATAAAGCAAAGTTTCCTTGCGTTTAAATAATTTGCTATTACCTATCTATTAAGTCTATTAATGTTAATCACTATTTACATTGCGTTTATTTAATATAAAGTGTGTATCGCCTCGGTAGATAAACGAAATATTTTATTCAAGCATAGTTTTCATTAATGGAAATATACGTTAGAATGAAAACCTTAAATAAAGCATATTATTATTTTCTACTTGGGTAAACTTTTCAATACAAAAATAAGTACGTCCTACATCTCTTGGCTGTATTTCGCGAAAGAAGATTCTATGAAAGGGGTTGGCCACCTCGACTGCAGGCAATATTGTGGCTGACGGCCCGATGCGGGACAAGCAGGTTTGACAGCAGCGGCTGCAGTCAAAAGTCGCGTCTGGTGTTGCTGCTGTGGCTTCTCAAATCTTCCTCCTACAGCGCTTCTCACGCAGATTTTCTGTGCAGGAGATCTCAAAGGAGGTGACAGCCTGGTGGACGGTACGTTGCCAAGTATCATGGTCAGCAGCAAGAGCAGACCACTGGAGGTGGTCAATATAGCAGCCACTGAGTCTTCTTCCGGAGTCTTTATGCATTTTCTTCGGTGTCCCTCGGTCACGACGGCCAGTAGAGACTGCGCCATACAGGACTACCTTCGGCAGGCAATGATCGTTTATTCTGGAGATGTTCCCAACCAGCGTACTGTGACTACAGCAGCATGACCTCGATGCTGGTGATTTCCGGCCGCTCGACATTAGTGACATGGAGCAATCTGACATTTCACCCTTATTTTTGTACAAAGTATCAATGACTAAACCAAGGACGTCCCGAGGAAGTTCTCCTTGCTCCTAACAACATACTAGGAGCTCATGGAGTCTGCTGTGCCCCGCTGGGCCTCCATATTTCCATATCTCTGGCGGGATCTCGTAAATTCTCGCTACTTTCCCACTCTTCAATTGTTTTATAGCCACATTGAGTTCTTCGATGGGAAGGGGTTCATCCAATTCCACTTTGTTTGGAAGTTGATGGATGCGAAGGATTGCTGAGTCCTGAATGATCCGGTCAGTTCTGACGAGAGTCTGGAAATGCTCAGACAAACGGTTCAGGATAGATTCTCAATCCGTGAGAAGAATTTGGTATCCGCACTTCTCAGTGGACCCTGGACGCGGTGCGTGGCGCTATACACTGTCTTCAGGGTTTAATAAAAGCCTCTGTAGTCACCAGCGTCTGGGTAATGCTGTATTCTTATTGCGACGTAGGACAACCACTCGTAATTTATGATTCTAAGCTAGCGCTGGAGGTTGCTACAGGCGTCCATAAGTGGTATGTCCCTTTCAGTGTTATTATTGAAAGGTTATATTTGGTCTCGTATAAAGCGTTACACTTCAACAGACATTTAAATTTCACATTTATAAATTTTTGAGATCAGGACAAGTGATTAGTATTTTTTCGATTCACCGGACTATTGTTCTCAAACAATAGCGAATTACTTGGGACCTCTATCTAATCATGGCTGAAGGAACCAAAATATGTAATTCCCATGTAGTAAATAAACGGTTCCGTTCTAAATTCTATCCAAATATTCGAGTCTGACAAAAGCAACGTTCGAAAAGATACACGTAGAGAAGGTCGGAGATTACATTGATTGAAACATTGTTTAAATTTCACTCAAGGTGAGAACAGTAGTTTGACGGATCTAAATAATACATTTAAATCAATTTGATTTTCTCATTCTAGTATACTCGATTTTTATTCACGGTTAAAACTCCTCATAAATGTGACAATGACGTAGTTTATTATAAAATAAACAAAAGTACATGGTGTGCATTTTTGGAGGTGGATTATTATTAATAGCCAATTAAATAATTAAGTATGTTTTCATATTCAAACGACCTTGTGTTGGCAGATAAAAATACGTAATTAAATAAAACAATAATAAAACAGAAAATAATTAATTATATTTTCGTATTTAATACAAACATTTTAGTTACTGTTTAAATATTTATGGAGATACATAAATTTAGATACTTTGGTCACGTCTTAGAGCAAGTCTTATTATATAAAACAAGAAAAACAAAACTGCACGGAAAAAACACATTTGACGGCGTTCAGACATTATTAAAACAGTCTGTGTTTCTGTCTCAAACGAAAGAGTTCTTTGGATATATTGTCGTCTAATTTTTTGACAAAACAGATTCAGCATGACAAAACATATTTCTATGCTCGTTTTAACATTTATTATATGCTCTTCAACAATATTATTTCGCCAATCATATGCGGATTCGAAGAAGGGCGCACATAGCGTCTTACCTGGATCTTGTTGCCATGACTACAAAGCCTTTCAACGATTACCACCAGCACCTCCAGGGTTTTTTTATGAAATTTAACATGATAGACCCCATCATCAAAAAGTATAGAGATGATACCATCGTAAATCCAGAGTAAAGCGTTCTATAATCAGCAGGACAGTACACTTTCAGAGGACAACCTCGGTTCAGTTGCGAGAGAAATAAAATAACACCTGCTGGCAAATCGAACACAGTTTAAAATCAGCCATGATTATTAAAGATAAAATCAACCAATGATAATTCCTGGACACCGACAACTCTGAAACTTTGGAATTCGTATTTTAACTGACTCTTTACTGGACACGATTTTTGGGATATGAAATCCTATTTTACATACAATAGAAAAACAATAACAGAAAAATAAGAAATACTTTTACAAAAAACATACACGTAGCACTTGAAATGTCGTAAACTATCGATGAAACGAAAAGGATCTACTGATCCTAAACATGAAAATATAATGAAAAAAGAGAACAGTGTCGAATTAGTCGTAGATAACATTATAAATATAAGATATTATCATTATCTTTTTTGTAAAGTAAGTATTTATTTCTTATAATATGTCTTATGCTGCCAGAGTTATATATATATATATATGCACCACAAATAGCATCTAAACGCAACGGCACACATGTATGCATCTGTAAATATATGCAAATATATTCATATGTATATGCATCTATATAACTATACACATGTTCCTATCTATATAAATATGCATAGATTTGCATATATGTTAATATGCAGATATTTCCATATATGCCAATATGCATACATATATATGTATATATGCAAATATGCATATATACGTGCATATATGTAAATATGTATGGCTATGCAATTATATGGGAATCGAAATCCAAACACTGGAAATAGAAAACTCAAAGTGCAACATACTTAAAGGTATACTTTTTATCACATTTGTAACTATCACGTGTCTTTACTGTTAGATTTCGGCATTTATTATTGCTTTTTTGATATGAGGATTTGTTAGTGTTTTTATCGGAATCGTACTATGTTTATCATTAAAAATTGTTTTTTTTCTTATTGAGAAATACCAAAAAATTTAATAAAAACGATTGAATTGCCACACGTTTTCGTTATAATTTGCCTAATACTATTATTATTAGAGGTTATGATGTAGTAGAGGTAAAACAGAAATATGACCAAATGGAAGAAAAAGGAATTGTGTTAGGGACCGTTTGCTATTAGTATTAAATTGGAGAATGTTTACGAGAGGTATCTTTAAAGATAGTGATAAGTCTAAAATATGAAATTCTGTTGTAGCGAAGTTAATGGGAAAATGAAATGATACAGAAACCGAGAGAAATACTTACAGCTGATAAATAACCTATGTATATGATTCGATATTTTATTAATAGCATACCTATTGCCCAAGTGAAAATACGCTATTAATAGAATTCTCCACGTACACCCACTCATATACGCATATACATTTATATATATTTACATATATATATATATATATACATATATATATATATATATATATATATATATCATTATTTATTTACTTACACACATACATATGTATATATATTTATTTAAGATAGGGAGATATGGAAAATTTAAAATGATTGAATTTCTACAATGACGTTGATAGTGCGGAATAAAGGAGAGCGAATTATATTTTTAAAATACAGCCATAGCTTGCTGCGATGTTCAGACCGTTTAAATCACATTTGATTTCATCAGGCAAATAAAATTAAAATACAAACATTTAAAAGGTTCCAGAAATTTTCGAATTTTTAGGAGAGAAATATTGCGATGGTTTCAATGAGAAAAAAGTACAGTTCTCCTAAGAACGTTTATTTTTGCTTATTGTCACTCAATAAAACTACAAGTAAAAACTAGAATACAAAATAGTCAAATAAAAGTTAATACTAAAACCTTGAATGCATTGTTTACAAACATTCAGAGAATTACAGAAACACTAAATGTCTACATCAGTATAATACCGGTTACTAGGAGCAACGATTATAAATCCATAGATACTCTTAATTAAATCTATAACTAGAACAAAAATGTATTGCGCTAAAGAACGCGAAACACTTACCAGTGGGAGTCGTTGCCATCTTAGTAAATATAAACACCCATAACGGGTTCAAACCAGGATGAAAACTTTGTGCTACAGAAAAGTAGTGTTAGATTGCTACAAGTAACCCAGAAAATGTAGTAGACAGGATGAACATTCTTTTCTTGTATAAATTATCTGCACCGATATAAAAAATACATGAAGTGCCCCACGTTGACATCTACGCATTTCTGAGCACGTTCACCAACATTTGTAGATACTGCCCGTAGAGATTCACTTGTGATTTTACTGATAGCGTTCGTAATGTTCTCCTTTAGTCGGTCTAGACTTCAAAGATAGTTTCATAAACCGTTTGTTTTAAAGTCTCGCAGAGATAAAAATCACATGATGACAAGTCTGAAAAAAACAGGTGGCTATAATCCGTTACTAAATATATTTTCTCTTTAGCAAAAATCTCATGGACGTGTGTTAATTATCTTTATGACATGTTCCATGTAGCGCCATATTGTTGTAAAAGGAATTGCATTTTGCCTTGTAATGGAAGTTGATTGTAAAGAGAATGATTAAAGAGAACTGACAACTTTTTATTAAGTCGCTAAATCTACAATAAATATGATAAAAGAAAGATTTGAAAGATCGGCTTACTTGAAAGTGGCTTATCCTGTAGTAGAGAGATGCACAAACTTAAAATCTTCAATTGTGATATTATTAAATTATTATAATGAACAAATAGATGAAACCTAAAATATTAAAATTCAGAATATGTGATTATTTCAAATAAGATCTTACTATATCCCTTGCATTATATATCAGTTTAATGATTGTTTTCTGCTCCATCTCATGGTTTAAATTACAATCGTTTTAAAATAAGTATATCTTCTTTGCAGAATGTTGAGTATAATATTAAAAGAAAGCAAATTTGCACAGTTTTCTTATATCAATCAAAGCTAATACGAAACGCTGGTGAAACAGGTCGCAATATACACGAAGTATTTTGCCCAGGAACAAGTACATGAATTTCCAGGCGGCGATAATATATAGAGCGTAAAATAACCTATAAAAAATTTCTAAAATTTCGAATATGTGCAGGACGGTAAGGATATTTCGATGTGTGTACATTAGTGAATATTAAATACCTTACGTTCATTATAAGCATCACATTTGTCGTCAGAACCACTATATTCGGTCATCTGACCGATTGTCATATGTATGTATATCATAAAAGACTGCTTACAATACCAATTGAATTTTACAAGTAAAATGTGGACAAAGAGACATGATGACAATCTTTTCCAGAAATCGCACACGCTCCGGGCAACAATAGCTATTGGTTAAAGTACATCGCCTCAATACTAAACGCAAGAAGGTCTCTGAATAATGGTCATATTTAAGGAAGCGTGAATTTTTGTACTAGGATCTGTGCCATGGATTGCTGAGATTCCTAACTTGGAAAGATCCAGTGCATTAGTACAATATAACAGATACATTGTGTAACTGAGGAAATGACCAATGTAGATATCGCAAGCAGGGTTTTCGGTTTTTATCCCCAAACATAAGGAGTAATGATGAATCGATATTGATTGAATAACCCGATCGCTAGAAAATACAAGTAGCCTGATTGTTTGTAAAACAATGGATAAAAAAGTATAAGAAAAAACAATAGACCTTTAGAATGGCAGGGCCAAAAGGTTATTGATTAACTAAGAGGAAGAATCTACACCCAGAAGAAAAACAGCTCTGAAGAAAGGAAGAGACGCTTGTATTGGAACGGCTTGAAAGTGAATATAATCGGTAGTAAACTGACCGAAGTAGTAAAAATGTAAATAGTCTATGACCTTTTGAAAAAAAATCTGAGGACGTAAATGAGCATACATTTTTTTTTAAAGCAAACGTATAAATAATGATATTATGTCGCCCTTGCAGCGGCAGGATTACATGGATAGTATTGCGATGGTCTAATTTTTATCAAATTCAAATATTTCAATAAACATATTTTTCAGTTGCAATAGAATATTACAGGGTCAGATGTTTTAACATGTTAACTACCGTATAAAAACAAAAAAAAAACATTAGCGTTTACAATATTTAAATAAAATTCAAGAATATCAGTACTCCTCTCATGTCGGGCGTTTTGACTATGATACCCGCGCGGAGTATGTGAATGGTGTGGCGAGCAATGCCAAAAAACTGAACAATTATTTCTGTGTTACTGTCATCTGGAAAGATATAGCAAAAAGGGCATTCGGAAATAAATTTTTACCTAAAATATTAAAAGTTAGATTTAGAAATGTTTATAAACAAATTATTACACGGATATTTTTGTGATCCGTGCAAGACGTTACAAATGAAAGAAACCACAATTAGTGTAAAGTTTATAAATATGGTATGTGTTTACCATAAATAATACAGGAGCCATTAAAGTGGTATGAAAGGAACGTGTTCGTAGCATGTAGTTAAACATGGTATGAATGTCTCAATTTAGTCTTTGAAACCAGTGGTATTTAGAGGACTTGTTGATTCATGCCAGAGTTTGTGAAGTTAGTGGGTTGAGGGGATTGAGTTCTAAAGCTAGAGCTACACGGATGTTATCTTCACCAAGTGTGAGGCTTGTGTATCTTTTGTTCGCAGAATTTCGAGGGTATGTTGCATGTGGTTTGGGTTTCCAATAAACGGTTGAAGGGAGGGAAGGTGAGCTCGGTGTGTAATATAGAAAGGAATGGAGGTGGTAAGGGGAAATGGAATAGGAAAGAACGAAAAAGGGGATGACGACAGAAGAGGGAAGGGGAAAAGGGAAAGAGAAGTTAGCGTCATTAAAAGCTTCGTCTTATCTTACTTAAAGCAAAATCAATTTTTTTTACCATCCCAAATTTGATTACTATTGATTAATGTTGATTGATTTATTGGTGTATTAGGAAATTTAAAAAAAACCAAAGCTATCAATGATGCTACCTTCTCTTTCCTTTTCCGTCTTCTCTTTTCCTTCGTATTCTCCTTTTGTTTTCTTCGTATTCCATCTCCACCTACCCTTCCTTCCTTTCTATATTACACATCTAACTCCCCTTTCCTCCCTTCAACCGTTCATTGAAAGCCCAAACAACATGCAACAGACCCAGATAAATTCCTAACCTCTTCTCAGATATAAGTATATTAAATTAAAACAAACATAAAACAGGGAATTTTATGACCCTCGAAACTCTCGAACAACAAAAAAACAAGCTACATGCTTGTTGAAGATAACAGCTGTGTAGCTCTAGCTTTAGAACCCAAACCCCTCAACCCACTAACCCTAGAATCTCTAACCCCTAAACAGAAAAATAAATAAAGACACCGATAAATAAATAAATTAACAAATACCAAAATAAATAAACTAACAAGTCGCACCCAATTCAATCCTGTTCTCCGCGACGCTGAATCTCTACCCTCATGACCCGTTTATAAACAGCCTTTTCTTTGCTGAAAGTTAATTTTTGCTCTTCTATTTAGAATTCCGTTTTCGAAAACAAAGGGTTGTTCACTGAAGAGTTCTCTACTTGCTAAATATTAGTAGACCGAAACATGCTCATGACTGTGAAGCAACAAACTACTGCTTATGTACAGACAAATTTAAAATGTAACTTGCTATACTTCTCTATTGAGCACTTTTGTAGAAACCTCGTTATATTTCACTGGTTACCCTACCTTTGAAACATAGCAACCTCAAACTATATATATATATATATATATATATATATATATATATATATATATATATATATATATATATATATGATCATTGCAACGTCTTGTCAGACAAGTGCAACTTCCTCAGACACTTAAATCCAACAGCCCAAAAGTGATTTCCATCGCCACAAGACCATTTTAATTGACACATGCCTGAGGGAGTATCTATACACAGATGCTGTTATTGAGTCTTTGCTTTGTCCGACAGCTAACTCTCTCTCTCTCTCTCTCTCTCTCTCTCTCTCTCTCTCGGTTCAAAATATAGAGATTCAGCCACAAGTAAGAGCAAGATACACAAGAAACAAGTTCAACTGCTGATCAGCTGAATTAAGGTACTGGTCTTCCGCTTTTTTTTAAAATCAGATTTGCGTCTCCTAGAAAGGCTGCATTCACCAGGGCTTACGGATGCCCTCTCAACCCCAATACACACATACATATACACAAACATATACGGTGCTAGTTGGCCGTTAACCCCCAAAAAGGTGTTCCGGGCAAATTAACCTAGGTGTTGTTTGTAATCCTTCGGGGAGACTATATATCACTTCCTTCCACTTTTAAATGTATCTGATGTGACCGACAATGATATTAAAGCCAAAACTATGACATCTTGTGTTGACTAGAAAGGGGTATGTATTGAAAGATGACAGGGATCGTATTTAACGATGATTAGGGAGAGAGTACATTTATATATCAGTTCTTATAACATATCTTGGAGAACGGGAGACATTTCTTGTGATGGAGAAGATGGGACACATAACTTGGAAGGGTTTACAATAAGATGATAAAACACAATTACCCTTCGTTCATGATGAAAGACGACACAGGACAAGAGTTACAAATAATGATTATTTCTTTATTCATCTGATCGACCGGTAGATTGACGTCAGGAATTAACATTTGGATCTACATAGTCTAAATGCTCTCCCTTCGCTTTCGAGGGGTTAAGTGACCAAATCTCTGGCTCTCTTGCTGGCTGACTTCTCTCTGACTAAAATCCGAGCCAATAATATGGAAAAATGTCCTTTGTCTATGACGTCAGAAGTGTGTTTTTCAAACGTGACCAATTTTCACGTGTTTATCCAACACACTTTTGACAAACAAAAAGATTCTCAATTCTAATCTAATCTGTTTTAAATAATATAATTTAATTTTCATTGTTCATTATTTTTGTTGCAATATTTTGGTGTTATAATAGGGTAAGTATTTATTTTCAGAAAAAATATGTACAGAAATATTTTTTCAGAAAAAATTGGCACAAGGCCGAACATTGGGGGCGGGGGGAGGGCGGTCTTTTCTGGCTTAAGCTAACTAATCTAACCTAACTAGTTCCTACATTCACTCTACTTTCACCACGATACCACATTCATACTCTACATCTATCAGCGTATACATCCTTCGTCAATCACCATAAGAACATCATACCATGATAAACTAATTAAAACCCATAAGAAAAAGGGGGGGGGGGTAGGGACATAAAAATTTTATAATACAAGATAAAATGGAATATATACAATGTTAGTAACACTGTTTACTAAACTGTGGTAGGTGCGCTGATTAACCAGTCGAAAGGGGGATGTGGGTCCGAACGCTTTATTTTAACACCTCTTACGAAAACTACGAAAGGGAACCCGCATCTCTGGCGAATCAAGCGATCTGTCACCTAAATTGGGGAAGGGAATGGGGCTAAAAAATAAAAAATAAATAAAAAAAACGGGACAAACTTAAAAAATGCCTTATGATCTCTATCACACACTAATTAGGTTATGAACACAGGAGGCTAAAAATGGCCCTAATCTTGCCTAAACCGTGACCTACTCTGGACTTAAACGAGTCAGGGCTGACGTTCGTTTCTGTTACTTAAAATTCTTTACCTAAGGGACAGCCAAGAACAAGTCAAGACTTGCTTCTCTCACCCGACACACACACGCAGCTGACACTCACCTTTCAACAAAGTCTGACGAAGAGAGTCTAACTCTCTAGGCCTTGATACGACTCTTCAAATGATAACGGAAGATTCATATGAGGTCGAGGGGGGGGCGAAGTCCGCAGATCCGTAAACCACTCTCATACGTGTTTTCGAAATGATACCTCTCATTACTGCTAGCAAGGTCAAACACAATTCTTTTCTAATCCTATCCGCTGTCGGATCCCAATTGCTACATACATTGATAGGAACCAAAGTTAAAGACGATACGTTCAGTATGCGGAGCATGAGACCTGTAACAAACTCAATAAGCGGCACCACGATGCGACAATAGAGGAAAGCGTGACATAAAGTCTCAACCTCATCGCCGCATCGCATACAAATAGGCGAAACCGCCAAGCCAGCTAAGTGAAGTCTCTTACCGATCCAGACAGCATCCCGAATTACCAGCCAGGTCAAGGATGCCTCGTCATTAGTCAGGCATCCCGACCACGGCGCTCAAGGCCAGAGTGAGCGGAGCTGCCTCTTCGTCAAGGGGAGCCCCTCACCAATAACATCCATTACGAATCCCTCCCCTCACTTGTACCCGATAAAATGCCTTTAGGGACAACAGCAGAGCTTTGGAGAGGCTTTCCTTAACTCTTAAGAGGAACTTCAGCGCGCGCCGGCACTCGCGGTAGAATGGGCATTCACCTCGGAGCAACCTGTGTGCCTCCTCCTCCGACTCGGGCACATTCTAGGTAGTAGAGTCGTAATGTGTGGAGCAGTATCTCCAGGTTTGGCATACCTAGACCGCCTTCAGAATGATGTAGGTAGCAGACATCGCGACAGACTATAGGGGCCTTTCCAAGCCATAAAAAGTTGAAAAGAGCCGTCTGCAGATAAAGCAGTGTATCTGACGGGATTGGAAGCACTGATAGACGATAAATGAAGATTGGATAGATGTGGGTATTACACACCTCCGCTCTCCCCTCTCTGCTGCGGATCGAACCGCTTTCAGAACCTCCGACCAATTTTTCTCCAGCTGGAGGTCAGGACCAAACCAGACGCTGAGTATCTTGCAAGGCCCGTCACTCCAACTAAAGGGCCCCTTAATAGGCATACCCCTCCAGGCACCGATGCGCAAACCCGAAGACTTTTCGCAGTTAATTTGGACCCCTGTTACCGTTTCATACAATCTGATTTCTACACCGACGACACTAATCCCAGAACTGCTCATTACAAGCACAGTTACGTCGACGGCATAGGCGGATACTTTACCTGAGCATCCACACCTGGCAAAGTGATTCCGCGTAGGACCGGATTCACCGTTACCTTACGTAAGAATGGCTATATTGCGAGCACGTACCGCATGGGGGATAACAACCACCCTTGACGAATTTAACGTGGCAAATTGAAGAGTCTCGACCTCCTCCCATTTACTTCTACTATCACCGCGGGGTTAGCATAGAGAAAATGGACCCACGAGTGAAATTGCGGGCAAAAACCGGCCACCGATAAAACAGCCCCCAAGTACCGATGGTCAACCCTGTCAAAGGCTTTGGACTGATCTAAATTGATCAGCGCGGCCTTAGTGTCGACTTTTTCTATCATCAGGCGTATCGTGTGCAAGTTATCCTGGATTGTGCTGCCCTTCACGGCACACGTTTGCTCAGGGCTTACAAGACGAGCCAGGAAAAACCGCAGACGATTTGCGAGAATCTGGGCCAAAACTTTTACCTCCGCGTTAAGCATCGTTAAGGGCCTGAAATTAATTAAGCCATCCCCACCATCTTTTTATCACACCCAGGGTAAAGTACTTGGGGATTGAGAGGTTTCTAAACCATGAGTTAAACAAAACCGTCAGCAAATGGAAACGATGTGCGACAGCCTCAAATACACTTCGTAGGGCAGACCATCAATTCCCGGAGACCTATTAAGGCCGATCCGCTTAAAGGCTTCAATAACTTCACCCTCCGTTACGCCACCTTCGCACCTAGCCGCTTCGGTCGTCGAAAGACGAGAAAAGTCAGCCAAATAGATGTCGAACTTTTCTAATGACAGACCGGGTTCCATGGAAAAAAGCTCCTGGAAATGAGATCTTAACGCCTCCAGCACACCCTGGTTTGTGGCCACAATATGCCAATCCGGCAATGTGACACGAGCGATGTGCCTATCGGCCGCTTGCCTCAGCTCATCTGTATGCAGTTCAGTGGCCATGTTTGTTACTTCCTGGGGCATTCTTTTTAACCTATCCCTAATCGCTACAGCTCGGTGATCCTTTTCAGTAAGGGAGGCAAGTTGAGCCTTAATTAAATTAACGCAAGCACTATCCCCCTCCTTAATCGCCTGATCTAATCTTGACTCTAGTGTCGCTTTAGCTGCTCTTGAATCTAGGTTGAGTCTTTTGTTAAAATTGGCAGAAAAGGACTTAATGGCTTCCATTATTTTTACCCACCACTTATTCCCAATAATTGCCCCCGTCAATTCCCACTGGATGGTTAGTAATAGCCCTTCCCGGAAGCCCTTCACATCGAATAACGACTTGTTGAGCTTCCAGTAACCGGCTAATCTAGGCTTAGGTCTATCTAAGTTTACTCGTACACGGACAAGTCTGTGATCCGAGTAAACTATGTTGTGGAAACTTGGACAATTCAATACTCCTATACCGACTCGCCTAACTAAGAACCGGTCAATATATCTCGAGAGCTGTACCGGACCGGAGCCGCGTCTACCTGTCCAAGTCCACACTAAGTCACGGGGCTTTTCATTTGGGAATTTGTCGATAAGATCAAACTTATCCACAAATTCACGAAATAAAACAGCATCCCGATCTCTGTTAGTACCCCTAGAATGTAACCCAAAATGATCTAAATCGGAATACAGGACCGCGTTTCAGTCTCCCGCTACTATTACCGTTTGAGAAGTATCCATGAACTGCTCGATTCGCCGAAAAAGGGCAGTCAGCTCAACGTTGTTATTGGGCGCATAAACTCCAATAAGACGAAATGCACTAGCCTTTATGGTAACATCCAAAACGCATAGTCTTCCCTCCGGATCCATATAGCACTGGTCACACGACCCATCTAGGGACCTGTTAACTAGCCAGGAGACCCCTCTAGAGTGAGAATTAAAGTACGCTGAATAATCCTTAAAGGGCTTATACAGCGCACGTAAATGGTCACCAGGAATAAAATGTGTTTCCTGCGCACAGCAAATATCCACTCCGAGGTGCTGCAGGTCCAAACTCAAGCGCCATTTTCGCGAGTCGGCCCTTAGCCCTCGGACATTCACACTAGCAAGCTTGAGATCCATGATTGTGTCTTAGGGTTGAGAATCAGAAACGAACATCGCGGTCGTAAGCGTGCCGACAGCTCTCGTGAGGGAATAGGTCCCCATCGCAGTATCGATGAGTCCGTCACGAGAGATACCGCCGACATGCAAAGGATAGGTTAGTTTAGCTATCCTATCCAGGGAGGGGTTCATTTTTCCGGGACCCTCCCAACACAACATTTTTTTTAACTTCTGATGTCAGAGTCCTTGAATATGGCTAGGGGAGGGGAAAGATTAAAAGCCTTATTTGCCTCCTCCAGCATTTGCCATAAGTCTTTCGCTTCTTCTTTCTTCTTAATTACTGTTAAAATGCGTCTTGCTTTGGGGAAATTGGTGGGGGTGTCTATTAGCTTCTATTGCTGAGGTCTGCACCTTTAAGGTTCTTGTTATTGTTCATAGCGGCTGAATTGGGGATACAAATATCTTTTCCAGGAAGGTAGAGGTTTTTTTTTCTTTTGATCAATTACGGGGGCAGTGTCCTTGTTAGTAGGGCTAGTAGGGTTTTTTTTCAGGAGATGCAAGAGGTATATTGTGAGGGGACTTAGAGGTGGCTGCAACAGGAGAGGAGGATTTATGTTTTTTAAGGGGACTTAGTGGTATTAGTTTGGGCGTTTTTGGAGGGACGGGAGATGTGACTGGAGGAGGCATTTTGAAGGGGGAAGGAGTTTTGGATGTCGTGGGGGACTGAGTGATGGGCCTGATATTTTTTAGGGAGGTTACATGCATGGGGATAGGGGTGTTTTTTTTTTTGGAGACTGCAGATCTTTTTGAGGTTCAGTAATTCGATGTATTTTTCCTTACACCGGTCATACTTGAATCTGAGAGGCGAACGACTAACATGCCGAATACACCCTTTTAACACTATGTTATACATTGTGAGACAGGCGGTGACATGGCATTCGGTTTGCATGGACTGCTCACCGAAGTCTCATAAAGTTAAGTCTGGAGGAAACTGCACCCGCGCCAGTCCGTCTGAGGAGCTCTTTGTTGTCATTCTGCCCTTCCATTTCGCCAATGATTAATCGGAGACATCTTGTATAGAAGGCACTAACCCTGGATTCTTGAAGATGATATGCAGACCATGTCTCTGTCCCATAGAGAAGGACACTCAACACACACGCTTCGTACTCACGGATGCTGGTCTTGATGATCAGATGCTTTTCCTTCTAAACGCGCTGCGTGAGCCTCCCAAATATGGTAGAGACCGACCTTAGTCTCATGCTAAGTTCGGGACCAAGAATAATGTTTTGGTGAGGGTCTCATCAAAGTATTTTAATGTATCCACCTTCTCTAGGGTTGTATTCTCTTTTGTAAAATTAACACTTTCTGATGATTGGGAGAGAATGATGTTTTTCGTAAGACGGATTGTTAGTCCAGAAGTCTACATGAATTTTGGAAAGAATCTAGAAATGGTTGAAGATGCTCAGCAGTATCGGCGTAGAAGAGTTCGCGGACAACTAGTTCGTGAAATCTCCACTTAGCTTTGTATCGTAAAGAAGGTAAAGAAATTCCCATTGTCACGAGTAAGGATCGAAATGCCCATAGAATTATGATCGTTATGATATGCTTGTATGAAAACAAAGAAGTACACCTTGAACAGGACTGGGGCGAGCACGCAACCCTGTTTGTCTCCGCGATTGGTCGAAGAACGACCAGAAAATATCCCCCATACCGAATTCGCCCATGCATGTCCTATGACATATCTTTGATGAGTAAAAACAGGGAAGGGGGGCAACCTGCTTTCGCAAGGACGATGAATAGAGCTTCTCTGTCAACCAAGGAAAATGCTTTTGTCAAGTTTATAAAAGTCATATGCAGTGGTTGCCGCTATTATCTTGCCTTTTCCTGGAGCTGTCTCACACAGAAGATCATGCCCACAATTGACCGACCTGCCCTAAAACTACAGACCGGCATAACTTAATCAGTTTCATTGAGAAATGAGATATCACGGCAATTGTTGCAATCCCCGCTTGAACCAATGTTTTTTACAAGTGTGGTAATGTTTGCATCTTTAAAACTTTGTGAAACAGTTTTGTGGATCCATTTGCTGTTCTCATCTGAGGTAAGCAAATATTATTTTGGTTACCAATTAGATCGTTTGTTCTTCGTCTAGTTAATTTATGCATTGGGAAAGTATTGGTTGACTGAATGGCCGAGTGAGAGGCATTGATGGAACTATTACACAAGTCATTGTATGCTCAATTCATCGATCTAATTTCTCCAAATTATCAATGATTGTCGTATTATCTTCACACTGAAGGATATCTAGTGATTAATTGGAGGACCCTAATGCAGATATTATTACAGAATGCATTCCTCGAATGTATGTTGCATCACGGAATCTTTCAATTGACGAGCAAAGAGAATCCCAATACTCACTCATACATTTCCTTATGAACCTTTGGCTTCAATACGGCATTTCCTGTGGTATGTTTTACTTTTACTAGTTGGCCTAATTACATGGGAGAGAAGGGCATACCATTTTTCCTCGAGAACTGGTTGGATAGTACGAAGTGAAACTGAAAACAAATCTGGCTTTCTCTTGGCCTGTCCCCCAAAATAACAATAGCACAGTCTTGGGTTGATTTTTTTTTTATTGTAGCCCATTACCGTTCGGGATTGGTTACCCCGTTTGTGGATGTTTTCAACCTTTCAGACAAGATCTCGTAAAACACATTGCATTTGGAGGAAAAGTTGGTTGTGGAGAGGTAAACCTTAAGCAATTTAACAGCTCTCTTATGGCAGGGCTTGGCGTAAGCACAATTCGAGACACAACAAAGCTGTGATCTATGTCCCAGTCGGAACTGTGGTATGTTGTTGTGTTGTATACTTCACTCTTATAATTTTTTGGTTATAACGAATCACGTTGATGCCAGCGGGATGACCTTGGATTATACTAGAACGCCTTCTGAAAAGAGTTTTATGGGTATAGCGTGTTTATGATGATTAGGTTGTTTCTGCAGCAGAGCTCAAGGAAGTGTTTCGTTTTCATTTATCCTTCCAACTCCAAACTTTCCGGGACATTGTAGCCAGCTTGCATAATCAGGCCCAACCCGACCATTCATATCTCCAAACAACACTGTGCATTCTTTCTCATAGCATGTTCTCATGTTTTTCTCTAATTTCTCACAGAATGCATCCTGCACTGAAGCTTCGGCATCAAGTTGTGTCGCGTAGGCAAATAAGACGAGAACACTACCCTGCTCTGTGTTGAGCCTCAGAGGAGACAGCCTGTCAGATGTTCCTGTTGTCTAAATGTTCGGATTGTGTATATTCCTCACAGCAACCTCAGTGCCATACATTCTTACTTCTCCTTTCGGTCTAACAAAACAGTAAAATTTATAATTTCACTCTTTGATGGTGCCACTTCCAGAGATCCTCGTTTCTTGAAGTGCTGCAATATCTATAGTGCTGCACTATCTATAGTTCGCTTGTAGGATAAATCACAGCAGTTTTTCGAGCATCATAAAGGTCAGAATTAGTATAGTATTCATTCCAGTAATCATTAGCCGGACATTCCATGTAACCAAGATAAGCTTAGATGTATTAGGTGAATAACTGAACGCTGTATCCTACACACACATGCGTGTGATGAAGTGATACCACTTGTCAGGCGGTGCGTAACTCCAGATGGCAGTAGCTTATCGTGAGAATAAACAGTCTCTCAAACTGGTGGTTGCAGTCCCTGGCGCCTGGCTATATAACCATAAGCCATAGCTTATAACCGGTAACTACTGTAACCGTGTTTGCTTCACCAGATAGAGTGTGGGGTTGTTGCCTCTGCTTGGTCGACGCGATGTTGATGGCAATAGTTTGGATCTCTGAAAAGACAGTTAAACTTGCTTGGATGGTCCTTGCATTGAATATGCGTGTCTTTCTCCTGAACTCTCTCTCTTTGGGAGAGAGAACGTGCAGGGACATCCCCCCCCCAAAAAAAATCAAGGATTATCTCAAGTGATTTAATGGTACCCCATTCCATTTAGTGGTTGCCATTAACTGCCAAGATAGCTCATCCACCCTTTAGTATTACACAGGAGGGACACTCCACCCTTGAGACGTCCAGGGCAGTGCCGGGTAACATGCTGGTAATAGTGAAGAAGACAACACTGCTGGAACGTCATGAGACAGGTAATACCGGGTTACATGGTACCGATAGCAGATGTGAGACTCCATACCTGATATGTGTAATGATAATAATGTCGCCCTTAAAATGGTTTTCATGATTGAGTTTTCGTTTGTTTGATGAAAACCGGTTTTCGTTTTTTTTTTATTGCATACCATCTATTAGTTGGTCTGTTTTAATCTGCAGAGCGATAGAAGTCTTCTATCATGTCTGAAACTTACAAAATTTACAACGAGCGAGGTCGGAGAAGGTCGGTTATACAGTTCCTGTGCTTTACCAATCTAAATTATGACGACAGAATTATTTCCAGTTCCCTCAAAATACATCGCTGGATTGTCACGAAAGCAAGTACATACCCATCGTGATGAAAACAATGTTTCCGGCTATAGTTTAAGTATAAAGTAAACACGAAAGTGTGCTGAAGAATGTGGTGGTCCATGCTGCATTCTGAATTGACCCACAAGTTCAAAGAGATCAAGTGTTGGCTTAAGAAGGAGTCCTACGAAGTTGTATCCTTCTGTCACTGTTCACACTCCTTATCTCCCGACCTGAAAATGTTGGACTACTTCGTTTGGTCATAGGTCAGAGACTAGCAAGAACTTCTATTACACCAAAGCCACCCTGATCTTCGCTATTCACCAAGTATCCGCGGAGATTCTACAGGAGCTTACGAAAAGAACATGATTGAGGCTGAAGGTACTTTGAATAGATGTCAACTCTCATACATAATCAAATGACCTGACTTGATTTTTCTGAATAAAAGTTTATAATAAAGCTGTAGTGTTTTTTTTTAGTTTGTTCGACACATTGATCCACTCTGTAATATAATATATACTATTAATAAAATTCTAAATGTTTATTTATTTATGTGCCGATATCAATGAAACTTTCAAACAGATGCACCTAATTGAAAAATGTGTCTTTCCTGAAAGATATGAGTGCCTAGATTGTCCTTATCAATATATGGTTCATAACGAACAACGCCGAGTCACACAAAACGCACGTTTTTGGCCGTTTCGTAAAATTTTCGAAAAGTTATCTGCCAATGTCAACGGAATTTTGTACTGTGTGTATACAGTCGCGGTAATATCTTCCGATATACGGATAGGACTTGTGCCCCAATGTATAATACGTTTGACTACGGATCCGATGATTCCTGGTTCGAATCCTGGCAAGTTCCTTATAATGTAAACCAACATTTACTACTTTTCCTTAGTTAAGGTATTTTTGTTTTTTCAGTGAGTTTGTTTTTTTCATGTGGAAATATCCCATACGCCGAGTTCATAGGATAAACGTTGATGGTAGATGATGTTGGGGTTACTTGATGTTGACGGCACTCAATTTTGTGCGTTACTCAGTGTTGTGTGTGCTGACCCGGCGATGCCGCTAGTATATAATGAAAATTAAACATGAGGAACTAAGTAGCACAAGAAAAATTTCAAGTATTATTATATACTTTTTTGTAAACAAATTAGATTATTCACGACAGTGTCATTCGGGTGATCAATACTTACGCTGCATTCGAACCAGACCGTAAATGAGAAAACCAAAAGACTTTTAGCTTAACAACAGAGAGAGAAACATGTATAATAAAAATAACGGTATTGGTTTGTTCCATAAGAAGTCTGGCATTGACATTGCCGGAAGTGAAGCTCATTCGACGTCATATTTTTTCAAACCGATAGCCCTGTTATTGTTGTAACAACAAGTAATTTGTTTCGTAAATAGTAAATAAAATCTTACGGAATATTCCAATGCTAAAACATTAGAACTGTAAAATAAAATAAACAGAACCAAATATTTTTTTAATAGAAATACGTACAAAGCAAAGTTTCCTTGCGTTTAAATAATTTGCTATTACCTATCTATTAAGTCTATTAATGTTAATCACTATTTACATTGCGTTTATTTAATATAAAGTGTGTATCGCATCGGTAGATAAAGCAAATATTTTATTCAAGCATAGTTTTCATTAATGGAAATATACGTTAGAAGGAAAACCTTAAATAAAGCATATTATTATTTTCTACTTGGGGATACTTTTCAATACAAAAATAAGTCCGTCCTACATCTCTTGGCTGTATTTCGCGAAAGAAGATTCTATGAAAGGGGTTGCCAACCTCGACTGCAGGCAATATTGTGGCTGACGGCCCGATGCGGGACAAGCAGGTTTGACAGCAGCGGCTGCAGTCAAAAGTCGCGTCTGGTGTTGCTGCTGCGGCTTCGCAAATCTTCCTCCTACAGCGCTTCTCCCGCAGATTTTCTGTGCAGGAGATCTAAAAGAAGGTGACAGCCTGGTGGACGGTACGTTGCCAAGTATCATGGTCAGCAGCAAGAGCAGACCACTGGAGGTGGTCAATATAGCAGCCACCGAGTCTTCTTCCGGAGTCTTTATGCATTTTCTTCGGTGTCCCTCTGTCACGACGGCCAGTAGAGACTTCGCCATACAGGACTACCTTCGGCAGGCAATGATCGTTTATTCTGGAGATGTTCCCAACCAGCGTAGCTGTGACTACAGCAGCATGGCCTCGATGCTGGTGATTTCCGGCCGCTCGACATTAGTGACATGGAGCAATCTGACATTTCACCCTTATTTTTGTACAAAGTATCAATGACTAAACCAAGGACGTCCCGAGGAAGTTCTCCTTGCTCCTAACAACATACTACGAGCTCATGGAGTCTGCTGTGCCCCGCTGGCCCTCCATATTTCCATATCTCTGGCGGGATCTCGTAAATTCTCGCTACTTTCCCACTCTTCAATTGTTTTATAGCCACATTGAGTTCTTCGATGGGAAGAAGTTCATCCAATTCCACTTTGTTTGGCAGTTGATGGATGCGAAGGATTGCTGAGTCCTGAATGATCCGGTCAGTTCTGACGAGAGCCATGAAATGCTAAGACAAACGGTTCAGGATAGTGAGAAGAGTTTGGTATCCGCACTTCTCAGTGGACTCTGGACGCGGTGCGTGGCGCTATACACTGTCTTCAGGGTTTAATAAAAGCCTCTGTAGTCACCAGCGTCTGGGTAATGCTGTATTCTTATTGCGACGTAGGACAACCACTCGTAATTTATGATTCTAAGCTAGCGCTGGAGGTTGCTACAGGCGTCCATAAGTGGTATGTCCCTTTCAGTGTTATTATTGAAAGGTTATATTTGGTCTCGTATAAAGCGTTACACTTCAACAGACATTTAAATTTCACATTTATAAATTTTTGAGATCAGGACAAGTGATTCGTATTTTTTCGATTCACCGGACTATTGTTCTCAAACAATAGCGAATTACTTGGGACCTCTATCTAATCATGGCTGAAGGAACAAAAATATGTAATTCCCATGTAGTAAATAAACGGTTCCGTTCTAAATTCTATCCAAATATTCGAGTCTGACAAAAGCAACGCTCGAAAAGATACACGTAGAGAAGGTCGGAGATTACATTGATTGAAACCTTGTTTAAATTTCACTCAAGGTGAGAACAGTAGTTTGACGGATCTAAATAATACATTTAAATCAATTTGATTTTCTCTTTCTAGTATACTCGATTTTTATTCACGGTTAAAACTCCTCATAAATGTGACAATGACGTAGTTTATTATATAATAAACAAAAGTACATGGTGTGCATTTTTGGAGGTGGATTATTATTAGTAGCCAATTAAATAATTAAGTATGTTTTGATATTCAAACGACCTTGTGTTGGCAGATAAAAATACGTAATTAAATAAAACAATAATAAAACAGAAAATAATTAATTATATTTTCGTATTTAATACAAACATTTTAGTTACTGTTTAAATATTTATGGAGATACATAAATTTAAATACTTTGGTCACGTCTTAGAGCAAGTCTTATTATATAAAACAAGAAAAACAAAACTGCACGGAAAAAAAACATTTGACGGCGTTCAGACATTATTAAAACAGTCTGTGTTTCTGTCTCAAACGAAAGAGTTCTTTGGATATATTGTCGTCTAATTTTTTGACAAAACAGATTCAGCATGACAAAACATATGTCTATGCTTGTTTTAACATTTATTATATGCTCTTCAACAATATTATTTCGCCAAGCATATGCGGATTCGAAGAAGGGCGCACATAGCGTCTTACCTGGATCTTGTTGCCATGACTACAAAGCCTTTCAACGATTACCACCAGCACCTCCAGGGTTTTTTATGAAATTTAACATCATAGATCCCATCATCAAAAAGTATAGAGATGATACCATCGTAAATCCAGAGTAAAGCGTTCTATAATCAGCAGGACAGTACACTTTCAGAGGACAACCTCGGTTCAGTTGCGAGAGAAATAAAATAACACCTGCTGGCAAATCGAACACAGTTTAAAATCAGCCATGATTATTAAAGATAAAATCAACCAATGATAATTCCTGGACACCGACAACTCTGAAACTTTGGAATTCGTATTTTAACTGACTCTTTACTGGACACGATTTTTGGGATATGAAATCCTATTTTACATACAATAGAAAAACAATAACAGAAAAATAAGAAATACTTTTACAAAAACATACACGTAGCACTTGAAATGTCGTGAACTATCGATGAAACGAAAAGGATCTACTGATCCTAAATATGAAAATATAATGAAAAAAGAGAACAGTGTAGAATTAGTCGTAGATAACATTATAAATATAAGATATTATCATTATCTTTTTTGTAAAGTAAGTATTTATTTCTTATAATATGTGTTATGTTGCCAGAGTTATATATATATGCACCACAAATAGCATCTAAACGCCACTACACACATGTATGCATCTGTAAATATATGCAAATATATTCATATGTATATGCATCTATATAACTATACACATGTTCCTATCTATATAAATATGCATAGATTTGCATATATGTTAATATGCAGATATTTCCATATATGCCAATATGCATACATATATATGTATATATGCAAATATGCATATATACGTGCATATATGTAAATATGCCTATGTATGGCTATGCAATTATATGGGAATCGAAATCCAAACACTGGAAATAGAAAACTCAAAGTGCAACATACTTAAAGGTATACTTTTATCACATTTGTAACTATCACGTGTCTTTACTGTTAGATTTCGGCATTTATTATTGCTTTTTTGATATGAGGATTTGTTAGTGTTTTTATCGGAATCGTACTATGTTTATCATTAAAAATTGTTTTTTTTCTTATTGAGAAATACCAAAAAATTTAATAAAAACGATTGAATTGCCACACGTTTTCGTTATAATTTGCCTAATACTATTATTATTAGAGTTTATGATGTAGTAGAGGTAAAACAGAAATATGACCAAAAGGAAGAAAAAGGAATTGTGTTAGGGACCGTTTGCTATTAGTATTGGATTGGAGAATGTTTACGAGAGGTATCTTTAAAGATAGTGATAAGTCTAAAATATGAAATTCTGTTGTAGCGAAGTTAATGGGAAAATGAAATGATACAGAAACCGCGAGAAATACTTACAGCTGATAAATAACCTATGTATATGATTTGATATTTTACTAATAGCATACCTATTGCCCAAGTGAAAATACGCTATTAATAGAATTCTCCACGTACACCCACTCATATACGCATATACATTTATATATATTTACATATACATATACATATATATATATATATATATATATATATATATATCATTATTTATTTACTTACACACATACATATGTATATATATTTATTTAAGATAGGGAGATATGGAAAATTTAAAATGATTGAATTTCTACAATGTCGTTGATAGTGCGGAATAAATGAGAGCGAATTATATTTTTAAAATACAGCCATAGCTTGCTGCGATGTGCATACCGTTTAAATCACATTTGATTTCATCAGGCAAATAAAATTAAAATACAAACATTTAAAAGGTTCCAGAAATTTTCGAATTTTTAGGAGAGAAATATTGCGATGGTTTCAATGAGAAAAAAGTACAGTTCTCCTAAGAACGTTTATTTTTGCTTATTGTCACTCAATAAAACTACAAGTAAAAACTAGAATAGAAAAGAGTAAAATAAAAGTAAATACTAAAACCTTGAATGCATTATTTACAAACATTCAGAGAATTACAGAACCACTAAATGTCTACATCAGTATATTACCGGTTACTAGGAGCAACGATTATAAACCCATAGATACTCTTAATTAAATCTATAACTAGAACAAAAATGTATTGCGCTAAAGAACGCGAAACACTTACCAGGTTGTCGTTGCCATCTTAGTAAATATAAACACCCATAACGGGTTCAAACAAGGATGAGAACTATGTGCTACAGAAAAGTAGTGTTAGATTGCTACAAGTAACCCAGAAAATGTAGTAGACAGGATGAACATTCTTTTCTTGTATAAATTATCTGCACCGATATAAAAAATACATGAAGTGCCCCACGTTGACATCTACGCATTTCTGAGCACGTTCACCAACATTTGTAGATACTGCCCGTAGAGATTCACTTGTGATTTTACTGATAGCGTTCGTAATGTTCTCCTTTAGTCGGTCTAGACTTCAAAGATAGTTTCATAAACCGTTTGTTTTAAAGTCTCGCAGAGATAAAAATCACATGATGACAAGTCTGAAAAAACAGGTGGCTATAATCCGTTGCTAAATATATTTTCTCTTTAGCAAAAATCTCATGGACGTGTGTTAGTTATCTTTATGACATGTGCCATGTAGCGCCATATTGTTGTAAAAGGAATTGCATTTTGCCTTGTAATGAAAGTTGATTGTAAAGAGAATGATTAAAGAGAACGGACAACTTTTTATTAAGTCGCTAAATCTACAATAAATATGATAAGAGAAAGATTTGAGAGATCGGCTTACTTGAAAGTGGCTTATCCTGTAGTAGAGAGATGCACAAACTTAAAATCTTCAATTGTGATATTATTAAATTATTATAATGAACAAATAGATGAAACCTAAAATATTAAAATTCAGAATATGTGATTATTTCAAATAAGATCTTATTATAATCCCTTGCATTTTATATCAGTTTAATGATTGTTTTCTGCTCCATCTCATGGTTTAAATTACAATCGTTTTAAAATAAGTAAATCTTCTTAGCAAAATGTTGAATATAATATTGAAAGAAAGCAAATTAGCACAGTTTTGTTATTTCAATCAAAGCTAATCGTAAACGCTGGTGAAACAGGTCGCAATATAAACGAAGTATTTTGCCCAGGAACAAGTACCTTAATTTCCCGGCGGCGATAACATATAGAGCGTAAAATAACCTATAAAAAATTTCTAAAATTTCGAATATGTGCAGGACGGTAAGGATATCTCGATATGTGTACATTAGTAAATATTAAATACCTTACGTTCATTATAGGCATCACATTGGTCGTCAGAACCACTACATTCGTTCCGCTGACCGATTGTCATATGTATGTATATCATAAAAGAATGCTTACAATACCAACTGAATTTTACAAGTAAAATGTGGACCAAGAGACATGATAACAAAAAAAAAATGAAAAAGTAAAGTAATTGCTGGAAATTTACAAAAAATTACTCTAGATTTATTATTATTCGTGAGCTTCTAATGAAAACATTTTCCAAAAATCGCACACGCTTCGGGCAACAATAGCTAATGGTTAAAGTACATCGCTTCAATACTAAGCGCAGGAAGGTCTCTGAATAATGGTCATATTTAAGGAAGCGTGAATTTTTGTATTAGGATCTGTGCCATGGATTGCTGAGAGTCCTAAATTGGAAAGATCCAGTGCATGAGTACAATAGAACAGATACATTGTGTAACTGAGGAAATGACCAATGTAGATATCGTAAGCAGGGTTTTCGGTTTTTATCCCCAAACATAAGGAGTAATGATGAATCGATATTGATTGAATAATCCGATCGCTAGAAAATACAAGTACTCTGATTGTTTGTAAAACAATGGATAAAAAAAGTATAAGAAAAAACAATGAACCTTTAGAATTGCGAGGCCAAAATCTGTTGATTAACTAAGAGGAAGAATCTACACCCAGAATAAAAACAACTCTGACGAAAGAAAGAGGCGCTTAAAGTGTATTAGAACGGCTTGGAAGTGAATATAATCGGTAGTACACTGAACAAGTAGTAAAAATGTAAATAGTCTATGATCTTTTGGAAAAAAATCTGGAGACGTAAATGAGCATACATTTTTTCAAAACAAACGTATAAATAAGGATATAATGTCGTCCCAGCATCAGCAGGATTACATGGATGGCATTGTGATGGTCTAATTTTTATCAAATTCAAATATTTCAATGAACAGTTTTAAAGCGGAATAGAATATTACAGGGTCAAATGTTTTAACATGTTAACTACCTTATAAAAACAAAAATAAAAAAAACATTAGCGTTTAGAATATTAAAATAAAATTAAAGAATTTCAGTACTCCTCTCATGGTGGGCGTCTTGACTATAATACCCGCGTAGAGTATGTGTATGGTGTTGCGTTCAATACCAAAAACTGAACAATTATTGCTGTGTTTCTGTTCTCTGGAAAGATATAGCTAAAAGAACATTCGGAAAGAAATGTTTACAAAAAATATCAAAACTTAGATTTAGAAATGTTTATTAACAAATTATTACTGAGATATTTTTGTGATCCGTGCCAGACGTTACAAATGAGAGAAACCACAATTAGTGTAAATTTTATAAATATAGTATGTATTTACTATAAATAAGACAGGAGCCATTAAAGTGGTATGAGAGGAACGTGTTCGTAGCATGTGGTTAAACATGGTATGAATGTCTCCATTTAGTCTTTGAAACCAGTGGTATTTAGAGGACTTGTTGATTTCACTTAGTTCTCAAATGGGGGTTATTTGTACCTCACGGCTTATGTTAATGTAATAAAATAGATTAGGAATTCAGTTTTATACACAACAATAAATGGAATTGAGCTGGTCACGTAGAAAACATAAGTGTTTTTTTTTTCATATAAACTACATATACAAGGGTCAGGGAACGAAGGAACCGTTCACGAGAGTACGTTGTCGTTATCAGTCAGAGACGATGAAAGGCAAACGAAAATTAAAACCGTTGTAATTCTCTGAAAAAAACACATAACTGGGAAAATGTGAATAAACAACGAAAAACAAAACGACTCCATGTTGTTAATGTGTTACATTCAAATGTTTTCTAGTTGTGCCGACAGACAGGTGGGGAACAACTTAAGGTTACTTGTCCGTTATCATCCGGCCATTCTGTGCTCATGTGTAAAAATTGTTAAGCCCCTCCAATGCTAATGAGTTTTCTATGTTACGATAAACTTATAAACTTGTTTGAATATGTGTAAACATGCACACCCACACACAAACACACACACACACACATACAAAACAACAACGGACATTTGAACTACTGGATGATACAAGCAGCGGTTTCATACAAAGGTATATTATATAGACTAGATATGCATGAACACACATATATACAGTACACCTGCACTACTCTCTTCTGTTTGACGACTTTCCAGCTAACTACAATACCGAAAATGGTCGTTAGAATTTGGAAGACGTGTTTTAGAGGAAATAATAATAATAATAATAATAATAATAATAATAATAATAATAATATATATATACATATATATATATATATATATATATATATATATATATGTAGCAGAACTGGTAAATAATGAAAACTCGAAGAAGGTGTTCAATACAATTGCAGAGCAAATATATATTTTATATTTTATTACCGTCTTATCTGTTTACTAACACATATTTCTGCTACTGAGTCGTATTAGCGATCCAATGACTTCGTCGGACTTGGAAGTGTTAACTATGATTTAAAAAGACGATATCGGAAGAGGTCGAGTAAAAAACAAAGGGTGAATCCTCATTTATATCCTGCAACATTTGGTTTTTAGATTTAATTACTAAAGAAAAGAAAGAAAAAGAAAGAAAAAAGCGTGTGAGGTTGAATTAAAAAGAACTTTAACCAGACATTATAGGATTTCTAGAGAAAGAGATATATACATGGAAATAGGGGAGGGGTAAATTGAAAAGAAGAAAAGGGTTATTTTCCAATTTAATAAGGGAAAAGGGAAATACATATTAAACAGGTGGGTGGTTATTCTCCATTTAGATCCGGCAACATTTGATTTATAACTAAGCTAACTAAATAAATGAAAGACAAAGTAAAAAACAGGGGGCTTTTATTAAAAAAACACTTTAACCAGACAAGGCAGGATGGGGAGGGGGTAAGTGAAGAGAATAAGACGATAAGAGGGGTAGTTTTCAATTTGATAACAGAAAAGGGAGATACATATTATATATATATATATATATATATATATATATATATATATATATATATGTGTGTGTGCGTGTGTGTGTGTGTGTGTGTGTGTTACGGGTGAATATTTTTAGCGAGGTTTGAGAGGAGAAAGATACGCTGGGGCTATACAGACATGCATATGTCAAATATAAATGCTGTGCTTGATGGATGGGATGGGTTGGTTGGGACTATTAGGTATTTATGGTATTGAAGAAAATTTGCTTGCAAGTGTTAGATTTTCTTTTTTTTTTTTTTTTTGATTGTGCATGGTTTTACTGAGGAAAAGTGTGGTTTTGGATTTCGTGAATGTTGAACTAGAGGAGGTTGGGATGTGCAGGTGTTCAGCAGTCGGATATTGCATGTGGGTCGTGTTAGGGTTTCATTTATTGGGGAGTAATTTGCAAGTGAAAGAGCAGATGCGATTTGTTATGCGTGCAGTTGATAGACGTTTCTTATTTCTTATTTAAGAGTTTATCTATATCCTAAAATTTTATGACAAATAGTTTTTCATATGTCGGAGACGAACAAAAGCTTCTATAACACCAAAACCAGCCTGATCCTCGCCATTTATCAAGTACCCACCGTGATTCCACCGGTACTTGTGAAAAGAAAACGTTTTCAGCTTAAGACCGTATCAAGGCGATGATCGAGGCTGAAGGTAGGTGCTTTGAATAGATGTCAACTCCCATACATAATCAAATTACTTGACTTGATTTTTCTGAATATTTTTTTTAATAAAGCTGTAATGTTTTTTAATTAGTGCGACACATTGATCCACTCTGTATATATAATCTATACTATTAATACAATTCTAAATGTTTATTTGTTTATGTGCCTATGTACCAATAAAACTTTCAAACTGATGCACTGAATTGAAAAATGCTTTTTTTCCTGAAAGATATGAGTGGTTTGATTGTCCTAATCAATATATGGTTCGAAACGAACAACGCCGAGTCACACAAAAAAGCCCGACATAAAGGTTTTTGGCCGTTTCGTAAACTTGTCGAAAAAGTTATCTGCCCATGTCAACGAAATTTAGTACTGTCTGTATACAGTCGCGGTAATATCTTCCGTCATACGGATAGGGCTTGTGGCCCAATGGAAATGCGTCTGACTACGGATCTGAAGATTCGAGTTTCGACTCCTGGAACGTTCCTTATAATATAAACCGACATTTACTCCTTATTGTTAGTTAAGCTATTTTTGCTTTTTCAGTGATTTTGTTTTTTGCATTTCGAAATATCCCATACTCCGAGTTCACAGGATAAGCGTTGATGGTAGACTGATGTTGGGGTAACTCTATGTTGACGGCACTCAATTTTGTGCTTGACTCGGTGTTATGTGTGCTGACGCGTCGCAGCCGCTAGTATATGATGAAAATTATACATGAGGAAACCCGTAGCAAAAGAAAACTGACATTTCACTCTTATTTTTGTTCACAGTATCAATGACTGAATCACGGAGGTCCTGAGGTAGTCCCCCTTGCTCCTAACAACAGCAAGGGGTTCATGGAGTCTGTTGTGCCACGCTGGATTCCATATTTCTAAATCTCTGGTAGGATCTCGTCAATTCTTACTCATTTCAACTCTTCAATTTTTTTATGGTCAAATTGAGTTCTTCGATGGGAAGAGGTTCATCCAATTCCACTTTGGTTGGCAGTAGATGGATGGAAAAGATTGCTGAGTTCTGAATGATCCGGTCAGTTCTTGTGAGAGACTGGAAATGCTCAGACAAACAGTTCAGGATAGATTCTCAATCAGTGAGAAGAGTTTGGTGTCTGCACTTCGTAGTGGTCTCTGTACGCAGTGCGTGGCGTTATACACTGTTTTCAGGGCTTCATAAAACCCTCTGTAGTCGGGGCACTGCTGCGTTCTTACTACGACGTAGGACAATCACATTTCTTTATGATTGTAAGCTTGCGCTCGTGGATGGAATAGGCGTCCATAAGTGGTATTTCCCTTTCAGTGTTATTATTGAAATGTAATATTTGGGCACGTATAAAGCGTTAAACTTTAACAGAATTTTCTCATGATAGTTTTACTCGATTTTTATTCACAGTTAAAACTTCTCATCAATGTGACAATGACGTAGTTTTTTATCTAATAAACAACAGTATATGATGTGCATTATTTGAGATGGAGGATTATTAGTAACCAATTAAATAATAAAGTATTCTTTGATATTCAAATGACCTTGTGTTGGCAGAAAAAATGCGTAATTAAATAAAACTATATTAAACCAGAAAATAATTATTTATATTATTCGTATTTAAAACAAAATTGAAATTTTAGTTACTGTTAAAATATTTATGGAGATACATAAATTTAAATACTTTGGCCACGTTACAGTAAGTCTTATTATATAAAACAAGAAAAACAAAACTGCACAGAAAACACATTAAACGGCGTTCAGAGATTATTAAAACAGTCTGTGTTTCTGTCTCAAACGAAAGAGTTCTTTGGATATATTGTCGTCTAATTTTTTGACAAAACAGATCCAGCATGACAAAACATATTTCTATGCTCGTTTTAACATTAATTATATGCTCTTCAACAATATTATTTCGCCAAGCATATGCGGATTCGAAGAAGGGCGCACATAGCGTCTTACCTGGACCTTGTTGCCATGACTACAAAGCCTTTCAACCATTACCACCAGCACCTCCAGGGTTTTTTATGAAATTTAACATCATAGACCCCATCATCGAAAAGTATAGAGATGATACCATCGTAAATCCAGAGTAAAGCGTTCTATAATCAGCAGGACAGTACACTTTCAGAGGACAACCTCGGTTAAGTTGCGAGAGAAATAAGAGAGCATCTGCTGGAAAATCGAACACAGTTTAAAATCAGCCATGATTATTAAAGATAAAATCAACCAATGATAATTCCTGGAAACCGGCAACTCTGAAACTTTCGAAGTCGTACTTTAACTGACTCTTTACTGGACACGATTTTTGGGATGTGAAATCCTATTTTACATTAAATAGAAAAACAATAACAGAAAAACAAGAAATACTTTTACAAAAACATACGCGTAGCACTTGAAATATTGTGAACTATGGATGAAACGAAAAGGATCTACTGATCCTAAATATGAAAATATATAACAAAAAAGAGAACAGTGTATAATTAATCGTAGATAACATTATAAATATAAGATATTATCATTATCATTTTTGTAAAGTAAGTATTTATTTCTTATAATATATGTTCTGTTGCCAGAGTTATATATATGCACCACAAATAGCATCTAAACGCCACCGCACACATGTATGCATCTGTATATATATGCAAATATATTCATATGTGTATGAATCTATATAACTATACACATGTTTCTATCTATATAAATATGCATAGATTTGCATATATGTAAATATGCAGATATTTCCATATATGCCAATATGCATACATATATGTATATGTGCAAATATTTGCAAATATGCAAATATGCATATATACGTGCATATATGTAAATATGCCTATGTATGGCTATGCCATTATATGGGCATCGAAATGCACACACTGGAAATAGTAAACTCAAAGTGCAACATCCTTCAATGTTAAACTTTTATCACATTTGTAACTATCACGTACCTTTACTGTTAGATGTCGACATTTATTATTGCTATTTTGATATGAGGATGTGTTAGTGTTTTTTCGGAATTGTTCTATGTTTATCATTACAAATTGTTTTTTTCTTATTGCCAAATACAAAAAAATTTAATAAAAACGATTGAATTGCTACACGTTTTCTTATAATTTGCCTAATACTATTATTATTAGGGGTTATGATGTAGTAGAGGTAAAACAGAAATATGGCCAAAAAGGAAGAAAAAGGAATTGTGTTAGGGACCGTTTGCTATTAGTATTGGATTGTAGAATGTTTACGAGAGGTATCTTTAATGATAGTGACGAGTCTTGAATATGACATTCTGTTGTAGTGAAGTTGATGGGAAAATGAAATGATACAGAAACCGAGAGAAATACAGCTGATGAATAACCTATGCACATGATTCGATATTTTACTAATAGCATACCTGCTGTCAAAGTAAATGTACGCTATGAATAGAATTCTCCACGTACACCCACACATATACGCATATACATATATATATACATATATATATATATATATATAATTATTTATTTACTTACACACATACATATGTATATATTTTTCTTTTAGTTAGGCAGATATGGAAAAATTTAAAAAATTGAATTTCTACAAGGGTCGTTCATAATGCGGAATAAAGGAGAGCGAATTATATTTTTAAAATACAGCCATAGATTTCTGCGATGTGCAGACCGTTTAAATCACATTTGATTTCATCAGGCAAATAAAATTAAAGTACAAACATTTAAAAGGTTCCATAAACTTTCGAATTTTGAATAGAGAAATATTGCGATGATTGCAATGAGAAAAAAGTAAAGTTCTCTATAACTAGAACAAAAATGTATTGCGCTAAAGAACGCGAAACACTTACCAGTGGTTGTCGTGGCCATCTTAGTAAATATAAACACCCATAACGGGTTCAAACCAAGATGAAAACTATGTGGTGAAGATTAGTGTTGCTAGATTGCTACAAGTAACCCAGAAAATGTAGTAGAGAGGATGAACTTTCTTTTCTTGAATAAATTTTCTGCACCGATATAAAAAATACATGACCCGTTTAAAAACAGCCTTTTCTTTGCTGAAAGTTAATTTTTTCTCTTCATTTAGGATTCCGTTTTCGAAAATAAGGGTTGCTCACTGAAGAGTTCTCTAGTTGTGAAATATTAGTAGACCGAAACATGCTCATTACTGTTTAGCACCAAACTACTGCTTATGTAAAACAAATTAAAAATGTAACTTGCTATACTTCTCTATTGAGCACTTATGTAGAAACCTCGTTATATTTCACTGGTTACCCTACCTTTTAAACATAGCAACCTCAAATTATATATATATATATATATATATATATATATATATATATATATATATATATATATATATATATATATGATCATTGCAACGTCTTGTCAGACGAGTGCCACTTCCTCAGACACTTAAATCCAACAGCCCAAATGTGATTTCCATCGCAACAAGACCATTTTAATTGACACATGCCTGAGGGAGTATCTATACACAGATGCTGTTATTGAGTCTTTGCTTTGTCCGACAGCTAAGTCCTTCTCTCCCGGTTCAAAATATGGAGATTCAGCCACAAGTAAGAGCAAGATAGACAAGAAACAAGTTCAACTGCTGATCAGCTGAATGCAGGTACTGGTCTTTCGCTTTATTTTTTTAAAATCAAATTGGCGTCTCCTAGAAAGGCTGCCTTCACCACGGCTTACGGGAGCCCTCTCCACCTCAATACACACATACATATACACAAACATACACGGTGCTAGTTGGCCGTTTACCTCCAAAAAAGTTAATTCGCCAGGAAGGTGTTGTTTCTAATGCTTCAGAGAGACTAGCCACTCTCGTCACCAAACAAGTCTGGTGGAGGAAGCGGTTTAGTCGCCGGTGACCAAACGATGAGGCATGTAGTACTGGCTTACATGGTATCAGTAGCATATGACATGACCTGACACACATAGATACATGCATATATACATATACCTATTGTATACACTTTGCAGCTAATTCCTGGCTGAAACTACTGTTAATTATTTTCTCCACTCTTTATCTTTGCCTAAATCCAACGGAGATTCAATGAGCAGAGCTTCTTTCTCAGAACTGCGCGACTGTTGAAGTTTCTTAAATTTGCTTGTTTCTTTCCTGACTACAGCTTGGAATTCTTCAAGTCCAATATAAACAAATGCTTGACAAACCGCCCCTTAGGTAAGACACTCTATCAAATACCCAATACTAATTGATTACTACAATCCTATCTCATTGATTACTGTACCCTTATCCCAGAGTGGCCTCAGGGCCTGGGTAAGTGGTTATCTCCATGTGAAAAAGATACACACGTCATATACATACCCATACAAACACGTATATATATGGAAATAGAGGTGGGATACAAATAAATAGATACATATGAATATAAGTATAATTAACTAGGTGGGTATTATGCTAAATGTAATAAAGGTACATTGTACATAGTACAAATTTTCTAGGGCAATTGCTCTTGACATATCAAAGACCTTCGACAAGGTATGGCATAAGGGTCTACTTCACAAGATTTCCAGCTACGGTATAACTGGAAATGTTTTCTCAATCATTAAATCATTTCTCTCCGATAGGCTCATAAGAGTAGTGGTAGATGGACAAAAATCGGAGGCGTGCAATATAAATGCTGGAGTCCCTCAGGGGTCAATCCTGGGCCCAACTCTCGTCCTGATCTACATCAATGACCTCCCTAAACACATACTTAAATCATTCGCTGACATCTATGCTGATGACACGACCATCTACGGCAACACATCAAAGGCTGTAAATGACAAAGTTCTCTCTGATTCTCTCTCCTCTGATCTCGAGCGCGTGGTTCAGTGGGGGAAGATGTGGCTGGTTACCTTTAATGCATACAAAACCGTCCTATCCTTACATCATCAACGCTCTGATACCCATTTGCCATCAATTGTGATAGATGGCTTTCGTCTGGGTGAGGTCCCGTGTTTTGACAAGCTTCTGGGTTTGACCTATACTCCTGATCTGAAATGGAACACGTACATCAAGTCTGTGGCCAAGATCGCTGGAAAGATGGTGGGATCCTTCTACCGCTCCAGAAGATATCTCACTACTGATGCAATTCTCTATCTATATAAAAGCCAAGTACGTCCAAGGATGGAATACTGTTGCCATATTTGGGCAGGAGCTGCTAAAACAGCCTATCCTGCCTTGACAGAGTACAAAATTGACTTCGTGGCTTAGTGGGGATGCCCTTTTCTCTATCCTGCAACCTCTCTCCCACAGAAGAGACGTTGCGAGCCTATCCTTTTTATCGTTATTTCAATGGCAGGTGTCGTCTGAACTCCAATCTCTGGTCCCCCCTCGCCAATCTTTCACAAAAAACACCCGTCTAGCTGAATCCACTGTGAAAAATTCCCCTCACTTTATTTCTGTGCATAAATCAAAACGCGGATACCATGAACAAAGCTTCTCTCTTAGAACTGCACACCTGTGGAACTCTGTTCCGTCTGCCTGCTTCCCACGTGACTACAACTTGGATGTGTTCAAGTCCAACGTTAACAAATTCCTAATGAACCGCCCCCTTAAGTAAACACTTCATTAAATCTCCACACTAACGTAATGTACTTGCAATAACTCTTATCCCTGAGTGGATTCCAGGCCTTGATAAGTTGGAATCACTGTGTAAAAAAAAACACAAATTCATATAAATACACATATACGCACATATACGCATATATATATATATATATATATATATATACATATACATGCACATGCACATATATACACATTTACACATATATATACATACATATAGTTACAAACATACATACATATATAAAAATAAAAGCATATATACATACATACACATACACATACGAAATACAGATATATGCATACAGGTCTATAGAAAAAAAGAGGTTAATGTATGTTTCTAACAAATATTTCTCCATACGTGCACAAGGTTACATAGCGCACATATATGTATCTGCATAGACAAATACGCAAGTATACAAAATGCATGCATACACGTACACATACAGAAATAAAAACATATGCATACAAACACTTATACATATGTGCATATACATACATATATACCCATATATGGACACGTATACGCACATATACATGACCCCTGCATATATATACTTATAGATATACAAATACATATAAATAAATACAAACATATAAATAAATATATACACATATATACCAATATCCACACATTATTTAGATACATACAAAACATACAGGAGTATATAGACGTACAAACACACGCATGCGTATTTGATTTGGGGATCAAGTAAATAACTTGAAGTTAGTAAGAGCAAAATAAGTAAGTAAGATGTTGGTCTATTAGCAAGTAGGGAGGGAGTGTCGGTTCTAGATGGTTAATTCGTTAATAATTGGGTAATGTATAATTATACTCGGGAATGTATAATTACAGATTTTGAGGAGACGTCTAGTGTAATTTATGGCCCTATTTTTATGTATTTTAACTATATTATAAAATAAATTACATTATAGACTAATCCACGCCCGTACTAATATATATCGATATTTGTATAAGGTATATACACATGTATATAGATGTAATATATATGTATAAACACACACACACACACACACACATATATATATATATATATATACATATATGTAATAAGTAATAACTCATCTGACGAAGTAACTTTCAATGATTGCAAATCTATTTATAATACAGCACTTAAAAAAAGAACACAGAGATAAAATATCAAGTAACTAATTCTAGCACAAATAGATCAAGAAATCGTAATAGGAAGGTGATTTGGTTCACCCCCCCCCCTTTAATATTATGCTCCAAACAACACTCAGTACAAAATTTTTACAACTTTTTAAGAAGCATTTCCCACAAAATAATAGATTACATAAAATCATTAATAAAAATCCATTAAAATTAAGTTATAACTTTGAAAGAATTATAAAAAAAATAATGGAAGAATTTTAAGCACGACCAATAGAGAAAGTGTAAATATTAGTGATCACACGCCTATGAATAAATGCAACTGCCAAATACCTGAGGAAGACCCAATAAAAATGAATGTCTAACCTCATCCGGGGTATACCAGTTTAGGATATTCCCAGAAGAGAACCGAAGGGATGAAAGATTTTACATAGGTAGTACCCAAATGACATTCAGAAATAGATTCCATGGACATACACGTTCGATGAATAATCAAACGTATGAAAAAGGCACTTCCCTATCGTTATACTACTGGAAATTAGTTAAAGAAAATAAAACACCTAGGATATAATGGAAGATTATTAGAAGCGTCAATACTTGCCATTCATTAAACTCACCATGTTCATTATGCTTATCAGAAAAACTTGAAATAACTAGGTTTAAGGATAGGGATAAACTGCTAAATATTAAACAGGAAACTGCTATATCATGCAAACATTTCAGAATACATGTATTTAAAGAACTCTAAGTTAAGAATATCAGAACAACTACGATTACAACAATCCCCCATCCAATACCCTCCCCAAAAGAGGATGTGTGAGGTCGTAACTATTATCCTACTTGTATGGATTACATAATCGCTTAATATTCTATTTGCTCAAGCAGTTATAACATTACACACCTAAATAAATACCTGTAGGATAGTATACTTGAACCAAACGGGTAATAGATTGTTGGGTGAACCTCGAAATAATGTATGCATGTGGATATTTTTGGTGTGTACATGTATGTGTATATGATCTGTATATATATATATATATATATATATATATATATATATATATATATATATATATATATACGGGGTAGGAAAAATAAAAAAAAATAAAGAAACAAAGGCGAATGAATAAAGACAAAGGTAAGTACTACAATATATAAGTCTTTATACTCCGTTTGTGTAACCTAAATGCTCTGATTTTGTTGTCATATTTTATTATATATTATTATTTCATCGTTATATATCTTATGTATATCTGTGTAAACCTCGAAGGAGTACTTACTAAATCTGCGGATAGACCTATAGACTTCAAGCTGAATTCACTATTAAGTTTTACGTAGTAAAAAAACGTACAACTTAGAAAAAAGTAACAAGCGGTTAGGGACGGGTAATATAACTATGCGTGAGGGATTATAAAAAGAAATATGTAGTGAATGAGTTAATTCATATTTCTATTTTTGATGTATCATTTGGTGGCAGTATACATATATATGTCTAAATTTTGTGTGAATATGTATGTATATGTGTATCTATGTGTGTATGTGTATGTATATATGCGTGTGTCTATATGCATATGCATGCGTGTGTATGTATATGTATATGTATATATATACATGTATATATATGTATGTGGGTGTATGTATGTATATGTATATATATATGTATATATTAAAATAGGCTGTCTCGTATACGACGATTATAATAATGTATATTACAAGAATGTATGAGTGTCTGGGTATATAGGCATGTATGTTATATATGTATATATACGCCCGAGTAAACTATAATTATACGCTGTTTCATATAAAAGGTTTACCACACTACGGAAGTTAACGGGCACTTTATTATTAAAAAAGGTTTTTGTATTTGTGCGTGTATTGTTGTGCTTTCATACTTTGTGAGTAAGTGGGTATCTGTGTGCCCATGTGTGTATATATATGTAAGTATATACGTGGGTCTATATTGATATCTATATGTATATGTGTCTCGTATATATCTGTAGAGATTTGGGACACGTATAGATGGGGATGTGTGTCTGAACCTGCGGATAGTCTGACTGTGTGTGTATATATTGTGTGTATGATGGTATGCATGTGCATGCATATGTGTATGTATATATATAAATATATATGTATATATGTGTATGTGTCTGTATATATATATATATATATGTATATATATACATATAAATATATATATATATATATATATATATATACATATATACATATATATATTAGCGAGACGTGTATCCGGTTAGGGGCCACATGTTTTTAAGTTCCCAATCGACAGTCTTATTATTGTTGTTATTATTGATATTGTTAGTGTTATTAATATTATCAATATTATAGATATTATTATTATTGGGATTGTTGGTGGGATTAAAATTATTAGTTTTGGTATAATAACAGTCATAATATATGATATCCAGGTGTGTGCATGGATGTATGTGTTTGAAGGTCGATGCATTGATATAACTGCGTATGTAAGTATAAATATAAACAGATTATAACTGTATGTGAGAATTATGTATCTATGTATGTGTATGTGTGTATATATATATATGTATATATATACATATATATATATATATATATATATATATATATATATATATATATATATATATATATATATATATATACACGGGTGTATCAAAGTGTGGGTGTTTATACGTGTATTTATATATATGTATGCATGATGAGGTTGATAACTTCCGGGGTTTTATGTTTATTTTAATTTTTATTTTTTTATTTTTTTATTTTTTATTTTATTTGTTTATTTATGTTTTATTTTATTTATTTATTTAATTTAGTTTTAATTTTAATGTTATTCTTGTGTGTCCTTATAGCTATTGTTTGTTTTCAGTGCGTGTGTAAGAGTAAAATACTGCGAACACTGTGTATCAACTTAGTATAAGTATAAGCTTATGGTGTCTTCAAGTGTGTGTGTGTACATGTGTGTGTATGTGTGTATGTGTGTGTGTTGGTGGATTGAAAGACACTGGTCAGTACTCAATGGCCACAAGGAATGTTTTTAATTTACTGACTGCGAGACAAATATACTAAATTCTCAAGTACTTTATGACATAAAAACCAAAAGATGGGATAGATAAACTTTTAAAGGGAATATTAAAAAAGAAAAAAAGAAGATGTTTATTATCTTCAAAGGCCTCACTTATCCTCTCCCGACTCATAGCCGCCACCCATGTTACATTCTAACTTTGTAAACGAATTAAGAAAATGTTTTTGTTTGAAATATCAGTTATCGACGATAATTCTGGGCCTGAAGACGTAATCCCCAACGCGGGTGATTACAGAAACATGTATGCACATATGTAGCCATCAATGTTTGTATAAATAAGTATATATATATATATATATATATATAATTTATTTATATATATATATATATGGAAGTTACAAAAATAAGATCGATTCTTTTAGAGCTTTCGAGCTTATCAATATAAATATAACAGTACATGAATGTGTGTGTCAAAATATCTAACAGGTAAACTCTTAAACTACCGATCACATAACACTGAAAATCTCAGGAAATTATAGAATGGTTTATCGTGAATTATATTTTGGTTTACTTGCATTAATAACGCGCACAGTCATCGGCAAATTACATGTAAAATGTGCATTAACATCGAGCAGACATTTTGTTGCGGTAATGCGCATGCGCTCACTTGATAGAGAACACAGCAATTAGCTGGAATGCTAGATGTTTTGATTTAAATTCTAGCTGATAACACCAACTTTCTTTTTTAATTAATACGAAAAATAAATGAAATAATACTTAAATTTTACCCCCGGTTTTGAATTTGTAAGCCTATATATCTTTTATTTTACGATCTTGTATTTATTTCATATATATTTTTTAAGATGGAGGGGGTGGAAAATAATATGCGAAATACGAACCCTACTGAAATAATAACATTTAGAAACCTATTCTTTATATGGGGAGGAAAAGGTATTTTTAAACTATTCTGTACTTCCACCTAACAATTTACAAAATAAGAAACTGAAATACGAATCGTGGTGAAATAACAGCGTAATTATTTAGAAAGCCATTCTTAATATGCGTAGGGTAGGCTACGTTTTTTACAATTCTTGACTTTCTCCTAAGAATTTAATAGAATTGCCTAAGTAATGATAACCAAGTTGTTTTCACCAGGCATTATCTCTTCCTTAAAAACAAATGGGGGGGGAGGTCGTTGAAATAAGACCAAGTCAGCAAAATAGAGTTTCCTTATGGTAGAAGAGATATTATTTCTCATATGTTGTACAATACCTGTCGAGAGTATGTTAAATTGTTTAATATACGTATTTAAAATACTCGTTGGAGGGTAGGTAAAATTATTTTAAATATGTGTTGTGCATTACTCGTCCCGCAAAGGTAAAATTATTTCATATACGTGCTGTAAATACGTATCCTAGGGAAGGTACAAATATTTCATACATTCGTAATGCCCGTACTAGGGGAAGTAAAATATTATTTTGCTCTAAACAGCAAATGATACATAGACATTAAACATAATCTAGCCTAAGTAATAACACATGTGTTTTAAATAAACTTCAATTTTCTCATTGTTTGTACAGTCCCGAGCAGCGCCGCGTAGTCCTACTAGTAACGAATAAATGTGTGTAAAATGTTTCACTGTAGTTACATAAGATAGTGGCTAATACTCTAGGATAAATTTGTATGTGGCTTCAGTTGTTGTACACCTAATGTATTTTGATTCAAAGGTGAATTTCTGCAATCATATTATTATTATTAGTATTATTATTATTATTATTATTATTATTATTATTATTATTATTATTATTATTATATATAGGATAAAAATCTATAGAAAAATTAACTCTCTAAAATATATGAGAAATTCGTAAAATTGAAATATCATATTTAAGCGTACCTTACGACCATGCTACGTTCCTGCTAATATAGATGATTATTTTTGGAGTCTTTACAAAAGTGCTACAATAAAATCATAGCGTCTTCATTTATTTTGAACATATGCAGAATGTCAACACAATATGTTACATATGAATTGGTTCTTTGTGGAATTTCCACAGGTCCCACTAGTTCGTATTATTTGAATATTTCCGACTACTGTTTCTACTACGTTTCAATCGATGAAACTTTCGGCTTTATTCGTGTTGTTTTTTTTTTCGAACTGGGGTATCTTACTATAGTACTCGAGTATATTCAGGAAATTTCGAAAAGGGGTCTGTTTTTTTAATGAACGAGGGAAGCATGCTATTTTTCCGTCAGTCAAAACTTGATAGAAATCTAAAACTAATTTGCAGCTCTATTTTTTATTTCACCGCACTGAGGATGGAACATTAAACATACGAGCAGCCGCCAATAACTGTCCATACTCTTATCATATTGACAAGTTTATTGATAATGCACACATTAAAGTCGCCTCAAAAGTAATCTACTCCCGCCACAATGCAACGATTTCTAAATGACACGCAACGAAATCCTCCAATTTAAGCGTGTCAATGACCTTACTCACAACCACTTTCGTCTATTTAATTTCTTAATAGCAACGGTTTTTAATGTTACCTTAGTAAATACTTTAAGTTAAAAGGAGAGGGTTTGGACTAAAGGGAGATTGAAAAACTGGATGCCGATCTGGGTTAAATTGTCTGTTGCAAGAATGGAGTTGTGGACTGGTGCATTCGCGCAAATCTTCTGTATTTTTAGTTCCTCGCGAACAATTGTGTATACAGTTCTAACACTGTGCACTTGTTGTCTTTATAAAGACACGACGCACTTTACCTATGATTTTTTTTTTTATTTAGCGAACCAAATCTGACGTTCTCACTTCCTAACTCCTCTTAAACCTCTCGTCAACCGAAATCGGTTATATTGCTCATCGTCCTGGTACGCTCGGTATATTTCTAGATGATGTTGAGAAAAGGTTACACTCCTTGGAAATAAAGAACCACATCATTACATTCTAACGGTGTTTTCCCTCTCTTATACTGCGTTCACTAACTTTGGTGTAAAATCCTACTTTGGGGTGAAAAAGAAATGGTGTAAAACATCACAATACTGTTCAGTTAACGAACATAATAATAATAATAATAATAATAATAATAATAATAATAATAATAATAATAATAACAACAACAACAACAAAATTAACAATAACTAGCGGAACCTGTGGAAATTCCACTGCGGCATATTTCATATGTAATATACTGCTGCAATTCTCTGGGCTTTCAGCATGAACGAAGACACCCTCATGTTTTTCTGGCCACTTTTTTAAAAACTGTATCGCCCCACCACTTACTAAAATAATAATTTTGTTATATTTTCTTGCGCTCGTTATTCCATTACAAACACACTAATCAATTAACTCACATTTCATAATTTCATAATTTTTGCATATTTAACTTATTTCAAAAATCGTATTTTGTTTTGATCCACATTACAACCCACCTTACTAAAGTAATAACTTTCATATATTATCTGCGTTGATTATTTCATTACAAACACACCAATCAATAAACTCACATTTCATAATTTTCCATAATTCTTTGATATGTTACTTATTTCGACAATCATTTTTCATAATTTAAACCCATTATTTTCGCCCCCGAAGAACTTTGGTATATTGTCTGGGCCGATTATTTCATTACAACCACCCCAATCAATTAACTCACATTCCATAATTTTTCATAATTCTTAGATATTTTTCTAATTTCGACAATTATTTTTCATAATTTTGATTTACATTATTGCCTCCTTACTAAAATACTAACTTTGATAGATTATCTGGACTTATTATTTCATTCCAAACGCGCCAATCAATTCGCATGTCATCATATTTCATAATTCTTGAATATGTTACTTATTTCGACAATCATTTTTCATAATTTTACCCCACATTATCCCCCTCTTACTAAAATAATAACTTTGATATATTGCTGATTTTTTCATTAAAAAACATCAGTGAATTCCCGGTATTCTCCTACTAGATACGTTCCACATATCTTATCCAATTCCAGATGAATATATCTTCCATCGCTCTCATTACAACCCGGGCGACGCTGGCTATTCTTCTATTATATGTTTTCCACTATCTCATTTAATCCTGAACGACGCTTCGTATTCTGCTAGTATATATTTGCACTTATCTCATCCAATCCCGGGATTGACTTCATGTTTCCAACCCTACTGTTAAAAATATACATGAAATAAAGTAACGTTTAAATTGTAAACTATTTTAACTATTTCCGGAACTTATTTTATATCCTCAACCCACTGTGAAAATATACATAAAATAATGTAATGTCTAAATCGTAATATGTTTCAGGCATTTTCGGGACTGAATTCTTATCCCCATCCCCATTGTAAAAAAATATACATTAAATAAAGTGATGTCTTAAACGTAAATGGTTGCAGCCATTTCCGTGACTGACTTGATATCCCCCATTTCACTGTAAAAATATGTATGAAATAAAGTAATGTTTTTGTGTAAACGTTTTCAGTCATTTCCGGAACGTATTTCATATCCCTCACCCCACTATTAAAAATATACATGATAAAATAATGTTTAAATCTCAAATAGTTTCAGCCATTTCCGGGACTGAATAACACCTCCCACTTCATTATTTAAAATATATTTGAAAAAATTAACGTTTAAATCATAAACTGTTTCAGCAGATTTTCGAAATTAATACATAAACACATTAACATGGTTACAAATTAGGCAGCCATTACTTTAACATGGCTTTCTTAGTGAATTATCAGTCTTAACATCGCGATCACTTTAATCCCCCCTTCTTAAGAATAGTTAAGGATCTACAGCCATGAGGCCTGTAAGGTTGAAACTATGAACACAGGATTACTTGATATATTTACGTGATTTTTGAAATGCCACAAATAAGACCTTAGCGTCCACTGACCTATTTACCTTAGTTTTCGAATCAGCAGTACATCCATGAGATTTTTGGAACAGGACATCTTATGTCAATGTAGTACATCATAAATATATTATATGAATCTTTTTAACACAAGATAATGGCGTCATCACCGGAAGTAAGCACTCGAAAAGACATAGATTATTCCTCGGATCCCATTAAACACTCACCAAATCCATTAACTCACTTTTGCTATAATTTATATATTAATACAGTGCGTGTTCTTAAATCTCAACCAATGAAATTTGTCGGAAATCGTGACACACAAAAGTATACATACGCTATCGTATTAATATCTAGATAATAACAATAATAAGAACGATAACACTATTACTATTACTACTACTACTACTAATTCTAATAATAATAATAATAATAATAATAATAATAATAATAATAATAATAATGATGATGATGATGATGATGATGATGATGATGATGATGATGATGATGATGATGATGATAATAATAATAATAATAATAATAATAATAATAATAATAATAATAATGATGATGATGATGATGATGATGATGATGATGATGATAATAATAATAATAATAATAATGATGATGATGATGATGATGATGATAATAATAATAATAATAATAATAATAATAATAATAATAATAATAATAATAATAATAATAATAATAATAATAATAATAATAATAATAATAATAATAATAATAATAATAATAATAATAATAATAATAATAATAATAATAATAATAATAATAATAATAATAATAATAATAATAATAATAATAATAATAATAATAATAATAATAATAATAATAATAATAATAATAATAATAATAATAATAATAATAATAATAATAATAATAATAATAATAATAATAATAATAATAATAATAATAATAATAATAATAATAATAATAATAATAATAATAATAATAATAATAATAATAATAATAATAATAATAATAATAATAATAATAATAATAATAATAATAATAATAATAATAATAATAATAATAATAATAATAATAATAATAATAATAATAATAATAATAATAATAATAATAATAATAATAATAATAATAATAATAATAATAATAATAATAATAATAATAATAATAATAATAATAATAATAATAATAATAATAATAATAATAATAATAATAATAATAATAATAATAATAATAATAATAATAATAATAATAATAATAATAATAATAATAATAATAATAATAATAATAATAATAATAATAATAATAATAATAATAATAATAATAATAATAATAATAATAATAATAATAATAATAATAATAATAATAATAATAATAATAATAATAATAATAATAATAATAATAATAATAATAATAATAATAATAATAATAATAATAATAATAATAATAATAATAATAATAATAATAATAATAATAATAATAATAACGTTAGAACTACACCGGTGGAGAAAATAAAAGAGAACAAAATAATTATTCTCAGTAAATACCTTCCCATGGCGTGTTGTCCTACAATATAGAAAATGTTCATAGCTCAACTGTAAGAACAAAATTATCACTCTCCCGTAACTGTGGATTACTCTTTGAGGAACAAAAACAATGAGACAAAAGAAAAAGAGAAATACATGACTTATTATACGTCGGCAAAAAGATTCGTAAAGAAGTAAAAAAAAAGAGAAAAGAAAAAAAATGCCATAACATGGATCTATTGCAGGGACGCCTAGGATATGATACCGCAAGCATATATACTAAAATGCTTAGTAACGGACAAAATATCAGCCACGCTTATCAATTTGATGGAAAATGTGATGAGAACATTGGTACTTAAACTGATAGATAATACATAACTGAGATTCAAATACAATGGGTATCTTCCACGGTGATTACATAGCCATGAAGTGTTTTCACAATAAACTCAGAACGCGCGGACCCGGATACAAGTTCACTAATATAGACGGGAGATTAAACCGTTTTATGTACGATCCAAACCGTTTTTATATCCAAGATTGAACTAACTAGTGACGCTAAACAGAATCAGAACTGATAACCTGATCAACAGTGCACATGTGTCTATATCGAATTCCACAAAAGGATAAAGCTGGAAGCAATGAATAGCATGGGACTACCTAAGCCAACGATAATAAACGCACCAGGTAGAAATGAGAGCTAATAATATCTTGGAGCCCTTAAAGCAGACGCCATGAAAGAAACAGAAGTGAAAGAGAAAGTATGATTACCATCAGGATAAGGAAAACACTCCGCGAAAGAAAATTATATCGTAATGAAAACACCCCGCGAAAGTAAATTATATAGTAAAAAAAAAAAAAAAACAGACTCCTTCAGGCTTGACAGACTAAGGATAGCCACGAAGGGTTGCCTGCGTGTGAATTTTTTGTGGCAAGAGGTGCGCAATATCCAGGCACGCCTCTCCTGTAACGACATTATTAAATACTAGTGGCAAGTGAAGTACAGGACAACTGGAAACAAATGCCTAGATAATCGGAGAGCACATGCAGCACCTAAAATTCCCAAATGGTCACCCATCTGGTATTAACCAGGCTCAACGTTGCTTAACTTCGGTGATTTGATGAGAACTGGTGTGTCAACGCGATTATGCCGTATATAAATTATATAGTAGAAACCTAAATAAAAGCATAAACACATAGGAAGTACGATTAGTAAGATTCTCTAGACCGTTTATAGGATGGGCTAAACAATACCTAATAACTTTGATTAAGAAACCAGGAAGCTAAAAACTATGCAGAATGCACTACATCCAAAGGATGATGTTTATGAAACTATGTGAGAAGGAAAGATTGAGGAAAGAGCCTGACTTGTATTAAAGTGTGTGCATCGAAAAATGAATTAGAATAATGCATAGTGCAGAACACCGAAAATAATAATTACCGCAGCAAGAAACAAACGAACAAATTACAGACAATAAGGGATACTATATGAAAAGCAACATGGGAATAGTAATGCTTCATAAGAATGGTAAAACATAAAATTAATGAAAACACTTAGAATGTCTTATAAAAAACTTAATCAAAGATATCGAAGCACTTATTACAGTCGCACAAGATAATGTAAGTAAAGGAAATTGCATCAAGGCAAGGATCAGCAAGACACAAAGAAAGAGAAAAGGCAGCCTCTGTGGACAAATAGAAGAAACAATACACCACATAATAAGCAACCCAGCAAACTGGCGCAAAGTGTATATAAGAATCTACACGATCAAGTAGAGATAATACATTTGGAAATATACATACAACTACATCTTCAACAATCTGACAAATAATATAAGCACAAACCGGCAAATTGGGTATGGATATATAATTGGGTAAATTCATCCAAGCAAATATCCCGGATATCATAAGTGTTACCAAGAAGGAAAATTCCTGCCGAAGTGTAGATTTCTATTGCAGATGGAAGATTAAGGAGTAATGGAAGCAAAGTAAATACACGGAACTAGCCAGAGAGCTGTAAGACATATGGAAAATGAATTAAAATCAATAATTCAATATAACACCATTAATAATAGGAACATATGCGACAATACTAAAAACTTTGACAAAATATAGGAAAGGAGTGAAAGCAGAGGGATTGCCGAAAACATACAACTGGTAACAACAACAAAAACGACTGAAATATTAAGGAAAACACATGAGCTAACGAGACTAGTACACACGAGCTACATAGACTAGTACACATGAGCTACAGAGACTAGTACAGGAGCTACAGAGACTAGTACACATGAGCTACAGATACTAGTACACATGAGTTACAGAGACTAGTACACATGAGCTACATAGACTAGTACACATGAGCTACAGAGACTACTAGGTATGTGCTACAGAGACTAGTACACATAAGCTTCATAGACTAGTACACGAGCTACAGACACAAGTACACATGAGCTACAGAGACTAGTACACGAGCTACAGACACAAGTACACATGAGCTACAGAGTCTAGTACACGAGCTACAGAGACTAGTACACGAGCTACAGAGACTAGTACACGAGCTACAGAGACTAGTACACATGAGCTACAGAGACTAGTACACATGAGCTACAGACACAAGTACACATGAGCTACAGAGACTAGTACACGAGCTACAGAGACTAGTACACGAGCTACAGGGACTAGTCCACACGAGCTACAGAGACTAGTACACGAGCTACAGAGACTAGTACACGAGCTACAGAGACTAGTATACACGAGCTACAGAGACTAGTACACATGAGCTACAGAGTCTAGTACACGAGCTACAGAGACTAGTACACGAGCTACAGAGACTAGTACACGAGCTACAGAGACTAGTACACATGAGCTACAGAGACTAGTACACGAGCTACAGACACAAGTACACACGAGCTACAGAGACTAGTACACGAGCTACAGAGACAAGTACACGAGCTACAGAGACTAGTACACATGAGCTACAGAGTCTAGTACACGAGCTACAGAGACTAGTACACATGAGCTACAGATACTAGTACACATGAGCTACAGAGACTAGTACACATGAGCTACATAGACTAGTACACATGAGCTACAGAGACTACTAAGTATGTGCTACAGAGACTAGTACACATAAGCTTCATAGACTAGTACACGAGCTACAGACACAAGTACACATGAGCTACAGAGACTAGTACACGAGCTACAGACACAAGTACACATGAGCTACAGAGTCTAGTACACGAGCTACAGAGACTAGTACACGAGCTACAGAGACTAGTACACGAGCTACAGAGACTAGTACACATGAGCTACAGAGACTAGTACACATGAGCTACAGACACAAGTACACATGAGCTACAGAGACTAGTACACAAGCTACAGAGACTAGTACACGAGCTACAGGGACTAGTCCACACGAGCTACAGAGACTAGTACACGAGCTACAGAGACTAGTACACGAGCTACAGAGACTAGTATACACGAGCTACAGAGACTAGTACACATGAGCTACAGAGTCTAGTACACGAGCTACAGAGACTAGTACACGAGCTACAGAGACTAGTACACGAGCTACAGAGACTAGTACACATGAGCTACAGAGACTAGTACACGAGCTACAGACACAAGTACACACGAGCTACAGAGACTAGTACACGAGCTACAGAGACAAGTACACGAGCTACAGAGACTACTACACATGAGCTACAGAGTCTAGTACACGAGCTACAGAGACTAGTACACGAGCTACAGAGACTAGTACACGAGATACAGAGACTAGTACACATGAGCTACAGAGACTAGTACACATGAGCTACAGAGACTAGTACACACGAGCTACAGAGACTAGTACACGAGCTACAGAGACTAGTACACGAGCTACAGAGACTAGTACACACGAACTACAGAGACTAGTACACGAGCTACAGAGACTAGTACACGAGCTACAGAGACTAGTACACATGAGCTACAGAGACTAGTACACGAGCTACAGACACAAGTACACACGAGCTACATAGACTAGTACACGAGCTACAGAGACTAGTACACGAGCTACAGAGACTATACACATGAGCTACAGAGTCTAGTACACGGGCTACAGAGACTAGTACACGAGCTACAGAGACTAGTACACGAGCTACAGAGACTAGTACACATGAGCTACAGAGTCTAGTACACGAGCTACAGAGACTAGTACACGAGCTACAGACACAAGTACACATGAGCTACAGAGTCTAGTACACGAGCTACAGAGACTAGTACACGAGCTACAGAGACTAGTACACGAGCTACAGAGACTAGTACACATGAGCTACAGAGACTAGTACACACGAGCTACAGAGACTAGTACACATGAGCTACAGAGACTAGTACACGAGCTACAGAGACTAGTACACATGAGCTACAGAGACTAGTACACATGAGTTACAGAGACTAGTACACATGAGCTACAGAGACTAGTACACATGAGCTACAGCGACTACTAGGTATGTGCTACAGAGACTAGTTCACATGAGTTACAGAGACTAGTACACATGAGTTACAGAGACTAGTACACATGAGCTACAGAGATTAGTACGCATGAGCTACAGAGACTAGTTCACATGTGCTACAGAGACTAGTACACATGAGTTACAGAGACTAGTTCACATGAACTACAGAGACTAGTACACATGAGCTACAGAGACTAGTACACATGAGCTACAGAGACTAGTACGCATGAGCTACAGCGACTACTACACATGAGATACAGAGACTAGTACACATGAGCTACAGAGACTACTAGGTATGTGCTACAGAGACGAGTACACAGGAGCTACAGAGTCTAGTACACATGAGATACCGAGACTAGTACACATGAGCTACATAGACTAGTACACATGAGCTACAGAGACTAGTACACATGAGTTACAGAGACTAGTACACATGAGCTACAGAGACTAGTACACATGAGCTACAGAGACTAGTACGCATGAGCTACAGAGACTACTAGGTATGTGCTACAGAGACTAGTACACATGAGCTACAGAGACTAGTACACATGAGCTACAGAGACTACTACACATAAGCTACAGAGACTAGTACGCATGAGCTGCAGAAACTACTAGGTATGTGCTACAGAGACTAGTACACATGAGCTACAGAGACTAGTACACATGAGCTACAGAGAATAGTACACCTGAGCTACAGAGACTAGTACACATGAGCTACAGAGACTGATGCTACACCAAGTAAGTCATGAAAGTCAAGGAGTATCGAAAAGCCGAGGAAGGCATACACTAACAAGCGGCCACTTGATGAGTAATGAAGGTTGTTAAGACTTTGGGGAGGCTTATTTCCACCGAAATTGCAGTGAAGACACATTGTTACTGCCAAAGAGCAATCAATAATAAACGGCTATTGCGATAACGAAAATTCGTACCGGTTGTTTAAAGATGCAATGAGTATTAGAAATCTTTATCATCAATGTTCCACTGTATAACATAAATAGTCTTCAAATGGAATACTTTCATGATGACCTGTGTGAAAAGTAACAGTGTGTAATAATAATACTAATCGATAGGACAAAAAAAGCAGCAAAATCCAAACACTCTGGATAAAGGGACGATACGATAACCTATATAAATGCATCAAGCAAACTAGCCATGAAAGACAATAAGAATATATATATATATATATATATATATATATATATATATATATATATATATATATATGTATATATATATATATATATATATATATATATATATATATATATATATATATATATATAACAGAAATGTAAGAAATATGTAAACATCTGCATTTTAAAAGCATATACAAATGGTTCGTCCGCGAATCGGCGGTAGCAATACAAAGCTGATCAGGTAGAGGAGTAATTATCTTCTAGATCATTTTTCTTAAATCTGATTTTTATAAGAAAAGTTCTGCCAGTTCATAGATTTCGTCACCCAGCAGACAGCAGAATTAATATCAAAAGGAGGGAACAGTGACGAAAACACCCGGAACTCGCCAAATAGCTGATTACAATGTGGAGAAATGAAAGCATAGAAATAGTATTAAGAAAAACCCCGGGATCCTTTGATAAAGGAGGATGAGACATAATAATCAAGGGGGAATACTGATGAACGTATACCAATAATGAAAACGGCTGAAATATCAGGAAAACTGTGATATCCGGAGACATGCGGTAAAACATCTTACTAATCATATACAAACAGCAACAAATGTAAAACAAAAATATACATGTAATAGATTAAATGACAATTTTATACAATTTAAAATAAAATGATTTCCTCATAGCAAAGCCTTTAGTATTTGCTCATGTAATTGCATTTAAATTAATTTTATTGCGACCACGAAAGTCATCAAAAAAATCAGATGTAATTATATATTTAATTCACGACAAATGGAAATGCTTCATTTAATGTTTATTCTCGAACGAATGACAAGATTTAATTATTTGCTTTAAATTTCAAGCATGTGTGAACATGTCAAAAGTGATAAACATTAAAGGTGTGTAAAGCACATGTAATTAAAAACTTTATAAACAATTAGCAGAAGGATTATTTTAATTGTAAAGTTGTAAACATTTACGAGGTGCCTTCAATAAGTTTACAAACCTTTTGTACAAGCATTTAAAATAATCGAGGAAAATTCAGGATGTTATTGCTATATATTATACGGCTTGACATACACATTTTTGTTTTAATTTCAGGTTCAAGAATTTAAACTCACCTCACAAATGCCTGATTGTCACACCAGGTGAATTAAAAATGCAATCCCAAGGAGGACACATTAGATGAACGATATTCAATAAACTTGTGTTTTAAACTTGAAATATGCAAAAAAAAGTGTGTAAAGCGTCATACTACTTTTAGATCATTTGGAATGAATTGGAGATTAGTTTTTTATGTGGGATAAGAGACGGAAGAAACGTAGAAAATGTGTGAGGTATAGGAGGAGTCACATCATTAGACTCTATTGGGCAAATAGATAAGTTTATGGATAAGTAATGCTGTGTGTCTCTAGAGACAATGCGAACACAGTTTGATTTAATGTTGAAACTGTACACACAGTTGTTTATGAGAAAATAAAGATGCATACATTTGCGCAAGGTATGTTATAAGGATGCAGTCAACAACTCAATCTTTGTCACAGAATATGGGGCTAAGATGGACATCACGATAGTTACTCAACCTTCCTATCGTCCAAACCTTGCTCTCTATTGATTTTAGGTTATTCTTAAAGCTCACCAAAACCTTAGAGGGTGTTGTAAGGCGACTATTGACTTGATAAAAAGGTGGTGAGTAGTGGCATTTACATGCCCATACTAGAGGATTGCCTGGTGACTTCCAGAAGTTATTAAAATGGCACAACAAGTTGACTACTGCGAGAGGAGTTTACATCAAAGTAGACTAAAATGCCATCATGAAAAGTGCCTACCAGCAAAAAGTCTGGAAATCTATTGTAAGCTCCTTGGGGGCTATATTAGATAACAGTTTCATCCCAAATCTTTTATGAAAAGCAAAACTAAAAACACATCTACATATGCCATTTACTATTCAAAAATAAAACACAAATTTGATGGCTTGAAATTCAAACTATTCCGGCATGTGTCAACATTGATTGACATTTTCGGTGTTGAAAGCATACAAGTACCTTAAAATATACAAGTACGTATAAATAGTGTTTTATTAAGTTTGAGCGTATACTCGTATAAAATAACGAATATATAATAAAGGTACATCTTCAAGAAAGTTACTAGCTACGTACATATCCACATGAGCAAGTTATCGATCTGCTAAATAAAATATATCGATAAATTAATCATGTATACAAAAGCACATATTCATTAATAATTTCTAAATTTGAACTAAATCTCATGCATTTCAAATTGTTTAGTTCAGACAAAAAGTTTCTACAAATTTAATAAATTATGTGGGCTGCCACTGGAGAATAAAGCTACTTAAAACTTGGAAGTAACTATGCAGATTTTATTCGTTGCGATGAAGTGAGGAAAATATTCCACATTTGGTAGTTCATCTTTCACCGATGATAAATATTATTCACTAACTATTGGTCCACACTTTACAAGAAAATTTATGCTCAAAATGACATGCGCATCACAAAAAGTTAACACTATGACTTGTAATGAGTGAGTATTTCATTACCTTGCACGGTGTTTAATATGAGATATCAAATTAAACGATAATACACACACATATATATATATATGCACTCACCCACACACCCACACACACAACACACACACAACACACACACACACACACACACACACACACACATATATATATATATATATATATATATATATATATATATATATATATATATATATATATATATACAGTAACGTACAAAAGTGCAGGACAACATTTTAAAACCTAATGCTTGTTAAAAATAACAAATGTGAAAAACTGAAATTTTTACAACTGGTAGACATTATCATCCATAATAACATACTAAAATTTGAATTATTTACAAAAGATAGAAAAATAATAATAACAATTATTTATTATTTTCAAAATATGAACGTTCTGCATTCTGTGTCCTATCGATTAGTATTATTATTATTACACGCAACGTCTTTTCACACAGGCCATCATCAAAGTATTCCCTTTGAAAAAAAATTGCATTGTACAGTGGAACATTGGTGATAACGAATTTTGAATGTAAAAATAAGGTTTCTTAAGTAAGCGATGTTTAAGAAAGCACGAACTTTTCTCCATATGCTGGAGATTTGTTTGTCATTACGCTGTGCTCGTATGATGTCAAAATGCATCCAGTATTCTTGAAATACATACTTGTGAAAACAACTCTGAAATATTAGAATGTTTCAGCTTGGTTGTTCAAGAATGTAGTTGTTCATGTGAAAATAATTTACAAACCGAGTAAATCAAGACAAGACTAACCCAGAGTGTAAATACCCTTTGATTTGTAGTAGTTTGGAGTCTGCAAGTTCATCAAACTGATATTTATATTTTATTAATAAATCCCTTTTTATTTATTAACTTATATTAAACCAGCCCTCTCCCCAACCATTCTGTCAGTCAAAACAATTATATGTTTCTTTGTCTGTTCTCTGAATTTTCAAACCAGCCCTCTAATATTTTACTTTGATTAAATCTTCCTTTTTAAATCGTCCATAACTCTGTTTCCTTTCATATTGCCAAGTGTAAACCTAGTGAGATTTTTAGAGAATATTTCGGTCTATTTCGTTCTCTAAATTGCTCCTCAATTTTTAACATGATTATTCAAGACAATTACGGTTATTTAAACTGACCCAAGGGTAAAAAAAACTTATACTTGTCCCCAACTTAATCAGAGAGCAATATCGTATGAAGCAATTATCCTATTTTCCTTTTTTTGCTACAGTGCAGTTTAGCCTTATCATAAAGGATCGGCAGTTCCGCTATCTATTGCTAGCACTGTTACTTTAATCCCTCCTGTGTCCGGTACCCATTAAGCTACTTTGTTTGTAACCTAACACATCAAAATTCAAGCCAGTAACTTATAAGTAATATAATCTGGAAATTTGATTTGTTGTCCACATTCTCTCGACAACTTTCAGAATGTCTACAGCGAATATCGTCGGTATTTACTTTCTAAATTTCTAAATCCGAGAACTGTGATGATTTTAAATGTTTAATGGCACATTTTTCTACAATAGTTGCAATGCCAGCTAAAGTGTCACGTCTTCATAAAGATTTTAAGTCGCAGAAAATAATTTTCTTTCATATCAAGTGCCCTACTTGACCGTCATGAAATCTTACTTGCCAATATAAAAATATTAAGACGACTAAATTCTGTGTCCAGTATTATTCCAAACTCAAGTATAAAAGTCCCGACAAACGAAAACCTCTGGAATAAACCAAACTTATTTATAGGTTGTTCAGCATAGCCAGTTCCACAACTCACTCCCTATCACAAATGGTTACTGTTACAACCCGTTTCCCTGATCAGCAAGTACAACACGAATCACTCTCTGGTCTTATTCTGACCACAGTTCTCGAGGATTGTATAGCCAATGCTGACAGCCCACTCGGGAACGCTGATGATGCAGTAATAATGGTCGAACTCGCCCTAAACTCTAGATCCAAAACTGAAGAGCCAGTGCTCAAACAACGAGATATTATAAGAGATGCCCATGGAGAAATATTTTTTTCCTCCTTCTGAACAGTGCGCAAATGAGACCACTGAATGGTTCAAAAAGGCAATTGGATCACATGCTCCCATGCGGAAATTTTATAGCAAGCCCCGCTCTCCCCAATGGTTTACTTTGACTTGTGCAACTGCCATTGCTCAAAAGCAGCATGCATACCGCAGATTTAACCGACATAAGTCCAGTTCAACCAGACATAAGTATATAGAAGCTAGAAAGACCGGTAAAAAAGAAATAGCGAGAACTAATAGAGAATTTACTGAAACAATTAAAAAACGCATCGAACCACAAAAATTAGAAACGCGTGACTTCTGGAAAATCTACAACAGTGTAGTAAATAATAGGCAATCAACAATTCTTCCACTAACAAACAATCGCGAGGTTTTTTGCTCAGCCACCGACAAGGCTAATATGCTTGCCAGTCGGTTTGCCTCACACTCCACACTGGACCGTCTAAACCACTCCCTGCCTGACTTTCATTTGCGGACAGACATCACGCTAGACGATCTAAAAATCACCCCTGCTTAGCTGCATGCTATCATAAAAACACCTTGGCACTTCAAAACCATGGGGACCCGATCTCATCCCAGCTGTGCTATTAAAAAAGTGCTCAGCCGAAGTAGCTCCAGTTCTCTCCAAACTCTACAAGAAATGCCTTAATGAATCTTGCTTTCCGGGCTGTTGGAACACTGCTTACTTAGTACCAGTATTCAAGAATTCTGGCGAAAGGACTGACCCATCAAATTATCACTCCATTAGCATCCTCCCACTTTTCGCCAAAAATATTTCAGACCATAATTAAGCATGCTCTAATCCGTCACCTTACAGATGCTAAACTTCTGACTGACAAACAATATGGATTTAGACAAGCCCGTTCCACAGCAGACACCCTCACTGTAATATCTGAACGTATATACCATTCACTGGACTAAGCGGGGGAGGGCAGAGCGGTAGCTCTGGATATATCTAAGGCTTTTGACCGGGTATGGCATGAGTGTCTCCCCAGGAAAATTAAATCATACGGTATCACTGGTAGAATACTTAACATAATTAAATCCTTCTTAGATAAGAGAAAAATCCAGGTTGTCCTCGACGGGCGTACATCTAAAGAATGTGATATAAATGCGTGAGTGGCTCAGGGGTCTATCCTTTGCCTCTATTGTTCCTGATATTCATAAATGACCTCCCCGACAAAATTGCCTCTGAGATGGGTATATATGCTGATGACACTACACTCTATAACAGCCATGACAGGAAACCAAATGAACATATATCTAAAGAAATGGCAAAAGCACTAGAGGATGGCCTCCAATCTGTAGTGGAATGGGGACAAAAATGGATGATCACATTCAATGTTGCCAAGCCTAAACTGGTTTCCTTCAATAATTACAAGAAAACTTCTCTGCCACTAATACCGATGCCCAGTGACTCCCTGTCTGAGAGTACATCTTTCAAACTGCTTGGCCTAACGTTCACAGGAAACATTAGTTGGAACAATTATATTGAAAACATTTCCAGGGCTTTTGCGAAAAAGGTAGGCTCTCTCTACCGTGCTAGAAAACAGCTGACACCTGAAAGTATAGTGTACCTCTATAAGGCCACCATTCACCCATGTATGGAGTATTGCTGTCACATTTGGGCTGGTGTATCTGCTACTAGTCTCCCGCTCCTAGACAAGGTTAAAAAAGAGTCGCCAATCTGATAGGCCCTGAACTGGCATCTAAGCTTCAGCCTCTTTGCCAGCGACGAAACGTTGCATCCCTCTGCCTGTTCTACAAGTATTTTAATGGTGAATGCTCTGACGAACTGCAGACACTTGTGCCCCCACGACGTAGACACCCTCGACAAACCCGACAGGCAGTTAAGTCACACACCAACACAGTAGAGATCCTTTGATGTAAAAGTTATTTCTACTCCAGTAGTTTCTTCCCAAGAACCGCTATACTCTGGAATTCCATTCCAGGTCCCTGCTTCCCTAACTGTACTGACATGCAGAAGTTCAAGTGCAATGTAAACCGACATCTTGCTGCCCAAATCCCTACATAGTACCCCAGTAGATGTTACCTCTGATAGTAGCCCTCTACACCAAAGTGGCAATGTGCCTTGTTTGGGGTGAATATGTAATAATAAAAAATAAAAACATTCTCGTGTTCATGTAAAATAAATGTTATAAAATGTAGTAACTGTTTTCAATCTTTTAAAACATGAAAGTAATCATTTGTAGCCAAATAAAAAAGATATAAATTTAATTCAGATGAACGATTGAAAATACGTAATTAAATAAAAGAATGGTAAGATATATGTCACAAAATCATTACTTACTCCTTTATACTTTATAGGATATTTTATGTATTTTTTACTATAACCACACACACACACATACACATACACACACACACACACATATATATATATGTTTGTGTGTGTGTGTGTGTGTATGCAGAAGAAGATTTGGAAGAGTAAGAGCATTCTACTATATATATATATATATATATAACAATCACTGACAGAACTTCACAGAAAATTGCTCTGGTTGCTACTTCAACAAGTTGTCTTATTGATATATTGCCATTTTTGTCTGTGCTAAACCGTGAATAAGAATGGCGACTCAAATTCATATGTTGGTTTTACCATTTCTTATTTTGACTTTAACAATATCATTCTGCGAAACATACTCTCATTTGAAAAAGGACGACGCCAATGCTCTACATCTACCTGCTTGCCATACCTGCAAAAACTTCCTACCCAAGCTACCCGGACCACCAGGCCCACCTCTCCCGCCGGGCGAAGACCCCGAATTACTGAAATTTACCATCATTAATCAAATAATTGAAAAGTTTGAAGACAAGACAATCGTACATCAAGAGAAACTATTTCAAAAATAACATGGAGATAGAAATAATGACAAAACAGTTTCAGATCGCATGGAGGGGTTTTTGATGGATAGACAAGAGGACATTCGTATGGAAAATAGAACACAGTTCAAAAAAGCAGTGATTATCAAAGACAATATCAACCAATGATAATTACTCAGAATCAACAGAACCGAATTTCTTATATAATTAATGGATTTTATTTAGTGGGATCGTACATGGGACACGGCTTACGACACATGAAATATTTTTTATCAACGAAAACAACACTAAAGAAAAAAAAACAAGACTAAGCAATTAAAATGTTCATGAACAAAATAATTCACTTATTAGAAATCAGAAACAGTAAAGTAATAAAAGAATATTGAATATAAGTAAAATGATATATATATATAAGTTACACATATATATATATAAGTTACATATATAGGTAAAGTGATACATATATATATATATATATATTAAAATTATTTCATATTTATAAGTTAAACCTACATGGCATTTCTGTGAAAACTATACGTGTTCCCATACAAAACAGACACACGTTAACATTATTTAACACATATACCAGAGTATACATAAATACACATACACACACACATATATATATACATATATATATATAATATATTATATAATAAAAAGCTGAATGGCTGTGTGTGTGTGTGTGTGTGTGTGTGTGTGGGTGTGTGTGTGTATCTGGTCACGAATAGGCTCCTATGTGGCTGACTATTTAAAAAAAAACTGATTACATATAATGATAGAAGATGTATTGAGACACAAGAGTGGGTATGTTTTATCTAGCAGAACATTGATTCATTAAAATTGTGGGGACTGCGTTCGCGCATGGTCCGCAATGTATGGAAATAAAAAAATTAACAAAACAAAACGTTTACAAGAGTTTTTGATATAGATGTACATCAGAATACTTTGATAAGTATGTTTTAACTTAAATAGGGATTGTATAATAAAATTGTGGGGTCTGCGTTCACCCCTGGCCTCCATGGAATGAAAATAGGCACACACTTTAATATAGACTTTTTATATCTATCTGCGAAAGTATACTTTGATAATTCTGTTTCAGTTTGAAGAAATATGGTATGATAAAATTATGGTGTGTTCGTTCGTACCTGACCTCCATATAATGGAAACATGTCACAAAGTATTACAAGGTTCTTTAATATAGATTCACAGAATATTGTGATAAGTGTTTCAGTATAAACAGGTATGGTATAATAAATTATGGAGTTTATCTATTTTATTTTTACGTTTATCATATTTTGCTTTGGGTTTGATACCCCCGAATTCGAAGTTATCTCTTTACAACTCTTCCTTTTCATAACCTATTATACTTTCATAAATCAGAGTCCATTTTCTGTATGCTGTTTTTGAACCCAGTCAACGACGGGCACTTGTGCTAGTATATATATATATATATATATATATATATATATATATATATATATATATATATATATATATAAATACATATATATATAAACCTTGTTAAAGTAAACAGATAGCTTTTGTTTATTTATAACTTTTTTTAATTTTTGCTTTGTTTCTGGTGAGTTTTTATATGTAAACAAAAATAAATACATGTCATATATTCAGGTTTGCTTCTTCGAAGCATCTAACGATCTTGTTACTTTTCGTCTTTCCTAAATTCTTAAACGCCTTACCGTGTATTATGTAGACTCTAGTGCTATTTACAGAATTTACAGAATAAAATAACTGCCCCCTCCGAAATCAGAGAAATTTTAGTCAGCAACACACAAATAATATATCACGAAAGAAACGATATAAGACCAAAATAAAAAAAGCTGTATATATAAGAATTGAAAAAGCTGTTCCAAGTAAGGTTACATATCAATCAAGCAAAAACTCTGAACCTGCCTTCACACAACAATTAGGAAATCCTACCCCCCACTAAACACTAACAACAACTCTACTACGAATGTGTTAGATTCCGTTATTCTCATTGTAGGATCCGTTTGTAAGTCATTATGACCAATCAAAGTGTACCGCAAAATAGACACGATGTAACTGCAATATATGTGATCATAACTATTTCATATATATAACATTAATATCATGATTATTTTATATATATATATATGTGTGTATATATATAATATTACTACGATAACTCTTTAATATATGTGTAATATTTATATCATAAATAATAAATATGCGTGTAGTAATACGATCATAACTATTTAATATATTTAATTTTTCTATCGTAACAAATATATATTTAATATTAATAGTATGAATATTAATTATACATATGACCTACCAATTTAATGTACATAATATTAATATTATAACTCTTTAATATATGTAATACTACTATCATTACTATTTAATATATATAATATTATTATCCTATTTCATATATGTGATATTACCGCCATAACTATTAAATATAGAGATAATATTAATAGCATAGATATTATATATATAATATTACTATCATAACTATTTATTATATGCAATGTTACTTTCATAACTACCTAATATGTATGAAATATTTATATCATAAATATTAAATCTATATATATATATACAATATTACTATCTTAACTACTTTGTTTACATGTAATTTTATTATTATAACTATTTAATGTATATATTTTAACCATTATAACTATTAAATATATGTAATATAACAACTATAACTATTAGATATACGTAATATTAATATCATAACGATTACAGAATGTAATATTACTCTCATAACAATTTAATATGTGTATTATTACTATAATAGTTTTTTAATGTATTTTACACTTATATATGTAATATAACTAGCATTACTATTAAATATATGTAATATTACTATCAGCAACCCGAACCTTGGATTAACCACTAAGGAGGCTGTCCTATCAGCAGGCGCAAAGTACTGGGACTGCTGTATTGCCATTTGGTGAGTGGATCTGGACCATGCAGTATTCTGTGGTGGAGCCTCTCGATGCCATACTAGTGGGTAATTGTTACGGCTTTTCCTTTTCGTGTGCTACAAAAATAATTTCCTGTCTTTTTCTCTCTTACTTTTACTCTATGTACTGCTCTAACCAAGTAATCCGACCTATTCCACAAATCCCAAAACCTCAACATGAAACATCTCCAGAATAAAAACTCGATTAAACCTAGAACGCCATCTTACAATGTAGACCCCTACTACCAGGTCTCCTTCTCCAACATCAGGGGTCTACGTTCAAACCTTCCAGAGGTTGAAACCCAATTACAGGAGACGAAACCGGACATATTATTTCTAAGTGAAACTGAAATAGGGCAGACCACTTCCCTAGATGAATTCATAATTAACAGATACTCCAATTTAACAGCTAAATCTAACACCAAAGATCGCCATGGGCATGGAATATGTGCCTACATTAAGGACGGCTTCTCATGTGGTAGGGATATCTCTAGAGAACATCCTAATTTACCCTATATGTGCTTCAGAGTTGCACTTGCTAATACCACTGAATTTATATTTGCCCTCTATAGGCCCCACAACAGCGAAGTTACTATCTTTAAGAGCATATCTGAGAAAATAGACCACATAGTGTCTTCACATCCCTCGGCTAACATCCACATCTGTGGTGACTTCAACGTCCATAACATGGAATGGCTGACCCATTCAAATAAGACAGATGGTGAGGGGAGGTTTTGTCATGATCTTGCCATTGCTTATGACCTCACTCAGATTGTTCGCGAACCCATCCGTGTACCCGATACACCCGGTCAATATGCAAGCCTCTTAGACCTTTTTCTCTCTTCCCCTGAGCTATGTTCATGTTCCGTTCATTCTGCTCAAGGATCCTCTGACCACTCCGTCGTATCAGTTAAGATAAAAATGAAATGTAATAAGCCCCCAGACGTACCCCTCCACCGTACTGTATAGCGATACTCTATGGCTGACTGGGATAGCTTCCGTACGTTTATATCTGATTTAGCTCTGCACTCCATTTTTAAAAAGGAAGTGTCCTCTATAGTATCAGATCTGACCGAATGGCTAATTGTAGGCATAGACCAATTCATACCATCTAAAAAATTCCTACAAAAACCTAACAGCCAGCCATGGTTCTCCCCAGAATGTGCTGCTGATATCGCGCACAGAAATCACTTTTTCCATAGCTAACAACGTAATAGATGCACTGAGACTAAAGCTGCTTTCAGGTCTGCCAGAACCACTGTAAAAGAGTAATAAAAAATGCAAGAGAGCTATATGCCCAGTCTGTTAAATCCAAGGTAGCTGATCAGCGGCTTGGATCCCACCAGTTTTGGCAAATAACAAATAGGATCCTGAACAGAAGTGTGCGTTCTATCCCAACCATTATCAATGGACCAGAGGTCATCTCGTCAGCGTCAGAAAAGGCCAAACTATTTTCAAAGAACTTTGCAGCAAATTCTACCCTATGCGACGAAGGCCATAAACTCCCCATATTTCCTCCTATAACACAGAACAAGCTAGGTAACATAAACATATCCGTGCATGAGATCGCCAAGCTAATAAAAAACCTTGATTCCAGTAAAGCAACTGGCCCTGATCGCATCCCAATTATAGTGTTAAAAAGCTTCAACCAGAACTTGCTCCCATACTTACGAAACTATTTAAGCGCTGCCTTAAGGAGAAGTGCTTTCCGACCGCTGGAAGACCTCATCAGTTGCCCTGTATTTAAGAATTCAGGTGATAAGTCATCTCCCTCTCAGAACAGACCAATAAGTCTCCTGTGTGTTATGAGTAAGTTGCTGGAATCCATATTAAATAGAGAAATAGTCAACCACCTCAGCAGGAATAACCTTCTTAGTGACACACAATATGGTTTCTGCTCTGCAAGATCTACCGCAGATGTGCTGACGGTTATATCCCACAGGATTAGTGAATCTCTTGACAAAGGCTTTCTTTCTAGGACAGTTGCTCTTGACGTATCAAAGACGTTCGATAAGGTATGGCATAAGGGTCTACTTCACAAGATTTTTTAGCTACGGTATAACTGGAAATGTTTTCTCAATCATTAAATCATTTCTCTCCGATAGATTCATAAGAGTAGTGGTAGATTGACAAAAATCGGAGGCCTGCAATATAAATGCTGGAGTCCCTCAGAGGTCAATCCTGGGCCAAACTCTCTTCCTGATCTACATCAATGACCTCCCTAAACACATAGTTAAATCATTCGTTGATATCTATGCTGATGACACGACCATCTACGGCAACACATAAAAGGCTGTAAATGACAAAGTTCTCTCTGATTCACTCTCCTCTGATCTCGAGCGCGTGGTTCAGTGGGGGAAGATGTGGCTGGTTACCTTTAATGCATCCAAAACCAAACTCCTATCCTTACATCATCAACGCTCTGATCCCCAGCTTGCATCAATTGTGAGGGATGGGTCTCGTCTGGGTGAGGCCCCGTGTTTTGACAAGCTTCTGGGTTTGACCTTTACTCCTGATCTGAAATGGAACACGTACGTCAAGTATGTTGTCAAGGTCGCTTGAAAGATGGTGGGATCTTTCTACCGCTCCAGAAGATATCTCACTACTGATGCAATTCTCTATCTATATAAAAGCCAAGTACGTCCAAGGATGGAATACTGTTGCCGTATCTGGGCAGGAGCGGCCACAAAGTCTATCATGCCTTGACAGAGTACAAAATAGACTTCGTGGCTTAGTGGGGGATGCCATTTCCTCTACCCTGCAACCTCTCTCCCACAGAAGAGACGTTGTGAGCCGATCCTTTTTTGTAATTGTTTTCATGGCAGGTGCTCGTCTGAACTCCAACCTCTGGTCCCCCTCACAAATCTTTCACGAAAAACACCCGTCTAGCTGAATCCACTGTGACAAAGTTCCCCCACTCTATATCTGTGCCTAAATCAAAACGCGGATCCCATGAACAAAGCTACTTTCTTAGATTGCACGGCTGTGGAACTCTGTTCCGTCTGCCTGCTTCCTTCCTGACTACAACTTGGATGACTTCAAGTCCAATGTTAAGAATTTCCTAATGAACCGCCCCCTTAGCTTAACACTTCATCAAATCTCCACACTAACGTAATGTACTTGCAACACCCTTATCCCTGAGTGGCTTCCGGGCCTTGATAAGTGGTGATCACTTTGTAAAAAACATGTAATATTAATATAATAATGAGAACAAGAATCATGATTAGAAAACTTTGTAAACATTTGTGGCAAAAGGATATACAGTGTTTAAAGATAAATTTGACGCCTTAAATAAAACAGTACAGGTTTTAAAAAAATATTCAAAAATCAATTCATTTTGTTGTAGAGGTGAAATATATTCCATGTAGCAAGCCTCAACCTCAATCACCGCCTCGATTAGGGTCCGGCTCTGGGAGAATGCCTTTTCCCGCAGCAGCAGCGGAAGTTCGATGAATATTCGCGGATGGTGGTAATCGGACTTGCTATTGTGGTAGTTTATGTTAGTGATGTTCTCGACGTGTGACTAAACGTCTAGCGTGTTCCGGTCAGGAGAGGAAGGGGCCAATCAAAGACGGGTACATGGTTGTAGCACTCTTTCTGAAGACACACCTAGGCATCTTTAGGCATGTGAGCCGACCCTGAGTCCTTCTTCCACACCTACGGCCTTCCACCGGCCATCTGATTGCATCATCAGGGAATCAGGACTCACTTCAGTACATCCAGGTACACTTTGGTGTTGACTTTCAAGCCGACTTCGAAGATATGATGTAGCATTTTGTTGACCTCACTTTAAACCATACCAAAACTATAACCGTGGCCGAACATTTTGTTTGGTTACTTTGGCACGCCCCTATTATTCGTGGCAATCAAGCGATGCAATTTGAAATCGCTGACAATGTTCGTGTTTTCATAATTTTGATCGATAGAGAGCAAGGGTTGTACAGTTGCACATCTCCGATCTCGCTCGTTGAACATTGTTTCAATGTTAGAAGAAGAAGAAGAAGGAGAAGAAGAAAAAGAAGAAGGAGAAGACGAAGATAGAAAGTTCCTCATGCTGTTGGTATTTGTACTAACTAGTAGATGAGTTTCAACAACAACAACAATAACAACAGATACGAAAAAAAAACACAAAAACGGTTTTCACCGAATGGAAATGAAATTATATATTTTCCATGGCGAAAATTTTATCATTTCACCTTGTAATGACTATGCGAAAATAAATTCGTTTAAAAACTCCAGCAATTATTAAAACTATATGCAGTGTTTAGGGTTTGTGATACCTGAGCCGAATGTAAGTTTTTAAGTTCTTTAACGTGCACTGTCTTTACATGCAATGTTTTCTTTTTTAACACATAATTATTTATGTGTTAAAAAAGAAAACATTGCAAGTAAAGACAGGTCTTGTTATGAAAACACACAAATCTACCTAAGTATCAAAAAATGTTTTTTTCTGTATTGAAAGACAACAGAACCAATGTGCTTTATATTTTTTGCTTTACATTTTTAATAACATGCGTTCCATACTTAGCTTACGACAATTCCTAAAGACTAAACAAAAATATCTCAATTTAAAAACATATGTATTGTTTGGTCGAATATTACGATAGTTTTATAATTAGTTAACTTGTTTTTGAGATTTTTTAAAAGCGCAATTTTATTTTAATATTAATAGACCGCATCATTAAAACAAAAACCTAATAAATTAATCTAGAGAGATTTCTCGTTCAGTGAAATATACTTGGACTCAATGGTTATGGGTTTGATAAACATAATTTTATTATATTATTTTATAAGTAGGGTGGGCTTCTTTTCTTAACTTACCCACCATTTAATAAATATAAAGCAAAAATAAAAACCCGCTTTGATTATTATGCTCGCTGTGTTTTCAGTTATTGAAAAATGCTGCGCAATTCCAGTTCATTGAGTATTCGAGGTAAGTATTTCTGATGAGCTGCCGGGTCTTAGAATCGGTAAAATTTCCAGCTTTCAATTTCTCCATTGAACAATTTAGTGTGGTAACCTCCTTCCAGTTTCAGACTAAATCAGAATATAAGTTTAAAAAAGAATAAGTGAGAAAGTTAAACCTGATTTAAATAAGGAATAATACATTAAAAATAATATTACAAGTTTAAAGTTTGTTTAAATATTTTACAGAGAAAAAACTAGCATTCGTATATTAATGTCAGAGCGATAAATGACTCACGTTTATTAGTATATATATACACATGCCCCCCCCCACACACATATATATATATATATATATATATATATATATATATATATATATATATATATATATATATAGTAAATTATAAAATATATATTCCGCGTTTCATCTACTCTAGGGTTCTTCAGGCTTATGCATAAGCCTGAAGAATCCTGGAGTGGATGAAACGCGGAATATTCAGTGTAGCTTAATCGCCATATATATCTTATAACTTAATTATTAGATCTACCTACGTATATATATATATATATATATATATATATATATATATATATATACTCATGCATATAATATATATATATATGATATTTTTGCAAGAATTAAGCAACAAAATATAAAATAAAACACTATATGGTGTATTTCCCTTATTTACTAACTATCCCACGTTCGTTTTTTTTCATGAATATGATACTTCTACGATTTTTATTATTTTTTTTTAATTTTTATGATTTTGTTTCCTCACTAATGTTTGACTTTTGTTTATTTAATTTTTTTTACATAGGAGGCACCAATTAGCAAGGCCCAAACTAAACACAAGGATAAGGTTTAAAGACGAGCATTAGTCATTGGGACAATGTCATAGTAATAGTTGTTCAATTTTATTATTTAAGCCGTACGACTTATCAGGAACTTGTTTTCTTGAACTTGAATACGACCATATTGTAGTCAGCTAGAAACCCGGATAACGGAAGTTAACTCCACATGTGCGCAGTTCAAAGAACGATTCTTTCTTTATGGAATCTGCGTTTAAATTAAGGCACAGATAAAGAGTTGGGGATATTATACATAGTGTTTTAAGCTAGAGTCTTTCCCGTGAAATTTTGGCGAGGGTGGACTATAGACTGGAGCTTAGATTATCACTTGCAATAAAAATAACGATAAGGCAGAGAAAGGCTCGCGACGTATTTTCTGTGAAAAAGAGGTTGTAGCGAATAGAAAGGGACATCCCCTACGAGGTTACAACCTCTAATTTAAACTCTATCAAGGCAGGATAAAGGCTTTCTTGTAGCTCTTGCTAAGATGTTGGAAAAATCTTCTATCCTTTGACATACTTGTCTCTTTTATATTAAGAGCAGATATCTCACTGCTGATTGAATTCTCTAAATATATAATACCCATATAATAAAAATGCTGAATCAACATATTAATACACTTTGTCGAATATATTCGATCTTGAAAGCAAACTAATGACCTAGGACAATTGGCACTAACAACGCCTCGCACCAAAACTGAACCCACACTTTCTTGCAGCGAGGAACCTGCGCACTTAGGATTAAATTCTGTGTCCTTTTCTCGCCGGACTTGTTTTCAATTATTACTGTCTTGCCTATTGAACTTGTGTTCATCGCTAAGATTCACTTTTGACTAATTTGAAGAGGCATGATCTGCATTGCATCTGACGAAGTTTAGACGGTGTCTATTCGTTACATAAATGATGGGCTTGCATCTTGCAACAGTCTCGCAAATTAAATCCCTTCAATCTCTTCTCTGTAGCAAGATTACTTTTGTAGCAAGATTACTTTTGCGTTGGGTTTGGGGAACAGTTTCGAATCTGTTTCTTCGGCTACGGATCTTAATAGCATTGTCTTTCCTGTAAGAAGTAACTGTAGGACGACCAGATTTTGGGCAATCACAGACTCTGCGGTGTTTTGGAGCTTTTGCACAGTCATGTGTTCTGTTTTCTTATCATATAAGAATCTGCGGCCATTTTTCCATTGGATAAATACAAAGGTGGCGGTTAATTTGCTCCTAATGAAAAATGGCAAGAAGTAGAGGCATATATACTAAATACCACGATGTATAACCTGGAACAACAACAATTATGTTTGTTCGGAGATTCTTTTTGCATGCTCAGTTTGAAGTTATTTTGTTTAAATTGACGTGGGCACTGGGATACTTCAATTAAACGTCATATATGAACAAGGAAAATTATAGAGGAATAAAAGTCGAACAAAATGAGGCATATGGTGTGCAAACAGTTTTATTAAACTTTGATTTATTTAGCGTTTTTTTGAAAAAAAACAAGTGCAGACATTCATTTTGGCGCCATCTTTTATATAAATCTTACTTGTTTGTTTAAATGTATGAATGCATGCATGTATCTATGTGTGTATGTCTGACTGAGACTTTCGACAAAGGCGACAGATTTTCACGAGAAACTCGACCCTTCGAAAAAGAAATATCGAAGACTTGCCTAAAAACATTAATTCCTTCATCCACAACTAAGCACTTTTCTATAGATAGGGGTCACTTTTTTCGCCGATATTTCGAAAGCCATCCCCTCTTTTGCATGGACGTAATATAACCCTTCGCCACTTCCGGTTTCTCTCTAGACGCAACAGCAAAGACGTAACTTTTTTCTCGCGTTGTTTCCCCCCTTCGCGATACGGGTTCGAGCCTACCTGCATGCTACCATTTATTTTTTTGCTCAACACACACCTCCAAACACCCGGGAAACGCTAGACACCTAGTTTGTCCTATCCTTGATAGAGATTCAAAATAAATAGAGGTGGTGAAATATTGTATATTTGTCAATGTATTAAATGAATGTCTATATTTGTACTCGAGCCCAGTCTAGTGGGTCAGTATAAGGGCCATGCCAATAGAATATTCTTATCATTGTTTGGCTTTCCAATATATAATCAACACAGTAAGACACAGTTAATCAACCGAGAACCACACCACTCTATATAAACACTTATAAGATATAAACTGATATATACTCGAGAGTCAAAAGAATGAAAATAATATTCTCCTGTCATATATATTCCTAGCCATTATACATTATTATGCTTTTCTATTCCAGATTAATTAAATTAATTAAGAGACGGTAATACTTACAATACTGGTGACTCTCTTACACCGACAGATCTGATGAGATTTGAACCCGGCATAGCCAACTTCGCAGTACTTGCTGATATCATCTAGGTCAACGACACACCCTTTTGAAATGAATGAATAAACAATTACAGGGTTACCACCCCCCCAAAAAAAACATAGGACATTCAATTGTTTTTCTGAGCATTTTACAGTCAACGGAGAGAAAAAAAAGGCCAAAGACCCTAGTGTTTTTATGTGATGTTTGGGATATAATAAACTAGTTATGACCAAAGTTTCATTTCATTCGAAAAAAAGACTAAGAAACGGAGCCTAATTAGAGTTGGGCCCCTTTTTGATTGGTCGCCCTGTACTAGCAGAAATACTTGGCATCGTTGGTGTTAATGATTTCTGTAAGATGGTTTGAATATCTACAAAAATATTGCTGACTGTTTATTTATTAAGTTATTTCTTGAGAATGATGTGAATATAGGAGAAATTTATATATATTTTTAATACATCACATCCACCAGTAATAATGAAGATACATTAATAACAATCTTTCCATGGCTTTTTTGCCTGAAAGCAAAATGTAGTATCTGTTTTATATGTCGCACTTCATCTTTTCTATCCTGAGCCAGTAAATGAAATTCCTTCTAGTCCAAGGGAATTTTTATTTTTTCCCATCGAGAGTGTCCCAATTTTCGGGGGAGGAACGGGTTTTGATTTTCACCCCCCCCCCCTCAAGACAATATTGTATCTAACTTTGCCCTCGTGTGGAGGCAAGAAAAAAGAAGCAATATGCTATAACAAGATTTCAATTATCAATTGAAACTCATTAAAATACGTATTTCAAGTTATTTTCCTTTTATAGTTAGAGCTTTTATTTTCTTAGAATAGTCACCATTATACTTGTATGGCGTAATTAAATACACATTTTTTTATGCCACAGCAAAGTATCCAAGGAACCAAATTGTATTATTACTCACACTAGAGACCATCTTACAATTTTTCAAAGTCACCATTCGTCCATACATGGAGCATTGTTCTCAAATCTGGCCGGGTGATATCTACCACTAGTCTCTCACGCTTAGATAGGGTCCAAAGGACAACATCAAATCTCCAACTTCCAACCTCTGTCTCATGCCGCGATGTTTCATCCGAGTGTTAGTTTTGCCAGTACTTTAATAGAATGTGTTACAATGAATTCGCAGCATTTGTAACCTCTTTAGATACACACTCCCGACTAATTGGACAAGCTAACAAATTCCATCCCTTTAATAGTAAGATCCCTAGATGCTGAAGAGACTTATAATCTGATAGTTTCTTCCCTCAGACTGAAAAATATGGAGTTCCCTCCCTGTTTTCTTCCTCTCTACCTGTACTAACCTGCAAAAATTTTAATGTAATGTACACAGATATCTCACAGCTTTACTCGCCACATTTCTCATTTAGACACAAACCTAAATAGTACCCATTTATTTTCAAGTGTAATATGCCGTGTTTTAGGTTTTAAAAAATAGTATGAAATATATAATTTAATGGAAATGTTTAACGACGACAAAAATCTATTGGATATTAGCTGTATATTTTTATACATTGCTTATCTATATCCTGTTCTTTTGTTTGTTTAAAAAAATATTTGTATATTTATTCACTATATTTGTATTTGATATTTTCAGTCATTTTCCATCGGGAAAGATGACCATTTGGCTATATATATATATATATATATATATATATATATATATATATATATATATATATATATATATATATATATGAAACTACTGATATGTTTGTTGTCGATAAACAAAAAAACTACACACCTGTTTTATTCATATTTTGCGACAACGTTTTTAGCTAATCCGAGCGTGTTTTTATATACTTAAAATGAAACTATTAAAATATTTTTAAAAAGTGTTGTGTTTTTTAGTTCGTGTGCAATCGTATGTAATTGACAAAATTGTCTATGTGTTACAGCAGCAAACACTGACATAAGAGACACGCTAATTGGCTTAATCCCAAAAGTGAACACGCGTAATTTATCGCTTCGGCATTCGTCCACATGTAAAGAATTAAAGAGATGATATCGGCGAATGGTACTGTTTAAAGAGTGGCGATTATTATTTAAGCAAACAATTTTTTTTCCAAATTGGACACCGCCATATATTTTTTTTTTATCTACGAATTTTTGATAAATGCAACATACATTTTTTAATAGTTTTTTTTACGCATTTTGGCGTTTTTGCTACAATTTTACGCTTTACCAGTCGATTTCTTTTTGTACTAATTTACCGTGCTGAATAAAATGTGCTATATCAGGAAAAAACAAACCAAAAATAAATGCTCGACATAAGTTTGGTTTTGAGTTGAAACGTATGAAAGACGAAGAAATTAGAAGGAAACAAAGACGTTAACAAAAGCATCTTTGTTGTAAAAACATTTTTTTTTATCAAATTGTACACCCACTTTTTTTCTGTTAATAGAAATTGTTTTTATATAAAAAATGTAAACGCTTCTTATTAAAACCATGAATTATTAGGTGAAATTACAGAAAACATTTTTTCCTATAAAATATTCGGTACATATTCATTTTGGTAACGTGCTTAAATAATAACGTTATAATTTTTTCAACCATTCGTACCATAGGGAGTGTATTTTGTAACTTTTCTATGGTTCTAACTAACAATTTATTTTAAAAATAGATTCCCTTAAATTTTAATTTAACTTGGATAAAAAAAATGGATACCGCGTTCAACATTGTAGCCCGTACCTATTTGACAATTGGGGTCAGATTCGTATACGTCACCGGGTTAATTTTTTTTACTGTCATCTTTTAGGTCAAAGTTTTTTTTTTTTCAACGAAACATTTTTTTTATAAAACTGGTAGTACACGTATTTAGTTATTGTTTTTTTTTTTTGTAAACAAAAGTTGTTTTCATAAAAGAAAATGTGAATGTTTTTTTTTTACGACCGTCAAGTGTTATGTGAATATACAAACGTTTTTTCAAGAAATTCTGCAGTACCTATGAATTTTGGAACCGTACTGAAATAATAACGTTATTTTTCAGTCATTCTTCCAATGCGTAGGAAATTGTTTTTTGCATGTATTCTGTACTTTCGACTAACAATTTATAAAGAAAAAGATATCGTGAAATTAAAATTGAATTTAGAAACACCTTTTAAAAAATAGCGTGTTATCAAAAATACATAAGCACCAAATTTACAAATTACTTTTTGTCAACAAATTAAAAAAAAAAACAGAAAAATACATTATTCGTGTTTGTACTAATATACACATAGATTCGAAACAGTCGAAAAAAACAAATATACAACAAATATATGTTATTAAAATGCAAGATGAGCATATTGGCTACATAAGTAGATCCGTTTGTTAGTGTTTTTATTTAATGTAACGTTTAATCGGCTCGAAAAACATACAGGGTTTATCGGTATAGTTGAAAAAGTTAAATGGCGGTGGGATCTTTGTTGATTACCTAAGGTTTGGGAAAATGAGATAAAATTAAAAACATATATAAAAAATACTGTCAGAAATCCATCGGATATATGCCAGCGTATGTTACAGAAACATGTATCCGGTTGGTTTCTCGCAGTAGTGTTATAGTTTTTTAGTGTTATATCGATCTCACAAACTTAGCGTATTCAACAGAGAGTCCACGTCCATTTGTCTTTTTTTTCAAATAGATCGAGAAGAACTGTAACAATAAATAAAAACGAAAAATTATTCAGCTCCATATAAAAACAACATCCTTCACCCAAATACTAATTAAACACCCACCTTTTTTAAATAAAAAAACAACAACAATACATTGAGTTAGCGTTTTAACATTTATCAACGCCCGGCTTCATCCAGGGATTGCTGGTCTAGCCGAGGCCATGATTGATGGAGACTTCAGTGTCCCTAAGTCAAATTCTGCAAGAGGACCATTTTTTATTTTCGCTTTTTTTTTTCAATTTGGAGAGCGGGTTGCTGTAATAAGAATGTAAGAAACATGCATTTTATCTTTTTTAATAGATTTTTTCCATTACACTAAATTGAACAACAGCATGCGTGGCTGGGTAAAAGTAATATATATATTAAGGCACTATCCCCTTCCTCAGAAATAAAAACCTGTCATGGCAAATATCTTTTTAAGTCCATACCTAAACAGATATTTACTTAAGAAAACCCCCGATTTTTATTAAATATTAACACATACACGTCCGACCTTTTAAGTTCGTTAGCGTAGAAAATTTTGTAATAAAAATAAAAAATACACCTAGTCCGTCGCGTTTATTCTTCGCAAATGCTTAAAGACTACGACATTTTCAACAGACATTTTAAAATGTTTTTAATCGTTGGTGGAATAAATAAAAAATGCACACGTGTTTTATTTGTTATTGAAGTTAACACAATTGTATACATTACATGTTATTAAATTTGAATTTTGTAACACAATAACAACGTAATCCTAGAATTTTTTGTGTAAAAAATAGAATCCGTAAACAGTCCTTATCCAAAATAAACAAGTTTTTTTTTAAATGTTGTTGTTATTTTTTAATTAAGAGTATTGCTTAATAGATACGAGTGCAAAAATAAAAAAGAGTACCTTAAGTTAAAGAAAATGTTTGATTATTATTTTTAATAATAAATGTTATTTCAAGAACACGGATTTGTGTGTGTGTTTTTTTTTCTTTCAACTTTATACAATTTGAGTGTTTATTTCTTAGGTTTTTCCAACCTGCAACTTGATTTTATCTAAATTAAATAGTTTAATATTGCCAAACACCAATAATGATAATAATTAAAAGAAAGAAAAGAAGAGGAGGAAAAAGAAGAAGAAGAAGGAGAAGAAGAAAAAAAGAAGAAGAAGGAATCAAGAAGAAGACTAAGTCATTACTAGCAGATGACAGAGTTAGACATAAGGACTGTTTTAGATATGGGAAAACCAAGTTCTCCCAAAACAACACACCGGATTCGAAAAAAATGTTTCTCTTTTAGAATTTCTGTATAAATAGTTGTATTTCTATTCATTTTGTTTGCTCTCTGGCTAAAGAGAAAATATTATGAAGAAAATAGCTTATTTTTTGCAAATATCTTCAAGTTTGAAGCTAAAACGTAATTTGCCAAAAATAACCTACATCAAGATTCAGTAATTTCATGGCCATGTTTATTTAAAAAAAAAAATGCGTAAATACTTTTATGTTCGATCAAAATCCAGCACAACTAAATGTCTGATTCAGCTGCTGCTTATTGGAGCAGCTTTACACGCTGTTTCTATATTAAAAACACAGGAGCACTCAGTCATCCATTTATTGGGAATAATTTTGATCGTATATACTAAGGAAAACCAGTGTTTTCTTTTGCTATATTTAACCTTCTGTCTTTTGGGGGGAGGGCGGTAACTTTTACATTAGCTCCACCCTTACAATTTTCTTCAGATATTTCCATCCTAGCATCCCCCCCAACATGCGGTTATCTACTTCGACAGCCGCTCTTCATATGGAAATGTTGGGGGTGTCTATTTCAAACGCAATTCTTAAGATAAGATTATTTTTCGTAATTTTAATTATTTATGTGTTTTACGCATTCTTTTACTTGCTTTTTTATACACAAACAGAACCTGTAGGTTATCGCCCGAACCCTACAACAACCTTAGTTTACTTTTTTGTGAGTGGAGAAGGCATTTACCGAACAACGACGGTTAACGGATCCTGATAGTTCTTAATATTCCTTGCTGTGAACAAATATTTTTTTACTAAAATCCAACAAGACGCATATTGTGTATGAGAAGATTGTATCAATGTACCTACATTGATTCATTTTAGACATTCTTTTGCATGAGTAAATTGTATGTACAGAAACCATGATATTTTTCGAAGATTTTGATTTTTTTAAAATTTAATTTGTTCTTAATATCATTAAAAATTTTGTCATAATTTGATGCGATGAAAATGTCATCGACCCATAAAACTCAAATAAGTTGTTTATTGTATTTGTTTAGGGCAGACAAATGGGGCCAGCTGAGCATTGTTCTAATTGTCGTTCAATCATATATTCATAACATCTATTTCGCTTTTCGATTGGTATTTTCCATTGTTGCAAATGTTATGAATAAACTGCTTCCTGTAAATTTTTTAGCATATCATCCATTGAATTGCAATAGTCGACTTAATAATCTTCAAAATTGTCGACCACGAAAAATCGGGTCGCCTTCTACTTCGCTTCGTGTAACGTCTTGATGAATTTTCAACTTAACTTTAGCATCACTGCTGTCATCTTTATTAATATATTTGTCATCGTCAACAGCGACTTCACTGCCATCATTTGTTTTAAGAATTTGAGTAAATATGAATTCATCCCCATCCTATAATGGATTATCGCTATTGAAATTTAAAAAAAATGTCTGTATATTTTACACATCCAGCTCTTTTTATTATATTTTCCTCGAGTAAATACTAAGTAGGCTATGATATTTGACCGTCCTCAAGACATATAGCTTGACCGATATTGATATTAAAGTTGGTCTCTTACTTATAAATACGAAACAAATGGAATCATATACACATATTCAGCTTAAATCTGGCTTTTTCTGTCAATAGCTTCATACGGTGTTCTGGATAGTCTTTTGTAAAACAACCCAGTGCGTATATATGCAGCAATCATTGGTTTATATCAGCTAAATAGTTTTAGTTATGAGCAAGGTATTAGATATATTCTTAAAAAAAAAGACCATTATTAAACCGGAATAACCGCCCCCAAAGTTTAATGCATGCATGAAGTTTCCTCTGACCATCGATTCCATGGTAACGTTCAAGTCATGATGTGACCGTCTTATCGGGCATTTTGTTTTGGTACTTTGCCATTTTACTTTATGTACAAATGCCGCAGTTTGTCAAATTTTTTAAAGTTTTTTTATTTTCATACCCTCAACCACATCTGGCAACTTTCTGATATCTGCAATATTGCAAAAATAGATGTTATGTCTGTAAATGATGGCAACCAGTTTTTTTATAGGCCTACACTCTTTAAAAAATATAGGCTTACATGTTTTACAATAGTTCCCTTTAGGTACACCCGTTTTTTTCATTGGGACTTATGTTTATATTTGGATTTTTTTTAGTAGCGGGTTGTAAAGAACATATATTTTATTTTAATTTTGATATTACAAAAACATTTTCCAGAGTTTAGATATTAAGTTCACCTTTATTGTTTCTAAGAAAGATTTTAGCATTGCCCCACTTAAAACCGATATTATTTACTTTATTTCCTTCGGCTAACTCTAAAAAGAGATCTGAGATTTAAAGTTGGTATCATAATTAGAAAAAATCGATTCCTTCGTAATTACATAATTGTCATTGTCCCACAAGCGACAATAAAGTTCTTTCTTTTTGTTTAATTGTCAAACGAACATGGAAATAAAATGTCATTTCGCTAATGAAGCGCTCCACATGTTTAACGGAGTCCCCTTTGAAATACTTGACCTTCCATTTGAAACTCTTGTGATTGTGTCGCCCATAATTCTAGGAAAATAATGGTCGTTCTTTTCTTAGAAGAGAAATATCGTTTTGGGAAAATTTGCGGTTTTTATTCGAGTTTAAGATATAATTTTATTTTGGTGTTTTTTAAGTGGATATTTTTTAATTTGATATTTGTAGATTCGTTTTTTCTGTGAACATGTCCTAATTTATGTATTTATTTGTATAAATATGAACAAAGTTATGTAATCGAAGTGGTCAAAGATGAGATAAGAATAAACAGAAATAAAGTCTCATGCTATTCAGGTCATGTATGTCGTTCAGTTTTACATTTTTTTAAGATAAGTCGGGAAGTGATATCATACTACGGCTATATATATATATATATATATATATATATATATATATATATATATATATATATATAATTATATAACAATTATCATACTACGGTTATATATATAATTATATAATATTTAATACTACGGTTGTATATATAATTATGTAATAACATATAATTATTTATTATGCAATAATATGTAATCATTTATTATGCAATAAAATATAATAAATTATTTTGCAATAATATATAATAATAATGTATTATACAATAATATATAAGAATAAAATATACAGTGATGATCATATTTATTGGCACGGTAAAATAAAAGTTAAATTTTGTCTAATAAATTCTAAAAAAGGGATTAAATTAAAGAAAATAACAAAGTATATTATGTATTTTTAACTGGCCTTTCCGATGCAGCAATCGGATTTTAGAAAAAAATAAATAACAAAGGAACAACAAACATAATTGCAAAAAAACCTTGTTCAAAATTATTGGCACGGCTTTGTTTTTCTTTTAGTATCAGTATAATATCAATCAATTTCCGGTTTACGTGCTTTCTGAACTTTTTTATAGCCATATTATGCTTGTTTAATGCTAATTCAGTGAATAATTCTTTTCAGATAATTTTTAGATAGCGATTTATTTAAACTATTATGAGTGACTAAATTATAATTTTCAATCGCCATGGTTAAAACTAAGGAACACAGCGAAGACGTCAGGAAGCTTGTTGTAGCATGCCATACCAATGGGGAGGGCTATGATAAGATTTCAAAGAAGCTAAACCTTCCCAAATCAACTGTTAGAGCCATAATAAACAAGTTCAAATCGCAAGGCCACGTTATGAGTTTAGAGAGTAGAGGGAGAAAAAAGATTCTTTCCCCAAGAGATGAACGGAAAATTGTTCGACAAGTAAAACAAACCCAAGGATCTCTGTTGGGGAGATTGTTGATGAACAGAGCACCTCTGGAGTGAATGTATCTCGACATACAGTTGGTAGAGTTTTGAAGAGAGCTGGTTTAAAAGCATGTCGTCCGAGAAAGACTCCCTTATTGAAGCCTATGCACCTGAAAGCAAGGCTAGCCTTTGCAAAACGTCATATTGATAAAGATGTTGCATTCTGGAAACGTGTTCTATGGACTGACGAAACGAAAATAGAGTTATTTGGCCATAATAAAGTGTCTTATATTTACAGAAAATCTGGCGAAGCTTTCCTGCCTAAGAACACCATACCCACAGTGAAGCACGGTGGAGGCAGTTTGATGTTTTGGGGATCCTTTACTGCCTCTGGACCAGGGCGACTTGTTAAGGTCACAGGTAGCATAAAAAAGGAAGATTATGTTAAAATATTGGATGAAAACCTGAAAGACTCTGCTAAAGAGCTCTCACTTGGTCGTCGTTGGTGGTTCATGCAAGATAATGACCCAAAGCATTCGGCTAAACTGACTAAGAAATGGCTTGAGGACAATCATATTAATGTTTTGGAGTGGCCATCACAAAGCCCAGACCTTAATCCAATTGAAAATTTATGGAGAACATTAAAATTGAGGGTAATGCAAAGGACGCCTAAGAATCTTATTCAATTGGAGGATTATTGTCAGGAAGAGTGGGCTAAAATTACTACTGAAGAGTGCAACAACTTGGTTGTAAACTATGAAAAGCGACTGAGGAAGGTAATCAAGGCCAAAGGCTATACAATTGATTATTAAATAAATCGTGCCAATAATGTTGAACAAGGGTTTTTTTGCAATTATGTTTGTTGTTCCTTTGTTATTTATTTTTTCTAAAATCCGATTGCTGCATCGGAAAGGCCAGTTATAAATACATAATATACTTTGTTATTTTCTTTAATTTAATCCCTTTTTTAGAATTTATTAGACAAAATTTAACTTTTATTTTACCGTGCCAATAAATATGATCATCACTGTATATTTTATTATGCAATAACGTATATATAATATACTATGTAATGATATATAATTGTTTAATATGCAATAATATATAATAATTTATTATGCAATTGCATATATATATATATAATTTATTATGCAATATCATATAATAATGTATTATCAATAATATATACTAAATTATTATAAAATTAGATATACTAAGAAATATGCAATAATATATACTGCTTTATTATGCAATAGTATATACTATTATATTACGGAATAATATGTAATAATTTATCATGCACTAATATATAATAATATATCATTGAATAATATATAATAATTTTTATGCAATAATATACAAGAGTTTATGATGCATTAATACATAATAATATAATATACATCATTATATAATAATTTATTATACAATAATATATAATAATGTATTATGCATTAATATATAATAATTTATAATGCAATAAGATATAGCCATTTATTATACAATAATACATCTTTTAATATGCAATAATATATACGAATTTATTTTAAATAATATATAATAATTTATTATACACTACTATATAATTATTTATTATGCAACAATGTAAAATAATTGATTATGCAATAATATATAATTATTTATTATGCAACAATATAAAATAATTTATCATGCAATAATATATGACGATTTATTATACAATAATATATAATAATTTATTATGCTGTAAAATATAATAATTTATAGAGCATCTATGTAAATTTAAGGTTAAATAGGACAATTGTATTCTAAAAGTTAATAGTATATAGTCTCCTATCAATACAAAAGTATCATATTGTATAAGGACTACCGTTTCTTAGTAAAACGAATCAAATTTCTTTATGGAAAGACATTTTCTATTACAAGATGAATCACGAAAAGTTTCCAATAGCTTAATTAAAATTGTTTTTGTGAAATTGAGTTATATATATATATATATATATATATATATATATATATATATATATATATATATATATATATATATGTATGTATATATGACCCCCGTTACATCCTCTTTAATCTTTCCAATTTTCATCATCACGAAATTATCTAAGGTGTTCCTTTAGCTTAGAGAATAACCAACACTCACAGCGTGCAAGGCTTGGATTACACGGAGAGTGATGAACCGTTATGATATCCATTTTGTTCAAAACGTCTCATTTGAATCCGAAACGATAGAACGTAGTCAATACTCTCATAAGATGTATAGAAATTACATACTGCATTTTAAAAAAGTCTACATCAATTTAAAATGTATGTACATAAATGTTTGGAAACTTTATTAAAATGGCCTATTACTGTCGTCTGGATAATGAAATCTAATCCATGTAGTAGTATCCTCTAACGACATTTATTGTTTCTTATGTGTGAAAATATCTACTTTCCCTTTGAATAGAAGATTATGTATATATATATCTATTATTTAGTCTTTGGATTCTTCAACTGCTAACCCCTTTCAGAAAATAAAAAAAAACAATAATGCGAATTCATAAATCAATTCTAGGGCTACAAATAGGGCTTAGGTCGTTGTGAGCCATATTTTCTAAAAAAAGGCTTCTATCTGTACATCATCAACGCTCTGATCCCCATGAATTGAAAGATATGGCCCTCGTCTTGGAGGGGCTCCATGTTTTGACAAACTTCTGGTGTTGCCCTTTACTCCTGATCTGAATGGAACACGTACATCAGATCTGTTTACAAGGACGCTGGGAGAATGGTGGGATCGTTCTATTACACCAGAAGATATCTCACTACTGATATAATTCTCTATCTATATAAAAGCCGGGTATGTCCAAGGATAGAGTACTGCTGCCACATCTGTGCAGGAGCTGCTAAAAACAGTTTACCCTTCCTTGAATGAGTACAAAATACACTTCGTAGTTTAGTGGGTTATGCCCTTTTCTCTCAACAGAGATGGTGTCTGTCTTTGTTTTATCGTTATTTCCATGGCAAGTGCTCGTCTGAGCTCCAAGTTCTCGTCTCCTCTCGCCAATCTTTCACGAGAATCACCCGCCTGGCTTAAAGTACTGTTAATTATTTCGTCCCACTCTTTATCTTTGCCTAAATCCAAACGTAGATTCCATGAGCAGAGCTTATTGCTCAGAAGTGAACTTTCTTCCGTTTGCTTGTTTCTTACCTGACTACAACTTGGATGTCTTCAAGTCCAATATAAAATATTCTTGACAAACCGCCCCTTTAAGTAATACACTCTATCAAATCTCCAATTCTAATTGATTACTACAATCCTATCTCATTGATTACTGTGCCCTTATCCCTGAGTTGCCTCAGGGCCTTGGTAAGTGGTTACCTCCATGTAAAAAAGATACACACATATGTATACATACACACAAACATGTATTTATATAGAAATATAGATGGGATACAAATAAATAGATACATATAAATATAAGTATACTTCACTAGGTGGGTATTATGCTAAATGTAATACAGGTACATTGTACATAGTACAAACGAAAATTCATATAAACACACATTATTCACACACATATACACATATATATGGCCACACCCACACACATATATATATACATGCATATGCACATATAAATACATATACGCATACATATGCATACATATAGTTACACACATACAGATATATACAAACATAAAAGCATATATACATACACATAGACATACATATATAAATATGAATACAAATACAAAATATAGATGCATGCATACAGGTCTATAGAAAAAAAGGAGGTTAAGATATTTTTGACACAAATATTGCTACATACGTGCACAAGTGTACATAGCACGCATATATGTATCTGCATAGACAAATACGGAAGTATACAAAATGCTTGCATACACGTACATATGCATTAATAAAAACATATGCATACAAACACTTATACATAAGATCATATACATAAATATATACCCATATATGGATAGATATACGCACATATAGATGCCCCCTACACATATACAAACATATAAATCAATATATACCCATATATATATATATAAGTATATATATAAGTATATATATATATATATATATATATATATATGTACCAATATCCACACATTATTTAGGTACATACAGAACATACAAGAGTATATAGACGTACAAACACACGCATGCGATTCAGGGTTGCACTTGCTAACACCACTGCATTTGTATTTGCCCTCTATAGGCCCCACAACAGCGGAGTTACTATCTTTAAGAGCATATCTGAGAAAACAGTCCACATAGAGTCTGCACATCCCTCGGCAAACATCCACATCTCTGATGACTTCAACGTCCATAACGGGGAATGGCTGACCCATTCAAATAAGACAGATGATGAAGGGAGGTTTTCTCATGATTTTGCCATTGCTTATGACCTTACTCAGATTGTTCGTGAACCCACCCGTGTGCCCGATACATCTGGTCAATATGCACGCCTCCTAGACCTTTTTCTCTCAACTTCCCCTGAGCTATGTTCATGTTCCGTTCATAGATTTAGAGATCAAGTAAATAACGTGAAGTTAGTTAGAGAAAGATGAGTACTAAGATGTATAAGGTGTAGATATTCCTTACAAGTAGGGAGGGAGTGTTAGTTCTAGATGGTTAATTCTTTAATAGTTGGCTAAGATGGTGGTCTCGGAATGTATATTTACAGATTTTGATGAGAGGTCTAGTGTAATTTATATTGGTTGACTATTTCACTTATGGCTGTAGTTTTATGTAGTTTAACTATATTATAAAATAAAGTACATTATAGACTATTCCACGCCCGTACTAATATATATCGATATGTGTATAAGGTATATACACATGTATATAGATGTCATATATATATATATATATATATATATATGTGTGTGTATATATATATATATATATATAATAAGTAACAACTGATCTGATGGAGTAACTTTCAATGACTGTAAAGCTATTTATAATACAGCAATTAAAAATAGTGGGTAAAAGAACATAGATATAAAATATGAAGTAACTAATGCTCGCACAAATAAATCTAGAAATCGTAATAGGAAGGTGATTTGGTTCACACCCCCTTTAATATTATGCTCCAAAATAAAATTCAGTACAAAATATTTACAACTTATTATATATTACATAAACTCTTTAGTAAAAATCCATTAAAATTAAGTTATAACTGTGGAGATAACTTGGAAAATAAAAAAAACATAATGGAAGAATATTAGGGGCGACCAATAGTGAATAAATATGACTGCTAAAACCCTGAGGAATGCCGAATAAAATGTATACCAGACTGATCCATTGGCAGATCTTGTTTTTTGAACTGGTTTCTTACGAGTCATATTGTGTGTGATTACAGATTTAAGGCGGCCTGCAGGAGGAGAGTAATTGTTGTATTTAATCTTGTCCTTGTGTCCTGAGTTCCATAAGGCATTATTGAAGGAAGTAGCATTTTGATTAAAAGTTTTTAATTAGCAGAAACAGCAGAAATTCTCCTAGAGACGGATGGTACTATAGCTTTTATAATTGAGTTGGGGTGGTTAGAAGATTTATGGACGTATAAAAGCGTAAGATTAGGTTTATGATAGCGGATATGAGTTTCGGTGTTAAGATTAAGTGTAACATCTAGAAAATCTGAAGTTTTTTTGTTTCTTCCGATAATTATAGGAAGGTCAAAGTTATTGAAGAAGTTATGTCATTTTTAATTGTTTTGTTGTACTCTCTTGACCTGGTTGTTGTAGTAAAAAGGACATCGTCTCTATAAGGACACATTGGATATGTTTAAATTAGTATTTAAGTTCTTTAAATAAGAAGATTCCCACTAAATATGTAACTTCCGTAGAGTCAGAAACATCCATCAAGATCTCAACAGTATCAGGGGTATCCTTTCTAGTTGAAAGATTATTGTTAAATTGTATAAAGGACTTTCTCGCTAAGAGAATTAATTTTATTTCTAAATTAGTTAAGTCAGAATTGCTTTTAGTAAAGATAAGAGCCTTATTTAAAACGGTCGGAGAAAATTGATTGATAATAATTTTGGATGTCAAATGTTATGAAGTTAAGGAGGTGTTAATTTTTAAGAGAGACAAACCAATAAATTACGGAATCTGAATTCAGCCAAAGAAGGAAATTTACTTTTACTTTAATAGAAGGGATTATTCTATCTAAGATCATTTTGCTTACAGTTCCTAAGTCAGAGTTAGATGGGCAGATTAATCTGATGGAGGGGTTGTCATAGAAATTAGGTGTATATATTTCCTTGGTCTTTCTTAGTTATATATATATCTCGGCAGTAGAATGAACAGCATATCTTATTTTTCTTTTAATTATATTATTTGAATTTTTTACTTTTTTTCCTTGTACACACTTTTGTGTTTCTTTCCATGGATTTCTGCATTTGGATTATTATGGACCATCTGCTCCAATTACGGGATTTTTTTTTAAATTTTACTTGTGTAAATGGAAAGTCAATTAACTTTCTTGAAGTTATATATTTGGATTTTACCGTCACTGGAGTATTTATCTTCCACCAGACTATCCATTCATGTGTAATCACCTTTTCTTCACTATATTCCCTCTGCTTCACTTTTTTGTTTTCAAGTAAGATCTTTGACTTACTTGTTGTTTCATCAAATGCTTTTTGCATGCAAAATCAGATCCTGCATTTTGCTAATACCTACCCTCTGATGAGAAGAAAAGTATTTCTTCGAAACTCCGCGGATTAAAGACTATCCACTTATCTAGTGTTTCCTTTTCAGATTAAATATGTTTTGAACTCATTTCAAAGTGTGTTTTAACATGTTTTATTAACGGTTTGCTCGTATTATAAGCTCTATTTCCTATTTGGTTTCATCGAGCTTTTACATATGGCTGCGATAACTTTATAAATATTGATTCTGTAATGTTTATAATATACTTTAATTTTACTATCTTGGATCATTTTTGTAAATTTAATTGTAATTTTTCTTTTATTTTATTGTATATATATGTATATATATATATATATATATATATATATATACATATATATATATATATATATATATATATATATATATATATATAAGTTCCAAAAATAAGATCGGAGTTTATCTATATAAATATTTGAGCGTCTCGTATATATATTTTTGAGAGGGAGGGGTTTGAAAATAATATACGGAATACGAACCCTGCTGAAATAATAATATTTAGAAACCCATTCTGTATATGGGGAGGAAAAGTATTTTAAAACTAATCTTTACTTTCATCTAACAATTTATTAAATAAGAAACTGAAATACGAATCGTGGTGAAATAATAGCGTCATTATTTAGAAAGCCATTCTTAATATGGGTGGTATAAGGTATGTTTTTTTACAATGTTTTACTTTCTCCTAAGAAGTTAATATAATTGCCCCAGTAATGATAACCAAGTAACCAAACTGTTTTCACCAGACATTATCTCTTCCTTAAAAACAAATGGGAGGACGAGGAGGTCGTTGAAATAACGCCAAGTAAGCAAAATATAGTTTCCTTGTGGTAGAAGAGATATTATTTCTTATATGTTGTCGAGAGTATGCTAAATTGTTTCATATACGTATTTAAATTTCCCGTTGGAGGGTAGATAAAAATATTTTAAATATGTGTTGTGCATTACCGTCCTCGCAAAGGTAAAAAAAAATCATATACGTGCTGTAAATACGTATCCTAGGGAAGGTACAATTATTTCATACATGTTTAATGCCCGTCCTAGGAGAGGTAAAATATTATTTTGCTCAAAACAGCAAATGATACATTGACATTAAACATTATCTATCCTAAGTAATAACGCATATGTTTAAAATAAACTTCAATTTTTTCATTGTTTATACAGTTCTGAGCAGCGCTGCGTAGCCCTGCTAGTAACGAATAAATGTGTGTAAAATGATGTACTGTGGCTACAAAAGATAGTGGCTAATACTGTAGGATAAATTTGTATGTGGCTTCAGTTGTACACCTAATGTATTTTGATTAAGAGTTGAATTTCTGCAATCATATTATTATTATTATTAATCTTATTATAATTATTATAATTATTATTATTATTATTATTATTATTATTAATATTATTATTATTATTATTATTATTATTATTATTATTATTTTATATAGGATAAAAATCTAGAAAAATTTAACTCCCTAATTTATATGAGAAATTCGTAAAATTCAAATATCATATTTAAGCGTAGCTGCGACCATGCTACGTCCCTGCTAACTTAGATAAATATTTTTGGAGTCTTAACAAAAGAGCTACAATAATATCGGAGCATCTCCATTTACACTGAGCATCTACAGAATGCCAAGATCAATATATTACATATGAATGAGTGTTCTGTGGAAATTCTACAGTTCCCACTAGTTTGTATTATTTGAATAATTCAGACTACTGTTTCTACTACGTTTCAATCGATGAACCTTTCGGCTTTATTCGTGTTGTTTTTTTTTTCGAACTGGGGTATCTTATTATAGTACGCGAGTATCTTCAGGAAATTTCGAAAGGGGTATGTTTTTTAATGAACGAGGGAAGCATGCTATTTTTCCGTCAGTCAAAACTTGAGAGAAATCTAAAACTAATTTGCAGCTCTATTTTTGATTTCACCGCACTGAGGATTGAACCTTAAACATACGAGGAACCGCCAATAAGTGGCCATACTTTTATCATATTGGCACTTTTATTCATAATGCATTAAAGTCGCCTCAAAAGTAATCAACTCCGGCCACAATGCACTTGCTGTACTGTTCCAACGACTTCTAAATGACACGCAACGAAGTCCTCCAATTTAAGCGTGTCAATGACCTTACTCACAACCACTTTCGTCTATTTAATTTCTTAATAACAACGGCTTTTAATGTTTTTGTTTTACTTAGTAAATACTTAATGTAAAAAGGAGAGGGTTTGGACCATAAAGAGATTGACAAACTGGATGCCGATCTGGGTTAAATTGTATGTGGTAAGAATAGAGTTGTGGACTGGTGTATTCGCGCAAATCTTCTGTATTTTTAGTTCCTCGCGAACAATTGTGTATACATTTCTTATTGTCTTTATAAAGACACGGCACCCTTTACCTATGAATTTTTTAAATTTATTTAGCGAACCAAATCTGATGTTCGCACTTCCTAACTCCACCTAAACCTCTCGTCAACAGAAATCGGTTATATTGCTCATCATCCTGGTGCGCTCGGAATATTTCTAGATGATGTTGAGAAAAGGTTACACTCCTTGGAAATAAAGGACCACATCATTACATTCTAACGGTTAGTTCTACTTGGCACAACAAACATCCTACACCAGGTGTTTTCCATCTATCATACTGCGTTCAATAACTTTGGTGTAAAATCCCACTTTCTAGTGAAAGATAAATTGTGTAAGGCATCACAATACTGTTTAGTTTACGAACATAATAATAATAATAATAATAATAATAATAATAATAATAATAATAATAATAATAATAATAATCAAATTAACAACAACTAGCGGAACCTGTGGAAATTCTGTCGGCTTTCAGCTTCAACGAAGACAGCCTCGTATTTTTCTGGTCCCCTTTTTTTAAAACTGTATCGCCCCACCCCTTACAAAAATAATTACTTTGTTATATTGTCTTGGGCTGGTTATTTCATTACAAACACACTAATCAATTAACTCACATTTCATAATTTCATAATTTTTGCATATTTAACTTATTTCGAAAATCGTATTTTGTTTTGATCCACATTACAGCCCACCTTACTAAAATAATAAGTTTCATATATTATCTGGGTTGAATATTTCATTACAAACACACCAATCAATAAACTCACATTTCATAATTTTTTCATAATTCTTTGATATGTTACTTATTTCGACAATCGTTTTTCATAATTTTAACCCATTATTTTCTCCCCCGAAGAATTTTGGTATATTGTCTGGACTGATTATTTCATTACAATCACACAAATCAATTAACTCACATTCCATAATTTTTCATAATTCTTAGATATTTTTCTAATTTCGACAATCAGTTTTCATAATTTTGATTTAGATTATTGCTCCCTTACTAAAATAATAAATTTTGGGACTGACTTCTTATCCCCAACCCCACTGTAAAAATATACATTAAATAAAGTGATATCTTAAACGTAAATGGTTGCCGCCATTTCCGTGACTGACTTGATATCCCGCATCTCACTGTAAAAATATGTATGAAATAGAGTAATGTTTTATGCGTAAACGTTTTCAGTCATTTCCGGAACGTATTTCATATCCCTCACCCCACTATTAAAAATATACATGATAAAATAATGTTTAAATCGTAAACAGTTTAAGCCATTTCCGGGACTGAATCACATCTCCCACCTCACTATTTAAAATATATTTGAAATAAATTAATGTTTAAATCATAAACTGTTTCAGCAGATTTTCGACATTAATACATAAACACATTAACATGGTTACAAATTAGGCAGCCATTACTTTAACATGAATTTCTGAGTGAATTATCAGTCTTAGCATCCCGATCACTTTAATCCCCCCCCACCTTAAGAATAGGTTACCAACTACAGCCATGAGGCCAGTAAGGACGAAACTATGAACCCAGGATTACTTGATATATTTACGTGTTTTTTGAAATGCCACAAATAAGCCCTTATCGTCCACTGATCTATTTATCTTAGTTTTGGAATCAGCAGTACACCCATTGGATTTTTGGAACAGGACATCTTATGCCATGTAGTACATCATACATATATTATATGCATCTTTTTTAACAGAAGATAATGGCGTCATCGCCGGAAGTAAGCACGTCAGCTTATCACCCCCTACTCGAAAAGAAATATATTATTCCTCGGATCCCATTAAACAATCACCAAATCCATTAACTCGCATTTAATAAAATCTATATGTTAATATGATACAATGTGTGTTCTTAAATCTCAACCAATGAAATTTTCCGGAAATCGTGACACACAAAACATACATACGCTATCGTATTAATATCTAGATAATAACAAAAAAAATCAATAACACTACTACTACTACTACTACTACTACTACTACTATCACTACAACTATTTCTACTACTACTGATAATAATAATAATAATAATAATAATAATAATAATAATAATAATAACAATAATAATAATAATAATAATAATAATAATAATAATAATAATAATAACAACGTTAGAACTACACCGGTGGAGAAAATAAAAGAGAAGAAAATAATTATTCCCACTAAGTACCTTCCTATGTAGTGTTCTCCTACAATATAGAAAATGTTCATAGCTCAACTGTCAGAACAAAATTATCACTCTCTCATAATTGTGGATTACTCTTTGAGGAACAAAAACAATGACACAAAAGAAAAAGAGAAATACATGACTTATTATACGTCGGCAAAAAGATTCGTAAAGAAGTAAAAAAAAAAGACAAAAGAAAAAAAATAGCCATAACATGGATCTATTGCAGGGACGCCTAGGATAGGGTACCGCAAGCATAGATAATAAAATGCTTAGTAACGGACAAACGATCGGACACGCTTTTCAATTTGATGGAAAATGTGATGAGAACATTGGTACTTGAACTGACAGCTGATAGATAATACATAACTGAGATTCGAATACAATGGGGTATATCCACGGTGATTTCGTATGAAAACTAATGTTCCTCATAGCCATGAAGTGTTTTCACAATAAACTCAGAACGCGCGGACCCGGATACAAGTTCACTAATATAGACGGGAGATTAAACCGTTTTATGAACGATCCAAAACGTTTTTTGTAACCAAGATTGAACTAACTAGTGACGCTAAACAGAATCAGAACTGATAACTTGATCAACAGCGCACATGTGTCTGTCTCGAATTTCACCAAAGGGTAAAATTGGAAGCAATGAATAGCATGGGACTGCCTAAGCCAACGATAATAAACGCACGAGGTAGAAATGAGAGCTATTAATATCTTGGAGTCCTTAAAGCAGACGCCATGAAAGAAACAGAAGTGAAAGAGAAAGTATGATTACCATCAGGATAAGGAAAACTCTCTGCGAACGAAAATTATATCGTAATGAAAACACCCCGCGAAAGTAAATTATATGGTAAAGAAAACCCAGACTCCTTCAGGCTTGACAGACTAAGGATACCCACGAAGGATTGCGTGCGTGTGAAATTTTTGTGTCAAGAGGTGCGCAATATCCAATCACGCCTCTCCTGAAACGACATTGTTAAATACTAGTGGCAAGTGAAGTACAAGACAACTGGAAACGCATGCCGAGATAAGCGGAGAGCACATACATCACCTAAAATTCCCAAATGGTCACCCATCCGTTACTAACCAGTCTCAACGTTGCTTAACTTCGGTTATCTTATGAGAACTGGTATGTCAACGCGATTATGCCGTATATAAATTATATAGTAGAAACCTAAATAAAAGTATAAACACATAGGACGTACGTTTATAGGATGGGCTAAACAATAACTAAAAACTTTGATTAAGAAACCAGGAAACTCAAAACTATGCAGAATGCACTACATCCAAAGGATGATGTTTATGAAACTATGTGAGAAGGAAAGATTGAGAAAAAAGCCTGGCTTGTATTAAAGTATGTGCATCGACAAATGAATTAGAATAATGCATAGCGCAGAACACCGAAAATAATAATTACCGCAACAAGAAACAAACGAACAAATTACAGACAATAAGAAAATATATGAAAAGCAACATGGGAATAGTAATACTTCATAAGAATGGTAAACATAAAATTAATGAAAACACTTTGAATGTATTTAAAAAAAACTTAATCAAAGATATCGAAGCACTTATTACAGTCGCAAAAGATAATGTAAGTAAAAGAAATTACATCAAGGCAAGGATCAGCAAACACAGAGAAAGAGTAAAGGCAGCCTCTGTGGACAGAGAGAAGAAACAATACATCACATAATAAGCAACCCAGCAAACCGGCCCAAAGAGCATATAAGAATCTACACGATCAAGTAGAGATAATACATTGGGAATTATACATACAACTACATCTTCAACACACTGACAAATAATATCAGCACAAACCGGCAGCAATACTTGAAAACGAATGTTATGGGATATGGATATACAATTGAGTACATTAATCTAAGCAAATATCCAGGGTATCATAGGTGTTACGAAGAAAGAAAAGTCCTGCCGAAGTGTACATTTCTATTCCAGCTGGTCATTACATTGAAGATTAAAGAGTAATGGAAGCAAAGTAAATACACGGAACTAGCCAGAGAGTTGTAGGAGATATAGAATATGAATTAAAATACAGCAAATCAATATAACACCATTAATAATAGGAACGCTTGCGGCACTACTGAAAAATTTGACAAAAATAGGGAAGGATTGAAAGCAGAGGGATTGCCGAAAACATACAACTGGTTACGACAAAAAACAACTGAAATATTAAGGAAAACACATGAGCTAACGAGACTAGTACACATGAGCTACAGAGACTAGTACACGTGAGCTACAGAGACTAGTACACATGAGCTACAGAGATTACTAGGCATGAGCTACAGAGACTACTAGGCATGAGCTACAGAGACTAGTACACATGAGCTACAGAGACTACTAGGCCTGAGCTACAGAGACTAGTACACATGAGCTACAGAGACTACTAGGCATGAGCTACAGAGACTAGTACACATGAGCTACAGAGACTAGTTCACATTAGCTACAGAGACTAGTATGCATGAGCTACAGATACTAGTACACATGAGCTACAGAGACTAGTTCACATGAGCTAAAGAGACTAGTGCACATGAGCTACAGAGACTAGTTCACATGAGCTACAGAGACTAGTACGCATAAGCTACAGAGACTAGTACACATGAGCTACAGAGACTAGTTCACATGAGCTACAGAGACTACTAGGCATGAGCTACAGAGACTAGTACACATGAGCTACAGAGACAAGTACACATGAGCTACAGAGACTAGTACACATGAGCTACAGAGACTAGGTCACATGAGCTACAGACACAAGTTCTGTATACATAAACTGCTACAGATCTAAACCACTAAGAAACAATACTTGGACTCATGAAAAATGAATCTATGTATTGTAAGTTAATCACCCGAGCGCATGGTTCTGCCCTACTTCCCCATTTTTTAGGATCATTACAAACTGGTGCTACAAGTCAAGGAAGATCGAAAAGCTGAGGAAAGAATACACTAACCAGAATTACACTTTGGGGTGATTTATGCCACCGAAATCGCAGTGAAGACACATTGTTACTGCCAAAGAGCAATCATTAATAAACGGATATTGCGATACCGAAAATTTGTACAGATTATTAAAAGATGCAGTGAGTATTGGAAATCCTTATCACCAATGTTCCACTGTATAATATATATATATATATATATATATATATATATATATATATATATATATATATATATATTGTCTTCAAAGGGAATAATGTGATGATGGCCAGTGTCAAAAGAACTAGTGTGTAATAATATTACTAATCGATAGGACAAAGAAACCCATATAAATGAATCAAGCAAACTAGCCATGAAAGATATTAAGTATATATATATATATATATATATATATATATATATATATATATATATATATATATATATAACAGAAGCGTAAGGAATATCTACACATCTGCATTTTAAAAGCATATACACATTGTTCGACAACGAATCGGCGATAGCAATACAAGTGGACGTCAAAACAGATAAATGCACCTTACAAAGCTGATCAGGTAGAGGAGTAATTATCTTCTAGATCATTTTTCTTATTCCTGCTTTTTATAAGAAAAGTTCTGCCAGTTCATAGATTTCTTCACCCAGCAGACAGCAGAATTAATATCAAAAAGAGGGAACAGCGACGAAAAAACCCGGGACTCGACAAATAGGCTGATTAGAATGTGGAGAAATGAAAGCATAGAAATAGTATTAAGAAAATCCCCGAGAACCTTCGATAAAGGATGATGAGATATAATAATAAAGGGGAATGCTGTTGAACGGATACCAATAATGAAAACGGCTGAAATATCAGGAAAACTGTGATATACGGAGACATGCGGTACAACATCTTACTAATCATATACAAACAGCAACAAAGGTAAAACAAAAATATATATGTAATAGATTAAATGACAATTTTATACAATTTAAAATAAAATTGTTTCCTCATGGCAAAGCCTTTAGTATTTGCTCATGTAATTGCATTTAAATTTATTTTATTGCGACCACGAAGGACATCGAAAAAATCAGATCCCATTATATATTTTATTCCTGGCAAATGGAAATGCTTCATTTTATGTTTATTCTCGAACGAATGAAAAGATTTAATTATTTGCTTGAAATTTCAAGCATGTGTGAACATGTCAAAAGTGATACACATTAAATGTGTGTAAACCACATGTAATGAAAAACGTTATAAAACAATTAGCAGAAGGATTAATTTAATTGTAAAGTTGTAAACATTTACGACGTGCCTTCAATAAGTTTACACACCTGTTGTACAAGCATTTAAAATAATCGAGGAAAATTCAGTATGTTATTGCTATATATTATACGGCTTTACAGACCGATTTTTGTTTTAATTTCAGGTTCAAGAATTGAAACTCACCTCAGAAATGCCTGATGGTCACACCAAGTGAATTAAAAATGCAATCGTAAGGACACATTAGATGAACGATATTCAATAAAATTGTGTTTTATAATTGGAAAATGCAAACAACGTGTGTAAAGCGTCATACTGCTTTTAGACCATTTTGAATGAATTGGAAATTATTTTTTTTTGTGGTATAAGAGATGGAAGAAACCTAGAAAGTGTGTGGGGTGTAGGATGTGTCACATTAGATTCTATTGGCCAAATAAATAATTTTATGGATAAGTAACGCTGTGGTTCTATAGAAACAATGCGTACACAGTTTGATTTAATTTTGAAACTGTACACACAGTTGTTCCTGAGAACCTAAAGATGCATAAAATTTACGCAAGATATGTTATAAGGATGCAGTCTACAACTCAATACTTGTCACAGAATATGGGACTAAGATGGAAATCACGATAGTTACTCAACCTCCCTATTATCCAAACCTTGCTCTCTATTGACTTTTGATCATTCTTAAAGCTCATCGAAAACCTTAGAGGGTGTTGTAAGGCGACTATTGACTAGATAAAAAAATGTGAGTAGTGGCATTTACAAGCCCATACTAGAGGATTGCCTGGTGACTTCAAGAAGTTATTGAAATGGCACAACAAGTAGACTACTGCGAGAGGAGTTTACTTCAAAGTAGACTAAAATGCCATCTATGTACAATCATGAAAAGTGCCTACCAGCAAAAAGTCTGGAAATCTATTGTAGGCTCCTTAGGGGCTATATTAGATAAGAGTTTCATCCCAAATATTTTATGAAAAGCAAAACTAAAAACACAGCTTCATATGCCATTTACTATCAAAAAAAATAAACCACAAATTTGATGGCTTGAAATTCAAACTATTCCGGCATGTGTCAACATTGATTGACATTTTCCGTGTTGAAAGCGTACAAGTACCTTAAAATATACAAGTACGTATAAATAGTGTTTTATTAAGTTTGGCCGTATACTCGTATAAAATAACGAATATATAATAAAGGTAAATCTTCACGAAAATTACTAGCTACGTACATATCCACATGAGCAAGTTATCGATCTGCTAAATAAAATATATCGATAAATTAATCATGTATACACAAGCACATATTCATTCATAATTTCTAAATTTGAACTAAATCTCATGCATTTAAAATTTTTATAAAATTTAGTTCAGACAAAAAGTTTCAAGAAATTTAATAAATTATGTGGGCTGCCTCTGGAGAACAAAGCTCCTAAAAACTTGGAAGTAACTATGAAGAGTTTATTCGTAGCGATGAAGTGAGGAAAATATTCCACATTTGGTAGTTCATCTTTCACAGATGATAACTTAAAACACGCTAATAGTGATACATATTATTCACTAACTATTCTTCCACACTTTACAAGAAAATTTATGCTCAAAATTACATGCGCATCATAAAAAGTCAACATCATGACTTGTAATGTGTGAGTATTTCATTACCTTGCACGGTGTTTTATATGATATATCACACCCTAAAATTAAACGATAATACACACACACACAACACACACACACACACATATATATATATACATATATATATGCACTCAGCCGCACACACACAAAACACAGACACAGACACAGACACAGACACACACACACACACACACACATATATATATATATATATATATATATATATATATATATATATATATATATATAGTAACGTTCAAAAGTAACGGACAACATTTATAAGGACAACCTAATACTTGTTAAAATAACAAATGTGAAAAACTGAAATTTTGACAACTGGTAGACATTATCATCCATAATAACATACTAAAATTTGAATCATTGACAAAAGATAGAAATATAATAATAACAATTATTTATTATTTTCAAACTATGAACGTTCTGCATTTTGTGTCCTATCGATTAGTATTATTATTATTACACGAAACGTCTTTTCACACAGGCTAGAATCAAAGTATTCCCTTTGAAAACAAATTGCATTGTACAGCTTGGTTGTTCAAGAATTCAGTTTTTCATGTGAAAATAATTTAAAAACCGAGTAAATCAAGACATGACAAACTCAGGGTTTAAATACCCTTTGATTTGTAGTAGTTTGGAGTCTGCAAGTTCATCAAACTGATATTTATATTTCATTAATAAATCCCTCTTTACTTATTAACTTATATTAAACCAGCCTTCTCCCGAACAATTCTGTCAGTCAAAACAATTATATGTTTCTTTGTCTGTTCTCTGAATTTTCAAACCAGCCCTCTAATATTTTACTTTGATTAAATCTTCCTTTTTAAATCTTTGACTACACTAGTAAACATAACCTTTTAACTAGTATTATGGCTCATTTGGCCATGTATTGCTCAGAAATTTTTCATATATTTTTATCGTCCATAACTCTGTTTTCTTATCATGTTGCCAAATGTAAGTGACTCAAGGGTTAAAAAAACCTATATTTGTCCCCAACTTAATCAAGGATCAATATCGTATGAGGCAATTATTCTATTTTCCTTCTTTTGTGCTACAGTGCAGTTTAACCATAACACAAAGAATCGACAGTGCCTCTATCTAATGCTAGCACTGTTATTTACTCCTAGTCTCCGGTATTCATTAAGCTACTTTGTTTGTAACTTAACACATCAAAATTCCAGCAAGTAACTTCTGATGGGTAGGTTACGTTCCATATATTCTGGAAATTTGATTTGTTGTCCAAATTCTCTCGGCAACTTTCAGACTGTCTACAGCAAATATCGTCGGTATTTACTTCCTAAATTTCTAAAACTGAGAACTGTGTGGATTTAAAATGTTTAGTGGCACATTTTTCTACAACAGTTGCAATGCCAGCTAAAGTGTCACGTCTTCATAAAGATTTTCAGTCGCAGAAAATAATGTTCTTTCATATCAAATGTCCTACTTGGCCGTCATAAAATTTTACTTGCCAATATAAAAAATTAAGACGACTTGATATTTTAATATTTCTGTGTCCAGTATTATTCCAAACTCAAGTAGCAAATTCCCGACAAAAGAAAGCATCTGGCACTCAATAAAACCTCTCGAATAAACCAAACTTATGTATAGGTTGCTCAGCATAGCCAGTTCCACAACTCACTTCCTATCACAAATAGTTACTGTTCCAACCCGTTTACCTAATCAGCAAGAACAATCGCATCACTTTCAGGTCTTATTCTGACCACAGTTCCCGAGGATTGTATAACAAATGCCGACAGCACACTAGTGAACGCTGATGATGCAGTGATAATGGTCGAAATCGCCCTAAACTCTAGATCCAAAACTGAAGAGCCAGTGCTCAAACAACGAGATATTATAAGAGATGCCCATGGGGAAATATTTTTTTCCTCCTGCTGAACAGTACGCAAATGAGACCACTGAATGGTTCAAAAAGGCAATTGAATCACATACTCCCATGCGGAAATTTTATAGCAAGCCCCACTCTCCCCAATGGTTTACTTCGACTTGCGCAACTGCCATTTCTCAAAGGCAGCATGCATACCGCAGATTTAACCGACATAATCCAGTTCAACCAGACATAAGTATATAGAAGCTAGAAAGAACGGTAAGAAAGAAATAGCGACAGCTAAGAGAGAATTTACTGAAACCATTAAAAACGCATCGAACCAAAAAATCAGACTTCTGGAAAATCTACAACAGTGTAGTAAATAATGGGCAATCCACAATTCCCCCACTAATAAACAATCACGAGGTTTTTTGCTCAGCAACCGACAAGGCTAATATGCTTGCCAGTCTGTTTGCCTCAAACTCCACACTGGATCCTTCCAGCCAACCCCTGCCTGACATTCCTTTGCGGACAGAGCCAAGCTAGACGATCTAAAAATCGCCACTGCTCAGGTGCACGCTATAATAAAAAAATCGTGCCACTTCAAAAGCATGTGGGGCCGATCTCATCCCAGCTGTGCTATTAAAAAAGTGCTCAGCCGAAGTAGCTCCAGTTCTCTCCCAACTCTACAACAAATGCCTTAATGAATCATGCTTTCCGGGCTGTTGGAAAACAGCTTCATTTGTATCTGTATTCAAGAATTCTGGCGAAAGAACAGACCCATCAAACTATCGCCCCATTAGCCTCCTACCACTTTTCGCCACTAATATTTTAGACCATAATTAACCATGCTGTAGTCCGTCACCTTACAGATGCTAAACTTCTGACTAACCAACAATATGGATTTAGACAATCCCGGTCCACGGCTGACATCCTTACTGTAATATCTGAACGTATATACCATTCACTGGACAACGCGGGGAAGGGCAGAGCGGTAGCTCTAGATATATTAAGGCGTTTAACAGGTTATGGCTTGAGGGTCTCCTAAGGAAAATAAGATAATAGTGTATCACTGGTAGAATACTTAGCATAATTAAATCCTTCTTAGATAAGAAAAATCCAGGTTGTCCTCGACGGTCGTACATCTAAACAATATGATATAAATGCGGGAGTGCCTCAGGGGTCTATCCTTGGCCTCTATAGTTCCTGATATTCATAAATGACCTCCCCGGCAAAATTGCCTCTGAGATGAGTATATATGCTGATGACCTGGCACTCTATAACAGGCATGATAGGAAAACAAATGAACACCTATTTTAAGAAATGGCAAAAACGCTAGAGGATGACCACCGATCTGTAGTGGAATGGGGATAAAAATGGATGATCACATTCAATGCTGCCAAGATCAAACTGGTTTCCTGCAATAATTAAAAGAAACCTTCTCTGTCACCAATATCGATGCCCAGTGACTCTTTATCTGAGAGTATATCTTTCAAACTGCTTGGCCTAACGTTCACAGGAAAAATGAGTTGGAACAATTACATTGCAAGCACTGGTAGGATCGCTGCAAAGAAGGTAGGCTCTCTCTACCGTGCTAGAAAACTTCTAACACCCGAAAGTATCCTGTACCTCTATAAGGCCACCATTCGCCCATGTATGGAGTTGTTGTCACATTTGAGCTGGTGCATCTGCCGATAGTCTTTCGCTCCTAGACAAGGTTCAAAAGAGAGTCGCCAATCTGAAATGCCCTGAACTGGCATCTAAGCTTAAGCCTCTGTCTCATCGACGAAATGTTGCATCCCTCTGCCTGTTCTACAAGTATTTTAATGGTGAAATCTCTGACGAACTGCAGACACTTGTGCCCCAAGACGGAGACACCCTCGACAAACCCGACAGGCAGCAAAATCACACCCCACACAGTAGAGATCCCTAGGTGTAAAATATATTTCTACTCCAGTAGTTTCTTCCCCAGAACCGCTAGACTCTGGAATTCCATTCCAGGTTCTTGCTTCCCTAACTGTACTGACGTGCAAAAGTTCAAGTGCAACGTGAACCGACATCTTGCTGCCCAAATCCCAACATAGTACCCCAGTAGTTGGTTCCCCTCATAGTAGCCCCCTAAACCAAAGTGGCAATGTGTCTTGTTTGGGGTGAAAATGTAATTTAAAACAAAAAAAAAATTGCCGTGTTCATGTAAAATAAATGTTATAAAATGTAGTAAATGTTTTCAATCTTTTAAAAACAATTTATTATATCTGTAATTCTTTGTAGCTGAATAAAAAAGATATAAATTTAATTCAGATGAGCGATTGGAAATAAGTAATTAAATAAAAGGAATGGTAAGATATATGTCACAAAATCATTACTTACTCTTTTATATTTTATAGGATATTTTATGTTGTTTTTACTATAACCACACACACATACACATACACACATATATATGTATGTATGGATATATATATATACATATATATATATATATGTGTGTGTGTGGGTGTGTGTGCGCGTGTGTGTGTGTGTGCAGAGGAAGATTTGGAAGATTAAGAGCATTCTTACTATATATATAACAATCACTGGCAGAACTTCACAGAAAATAGCTCTGGTTGCTGCTTCAACAAGTTGTTTCATTGATATATTTCCATTTTTGTCTGTGCTAAAACGTGAATAAGAATGGCGACTAAAATTCATATGTTGGTTTTACCATTTCTTATTTTGACTTTAACAATATTATTCTGCGAAACACACCCTCATTTGAAAAAAGACGACGGCAATGCTCTACATGTACCTGCGTGCCTTACCTGCAAAAACTTCCTACCCAAGCTACCCGGACCACCAGGCCCACCTCTCCCGCCGGACGAAAACCCAGAATTACTGAAATTTACCATCATTAATCCTATAATTGAAATGTATTCAGATAAGACGATCGTACATGAAGAGAAAATATTTAAAAAATAACACGGATAGAGAAATAATGACGAAACAGTTTCAGATGGCATGGGGAGGTTTTCGATGGATAGATAGGAGAACATTCGGATCGTAAATAGAATACATTTTTAACAGTTATCAAGTTATCAAAGACAATATCAGTTATCAAAGACAATATCAACCAATGATAATTACTCAGAATCAACAGAACCGAATTTCTTATATAATCAATGGATTTTATTTTTAGTGGGATCGTACATGGGACACGGCTTACGACACATGAAATATTTTTATCAACGAAAACAACACTAAAGAAAACAAACACGACTAAGCGATTAAAATTTTTATGAACAATATGGGGAACAAAATAATTCACTTATTAACAATCAGAAACAGTAAAACAGTAAAAGAATATTGAATACAAGTAAAATGCTATATATATATATATATATATATATATATATATATATATATATATATATGTGTGTGTGTGTAACTTATTTCATATTTGTAAATTAAACCTACATTGCATTTGTGTGAAAACTATACGTGTTCTCATACAAAACAGACACACGTTAATATTAGTTAACACATATACCAGAGCATACATAAATACACACACACACAAACACACACCTATATATATATATATATATATATATATATATATATATATATATATATATATATATATATTCCATTCCCCTTTTCCCCGTGCATATCCTCATACTTTCACTACACCGATGGAGACTGAAGGATCGGTCGAAAATTATGTACTTATAAAAAAGTGTTTTAATTTTTTTTCACAATATTATATTGTATTCCTGCACGTCACCAATTGAAAACAAATAAAGAAAAGTTATAAACTATTATACTTTTCGTATTCTTTTTTATTCATATATATATATATATATATATATATATATATATATATATATATATATATATATATATATATATAAAGCTGAATGTATGTGTGTGTGTGTCTGGTCACGAATATGGTTGACTATTTAAAAAAAAAACTGATTACATATAATGATAGAAGATATATAGAGACACAAGAGTGGGTATGTTTGATCTGGCAGAACGGTGATTCATTTAAATTGTGGGGGCTGCGTTCGATCATGGTCCACAAAGTATGGAAATAAAAAAAATTAAAATTTTAAAAATAGGTTTACAAGTGCTTTTGATATAGATGCACATAAGAATACTTTGATAAATATGTTTTAACTTAAATATGAATGGTATAATAAAATTGTGGGGTCTGCGTTCACGCCTGACATACATGGAATGGAAATAGGCACACACTTTAATAAAGACTTTTCATATCTCTCTGCGTAATATACTTTGATAATGATTTTTCACTTTGAAGAAATATGGTATAATAAAATAATGGGGTGTTTGTTCGCACCTGACCTCCACAGAATGAAAATATATCACAAGTTTAACAAGGTTGTTTAATATAGATTTACAGACTATTGCGATAAGTATTTCAGTGTGAACAGGTATGGTATAATATATTATGAGGTTTATCTATTTTATTTTTACTTTCATCATTTTTTGATTTGGTTTTGATACCCCGAATTCAAAGATATCTCTTTACAACCATTCCTTTTCCTAACCTATAATACTTTTAAAATATGAGTCCATTTTCTGTATGCTGTTTTTGAACCCAGTCAACAACGGGTAATTTTGCTAGTATATATATATATATATATATATATATATATATATATATATATATATATATATACATATATAAACATTGTTAAAGTACACAGCTAGCTTTTTTATTTATAACTTTTTTAAATTTCTGCATTTTTTCTGGTTAGTTTTTATATGTAAACAAAAAATAAATACCTGTCATATATTGAGGTTTGTTTCTTCGAAGCATGTATCGATCTTGTAACGTTTCGTCTTTCCTAAATTGTAAAACGCCTTTCTGTGTATGATATAGACTCTAGTGCTATTTACAGTATTTACGGAATAAAATAACTAACCCCCCTCGAAATGAGACAAATTTTTGTCAGCAACAGACAAATAATATATTTCGAAACCAACGATATAAGACTAAAATCAAAAAGCTGTAAGAACCTGCCTTCACATCAAAATTAGTAAATCCTACCCTCCCCACTAAACACATCAGCAACTATACTACGAATGTGTTAAATTACGTTATTCTTTTCGTAGGATCCGTTTGTAAGTCAACATGACCAATCACAGTGTACCGCAGAATAGACCCGATGTAACTGCAATATATGTGATCATAACTATTATATATATATATATATATATATATATATAACATTACTCTCATAAATATTTTATATATATATAATATTACTATGAACACTATTTAATATATGCGTAATATTTATATCATAAATAGTAAATATGTATGTAGTAATACGTCATAACTATTTAACATATGTAATTTTCCTATCATAACAAATATATATGTAATATTTATATTATGAATATTAATTATACATATGGCATAACAATTTAATGTATATAATATTAATATTATAACTCTTTAATATATGTAATACTACTATCATTACTATTAAATATATGTGATATTACTGTCATAACTATTAAATATAGAGATACTATTAATATCATAGATATTATTTATATATACTAGCTGTACCCGGCCACGCGTTGCTGTGGATCATCTTCTAAAAATGGAACACATTCCTCCAGAAAAATTGCATTTTGTTCCTTTATTTACTTTTCTTATTTTTTGCAATTTTTTTAATCAATAAAAGTTATCCCCCCCCAAAAAAAAGATTAATTTTTTACCATAAATTGTTAGGTGAACGTTTTTTTTTTCAGCAAAACGTGCACTTTTTTAAAAAAGAAATTTGGCAGTAAACGTTTCTCTTTTAAAAGGGAATTTTTATTATAAAAAAGAACAGATGAATGCTTTACATGAACACTGTAAATAGTTATGTGAATGTAGAGAAAAGATAGATTCTTTTTTTCATGAGAATGTACAAATTATTTTTGGAACAGATGTTAAGAAAATAAATAGACAAATACTTCCATCATCAATTATGCAGAAAAAATAAATAATATGTTGATTTATTGTTTCAACATCATGCCTATAAATTATGATAAAAGTTGCTGAGTATGCGCTGTTTTATGGTTGTTGTAAAAATGGAACAGAAACTTAAATTTCGCTTAGTTTTAATCTTTCTTATTTTTTTTAATTGTGCCCTCCAAACGAATATAATCAAAACAGTAACATTCAACACTTGTACTTTATGTATATAAAACACGAAATATAAAAAAAAAATAAGTTAATAACGAAAGGGAAATAATTCCATTTTTAAATGAAAAAGCCAGTTTGGTATATCTTTTTGTTATTTTTTACATAAGTCCAGCTTTCACATTGGAAATGTCGACATTTATAGGTTGTCGGGTACGTTTACAAGGAATACACACTCCAATCTAGTTGATGCATCAGAATTTTTGTAGGAATTTTTGACATCCCTATCACGAAACTGCGAATAAAATATAAAAATCTCGTAATTTCCTTGTTTAAAGTGGGTTGTTTATTTTCTTTAATGATTATACTTCCAAAATCAACTAATAAAGTTGTTTTAAAAGACATAGATATATATTTTTTTTTTTTTTAAACTAATGAATTTTACGAACTCAATACTTTTCAATTTTTAAACTTTAAAAATCTATCAAAATTTTTCTATTGATTCTATTTTTACGATATTTTCAGGATCAATGTGAAATTTTATACTCTTTCCAATAAACCGAATATAATATTTTAGTCAAACGTTTTTTATTTAATTCACGCCCCCCCATTTTCAAGTGTCTATTAAAAAGTAAATAATTCATTTACACACCAAAGTTTTATAAATCACAAATTGAAGAGAAAAGGTCAATAAATAATATATTCAAATTTAAAACAAAAAAGTAGTGTTTTTTAGAAATTTACCTGTAAAGTTCGAAGTATTTTTAAACCACGTGGTTTGTATTTTCTTTTGTTTTTTTTTTATAAAACTTGGTCCTTGCTCCTTTAATTGAAAAAAAATTAGGGCTTGAATTACATTTTTCGAATACTTATAAGCTTGGAAAGACAGGGTGGTCGAATAATTCAGGCCTTCCATTTTTAAATGTCTATTAAAAAGTAAATAATTAATTTACTCACCAAATTGTTATGTATCACAAATTAAGGAGAAAAGGTCAATAAATTATATATTCAACTTTAAAACAAAAAAAAATAATGTTTTTAGAAATTTACCTGTAAAGTCCGAAGTTTAAAAGCTTTATTAAAAAAAACACGTTTTTTTTTTAATGAAACCATGGTCTTGCTCCTATAATTGAAAAAAAATACGGCTGGAGTTACATTTTCGAGGAGTTATAAGCTTGGAAAAACGGGGTGGAATTATTCACTATTTTTCACGAAATTTCTGACACACCTACCAATCTACCCATGTTAGAACGGCTTTCGGAATATACCCCCCTAACCTTGCCAGCATACCCGAAAAGCTATAAAAGTTGATGTGTCGAATGTGAACGATGAGTTGGACGTAATGTAAAAATGTACCGAATTTAAAAGGGAACGAAATTCAAATTTCCGTTCCATTTTTACATCAGCCGTAAAGTAGAGCATTCTATGCAAATTTTACATAACTTACTGTATTAATGCTATTTTTTGGGGAAAATATATAAAATGGTCCGTGTTTTCTCACTATATGTTTCTGGAATTATATTGAAGCGGTTAGCTCCCCAGAAGGCTTACATATTTTATGAAGCTAGTTTTACCTGTTTTTTTTTTCAGAGGGTATTTTTGTTTTGCAAGAAACAAATCATGAAGTCAAACTATAAAAGTTAAATTGAAATATACTGCAAATTAAACATCACAATAATAGTGCAACATATTTTGAAATTAGAAAAATAAAAAAAAACAAAAAAATTGTTTTAGCATGTTCAAAGTATTTAGGTTGGTAGATAATTAAATTCTACTGTATTGGTATGAGTTTTTTTTTTTGCTGTTGTTTCTTGCTTTTAACAATTTTCGACTAAATACTTCTAAATTAAGCGGGATCGCTTAGATCGTATTTTAATCTAAACTTCGTAGGTTGGAATGCCCTCCCCACCTAAAATATAATTGGAAAAATCGATTTTATAGCGAGATTTAAGAATGTTTAGCCGAAAAAAGGTGAAAAACAAAACAAATAATCAATAAATAATTGTTACCAAAGGCAATAAATAAATGCTACTTTCTTTTACTAACATGAATGATTTCATTTTACGTTTTAAAGTATTTTCAAGCGCTTTTCTTTATTTTTTTATCTAAAATTGCGTGTGGGTGGGTGCGAAATATCTCCAGATTTTCTTGAATTCCCATTTGATTGCAAACGTAATCTCCAAATCTAACAGGAAAACCGCTAAATTGGACACACTAGTCACGTGACAGGAAGCGGTAATAAATAATTGTCCCTAAATTAAAAAATGGCATATCGGTACGAAGAAAACAACCTATTTATCATAGAAAAATTAAGTATAATTTTATAATTAAAAAGAAATATATAAAAACACACATGTATATAGTAAACATATTATACCAAAACGTGGAAACAATCCGTCCAGTGGTTTTTTTAGACTATTAAATGCGAATGAGCCAAGAGTTACATTTATATATATATATATATATATATATATATATATATATATATATATATAGAGAGAGAGAGAGAGAGAGAGAGAGATAGATAGATAGATAGATATATAGATAAGTATAAAATATTACTATCATAGCTATTTATTTCATGCAATATTACTTTCATAACTATCTAATATGTATGAAATATTTATATCATAAATATTAAATCTCTCTCTCTCTCTCTCTCTCTCTCTCTCTCTAAATATATATATGCATATATATATATATATATATATTACTGTCATAACTACTTTGTTTACATGTAATATTACTATTATAAGTATTTAATGTATATATTTTAACCATTGTAACTATTAAATATATGTAATATTACAAATATAACTATAAGATATACGTTATATTAATATCATAACTATGAAACAATGTAATATTACTATCATAACAATTTAATATGAGTATTATTACTGGCATAGTTATTCAATGTATTCTTACACTTATAACTATTCAATATATGTAATATTACTAGCATTACTATCTAATATGTTTGATATTACTATCATTACTATTTAATATATTTAATATCACTATAATAATGAGAACAAGAATCTAGATTATAAAAATGTGTAAACATTTGTGGCAAAAGGAAATACAGTGTTTAACGATACATTTGACTCCTTGAAATAAACAACAGTACAGCTTTAAAAAATTACAAAAAAATTAATCCCGGTTCATTTTGTTGTAGTGCTGTAATATATTCCATATAGCAAGCTTCAACCTCAATCACCGCCTCGATTAGGGTCCGGCTCTGGGAGAATGCCATTTCCCGCAGCGGATGTTCGATGAATACTCGCGGATGGTGGTAATCGGACTTGCTATTGTGGTAGTTTATGTTAGTGATGTTCTCGACGTGTGACTAAACGTCTAACGTGTTCTGGTCGGGAGAGGAAGGGGCCAATGAAAGAAGGGTACATGGTCTTTCTGAAGACACACCTGGGCATCTTTGGGCATATGAGTCGACGCTGAGTCCTTCTTCCACACCTACGGCCTTCCACCGGTCATCGGATTGCGTCAGGGAATCAGGACTCACTTCAGTATATCCAGGTACACTTTGGTGTTGACTTTCAAGCCGACTTCGAAGATATGATGTAGCATTTTGTTGAACCCACTTTTTTTTTGTTTGATTAGTTTGGCACGAAGAAGAAGAAGAAGAAGAAGAAGAAGAAGAAGAAGAAGAAGAAGAAGAAGAAGAAGAAGATAGGTGTCTCTCGCTCTTGGTATTGGTACACATTACTAGTAGATGATCTGCAATAACAAAAAAAAACACACAAAAAAAAACGGTTTTCACCGAATGGAAATGAAATTATGTATTTTCCATTGCGAAAATTGTATCATTTCACCTTGTAATGAATATGCGAAAATAAATTCGTTTAAAAACTCCAAGAATTATTATGTAGTGTTTAGGGTTTGTGATACCTGAGTCGAGAATAAGTTTCTTTTCGTTGGAAAAAACAACAGCCACGGTTCTAAGTTCCTTAACGTGCTCTGTCTTTACTTGCAACGTGTTACGAAAACACACAAATCTACCTAAGTATGAAAAGATGTTTTCTGTATTGAAAGACAACCGAACCAATGAGCTTTATATTTTTTCCTTTACATTTTTAATAACATGTATTCCATACTTAGATTACGACAATTCCTTAAGACTAAACAAAAACACCTCAATTCAAAAACATATGCCTTTCTTAATCGAATATCAGGATAGTTTTACAATTACTTAACTTGCTTTCTGAGATATTTTTTAAAAGCGAAATGTTATTTTAAAAGTAATAGACCGCATCATTAAAACAAAAACAAAATAAATTAATCTAGAGAGATTTCTCGTTCAGTGAAATGTACTTAGACTCAACGGTTATGGGTTTGATAAACGTAATTTTATTATTTTATTTTATAAGTAGGGCAGGCTTCATTTCTTAACTTACACACCATTTAATAAATGTAAAGCAAAAATAAAAATGCGCTTTGATTATTATGCTCGATGTGTTTCAAGCGCTGTTAACATATTATTGAAAAAAATGCTGCGTAATTCCAGTTTATTAAGTATTCGAAGTAAGTATTTCTGATGAGCTGCCGGGTATTAGAATCGGTAAAATTCCCAGCTTTCAACTTCTCCATGGTCAGTCTTGAACAATTTAGTGGGGCAACCTCTTTCTGTTTCAGACTACATCAGACTATAAGTTTAAAAGAGAATAAGTGAGACATTTAAACTTGAGTGCAATAGAGAATAATACATAAAAAATAATAATACTGCAAGTTTAAAATTGAGGATTAATAAAGACAAAAATATAAATCAGGAATTAAGAGTATAAAAAAATTCCGATAAACTAATGAATCGATGAATGTGGGCAAAATCGAGTTATGTCTCTTAGAGTGTCTCGATATACTGAATAATACGGGAATTAGTATAAGCTAAAAACAAAACAACAAAAAACAAAAAAAAAGGAAACAAAAAACAAAACAAAAAACAAAACAAAACAAAAACAAAACAACAAGAAACAAAAAAACAACAAACACAAAACAAAAACAAAACAAAAAAACGAAAAAAAAACAAAACAAAAAAACAAATCAAACCCAAAACAAAACAACAAGAAACAAAAAAAAACAACAAACACAAAACAAAAACAAAACAAAAAAACGAAAAAAAAACAAAACAAAAAACAAACAAACAAAAAACAAAACAAAAAAAAGATTAAATGTTTACATTAAGATGAAACAGGAAATGATAGATTTAGCATTTACATTAATTGTATGAGAAGTATGAAGAAATAATGTATATTCGTATTATTTGGATTAATCGGATTACTGTTCTAATCCTGAGTGTGATTTCCACAAGGTTTCGGTCGATGCTAATCTTTATGTACTCGCTCGTGTATCTACGTTTACAGAGAACAATGAAGATTTATATATTACTGCCAGGGCGATAAATATTCCATGTTTATTAGCATGTACATATATATATATATATATATATATATATATATATATATATATATATATATATATATACATTTATATATATATTTTTTGTATATATATGTATATATATATATATATGTATATATATAAAGTTTGTATATTTTACAGAGAAAAATGAAGATTTATATATTAATGTCGGAGCAATAAATAACTCATGTTTACTAGTATATATATATATATACACGTGCATATATATACATATATATATATATATATATATACATATATATGTATAAGTTTGTTTAAATATTTTACAGAGAAAATATTAATGTCAGAGCGATAAATGACTCATGTTTATTTGTATATATATATATATATATATATATATATATATATATATACACGTGCACACATACACACACACACACATACACACACATATATATATATACGTGCATATATATACATATATATATATATATACATATATATGTATAAGTTTGTTTAAATATTTTACAGAGAAAATATTAATGTCAGAGCGATAAATGACTCATGTTTATTTGTATATATATATATATATATATATATATATACACGTGCACACATACACACACACACACATACACACACACATATATATATATATATATATATATATATATATATATATATATATATATATATATAGAAAGTTATAAAATATAGATGGCGATTAAGCTACACTGAATATTCCGCATTTCATCCACTCTAGGATTCTTCAGGATTATGTATAAGGCTTAATTGCCATATACAGGGTGTTCCAAAAGCAGATATGAGAACTTGAAATGTTCCCAAGGCTTTTGGAACACACTGTATATGTGATAACTGAATTATTAGCTCTACCTACGTAGTGAGCACTGTTGAAGTAAATACTTAAAGTTTGCACATAAATTTATACTTTCGTATATTATTTTCATGTGAGTAAATGAAGTATATATATATATATATATGTATGAATATATATATACACACATTCATACATATATATATATATATATATGATATTTTTGCAAGTATTAAGCAACAAAATATAAAATAAGAACACTATATGGTGTATTTCCTTCATTTACTAATTATCCCGCGTTCGTATTTCTTTTTTTAGGTGATACTTCTACAATTTTTATTTTTAAAATTTATTTATTGTTTTATTTTTTTTTATTTTTATGATTTTGTTTCGTCTCTAATGTTTGACTTTTGTTTATTTAATTTTTTTACATAAGAGCCAATAATTAACACGGCCGAGAATAAACACAAGGATGAGGTCTAAAGATGAGCAGTAATAATTGGGACAATATCATAGTAATAATTATTCAATTGCATTAATTAAGGCGTACGACTTATAAAGAACTTGTTTACTTGGATTGAATACGAATATATTGTAGTCAGCTAGAAACCCGGATAACGGAAGTTAGCTCCACATGTGCGCAGTTCAAAGAACGATTCTTTGTTTATGGAATCTACGTTTAAGTTTAGGCACAAATAAAGAGTTGGGACAATTATACATAGTGTTTTAAGCTAGACGAGTGTTTTCCGTGAAATTTTGGCGAGGCTGGACTATAGATTGGAGCTCAGATAAGCATTTGCAATAAAAATAACGATAAGGCAGAGAAAGGCTCGCGACGTATTTTCTGTGAAAAAGAGGTTGTAGCGAATAGAAAGGGACATCCCCTACGAGTTTACAAGGCAGGATAAAGGCTTTCGTGCAGCCTTTGCCAAGATGTTGGAAAAATCTTCTATCCTTGGACGCACTTGTCTCTTTTATATTTAGAGCAGATATCTCACTGCTGATTGCATTCTCTAAATATATAAGATCCATATAATAAAAATGCTGAATCAATATATTAATATACTGTGTTGAATATATTCGCTCTTACAAGCAAACTAATGGCCTAGGACAATTGGCACTAACAACGCCTCGCACCAAAACTGAACCCACACTTTATTGCAGCGAGGAACCTGTGCACTTAGGATTAAATTATTCGGTCTTTTCTTGCCGGAATTGTTTTCAACTATTACTGTCTTGCCTATTGAACTTGTGTTCATCGCTAAGATTCACTTTTGACTAATTTGAAGAGTCATGATCTGCATTGCATCTGACGAAGTTTGGACGGCGTCTATTCGTTACATGGGTTTGTATCTTGCAAGAGTCTCGCAAATTAAATCCCTTCAATCTCTTCTCTGTAGAAAGAGAACACTTTTGTAGCAAGATTACTTTTGTGTTGGGTTTGGGGAGCAGTTTCGAATCTCTTTCTTAGGATGCGGATGTTAATAGCATTGTATTTCCTGTAAGAAGTAACTGTAGGAGGACCAGATTTAGGGCCATCACAGACTCTGCGGTGTTTTGGAGCTTTTGCACAGCCATGTGTTCTGTTTTTTATCATATAAGAATCTGCGGCCATTTTCCCATTGGATAAATAAACAAGGTGGCGGTTAATTGGCCCCGGATGGAAAATGACAAGTAGAGGCGTATGGACTAAATACCACGATGTATAACATGGAACAACAACAATTATGTCTGTTCGGAGATTCTTTTTGCATGCTCAGTTTGAAGTTATTTTGTTTAAATTGACGTGACCACTGGGATACTTCAATTAAACGTGATATATGAACTAGGAAAATTATAGAGGAATAAAAGGCGAACTAAATGAGGCATAGGGTGTGTAAACAGTTTTATTAAACTTTGATTTATTTAGCGGTTTTTGAAAAAAAAATACAAGTGCGGGCATTCATTTTGGCGCCATATTTTATATAAATCTTACTTGTTTGTTTAAATGTATGAATGCATGCGTGTATCTATGTTAGTTAGTCTGACTGAGACTTTCGACAGAGGCGACGGATTTTCACGAGAAACTCGACCCTTCGGAAAAGAAATATCGAAGAATTGTCTAAAAACATTAATTCCTTCACCCTCAACTGAACTTTGTACGCCGATATTTCGAAAGCCATCCCCTCTTTTGCATTGACTTAATATAACCATTCGCCACTTCCGGTTTCTCTCTGGACGTCACACCAAAGACGTAACTTTTTTCTCGCGTTGTTTCCCCCTTCGCCGTACGGGTTCGAGCCTATCTGCATGCTACCATTTATTTTTGGCTCAACACACACCTCCAAACACCCGGGCAACATTAGACACCCAGTTTTTCATATCCTAGATAGAGATTCTATATAAATAGAGGTGGTGAATATTGTATATTTGCCAGTGTATATAATGAATGCCTATATTTGTAACCGAGTCCACTCTAGTTGGTCACTATGTGGGCTATGACAATACAATATTCTTATCATTGTTTGGCTTTCCAGTATATAATCAACACAGTAAGGCACAGTTAATCAACCGAGAACCACACGCCTCTACATAAACACTTATAAGATATAAACTGATATATACTCGAGAGTCAAAAGAATGAAAATGATATTCTCCTGTCATATATATTCCTAGCCATTATATATTAATATGCTTTTCTATTCCAGATTAATTGAATTAATTAAGAGACGGTAATACTTACAATACTGGTGACTCTCTCCAACCGACAGATCTGATGAGATTTGAACCCGGCATAGCCAACTTCGCAGTACTTGCTGATATCATCTAGGTCAACGACACACCCTTTTGAAATGAATGAATAAACAATTACAGGGTTACCCCCCCCCCCAAAAAAAAAACATAGGACATTCAATTGTTTTTCTGAGCATTTTACAGTCAACGGAGAGAAAAAAAGGCCAAAGACCCTAGTGTTTTGATGTGATGTTTGGGATATAATAAACTAGTTATGACCAAAGTTTCATTTCATTCGAACAAAAGACTAAGAAACGGAGCCTAATTAGAGTTGGGGCCCCTTTTTGATTGGTCGCCCTGTACTAGCAGAAATACTTGGCATCGTTGGTGTTAATGATTTCTGTAAGGTGGTTTGAATATCTACAAAAATATTGCTGACTGTTTATTTATCAAGTTATTTCTTGAGAATGATGTGAATATAGGAGAAATTTATATATTTTTTTAATACGTCACATCCACCAGTAATAATGAAGATACATTCATAACAATCTTTCCTTGGCTTTTTTGCCTGAAAGCAAAATGTAGTATCTGTTTCATATGTCACACTTCATCTTTTCTATCCTGAGCCAGTAAAGGAAATTCCTTCTAGACCAAGGGAATTTTTTTCTATCGAGAGTGTCCCAATTTTCGGGGGAGGAACGGGTTTTGATCTTCACCCGCTCCAACCTCAAGACAATATTGTATCTAACTTTGCCCTCGTGTGGAGGCAAGAAAAAAAAGCAATATGCTATAACAAGATTTTAATTACCAATCAAAACTCATTAAAATACGTATTTCAAGTTATTTTCTTTTCATAGTTACAGCTTTTCTTTTCTTAGCATAGTCACCATTATACTTGCAAGGCGTAATTAAAGACACATTTTTTGATGCCACAGCAAAGTATCCAAGGAACCAAATGGTATTATTACTCACACTAGAGATCATCTTTTTCAAAACCACCATTCTTCCATACATGGAGCATTGTTCTCAAATCTGGTTGGGTGATATCTACCACTAGTCTCTCACACTTAGATAGGGTCCAAAGGACAGCATAAAATCTCCAACTTCCAACCTCTGTCTCATGCCGCGATGTTTCATCTTAGTGTTTGTTCTGCCAGTACTTTAATAGAATGTTTTACAATGAATGCACATCATTTGTAACCTCTCTAGATAAACCCTCCCGACTAATTGAATAAGCTAACAAATTCCACCCCTTCAATAGTAATATCCCTAACTGCTGAAGAGACTTATAATCTGATAGTTTCTTCCCTCAGACTGCAAAATATGGAGTTCCCTTCCTGTTTTCTTCCTGACTGTTTTGCAAAAATTTAAATGTAATTTACACAGATATCTCACAGCTAAACTCGCTACATTCCAATTTAGACACAAACCTAAATAGTACCCATTTATTTTCAAGTGTAATATGCCGTGTTTTAGGTTTTAAAAAATAGTATGAAATATATAATTTAATGGAAATGTTTAACGACAATAAAAATCTATTGGACACTTGCCTATTTTTATCCTGTTTTTCTTTTGTTTCTTTTCGGGAAAGATAACCACTTTGCTAGTTATATATATATATATATATATATATATATATATATATATATATATATATATAAATGAAACTACTGATATGTTTGTTGTCGATAAACTAAAAAACTACACACCTGTCTTATTCACATTTTTCGACAGCGTTTTTAGCTAATCCGAGCGTATTTTTATATACTTAAAATGAAACTATTAAAATATTTTAAAAAAAGTGTTGTTTTTTAGTTCGTGTGCAATCGTATGTTATTGACAAAAATTGTCCATGTTTTACAGCAGCAAACACTGACATAAGAGACACGCTAATTGGTTTAATCCCAAAAGTGAACACGCGGGATTTATCGCTTCGGCATTCGTCCACATGTAAAGAATTAAAGAGATGATGTCGGCGAATGGTACTGTTTAAAGAGTGGAGATTATAATTTAAGCAAACAATTTTTTTTCCAAATTAGACACCGCCATAGTTTTTTTTTTTTTATCTACGAATTTTTGATAAATGCAACATACATTTTTTAATAGTTTTTTACGCATTTTGGCGTTTTTGCTACAATTTTACGATTTCCCAGTCGATTTCTTTTTGTACTAATTTACCGTGCTGAGAAAAATGTGTTATATCAGGAAAAAACAAACCAAAAATAAATGGTCGAAATAAGTTTGGTGTTGAGTTGAAACGTATGAAAGTCGAAGAAATTAGAAGGAAACAAAGACGTTAACAAAAGCATCTTTGTTGTAAAAACGTTTTTGTTTATAAAATTGTCAATCCACTTTTTTTCTGTTAATAGAAATTGTTTTTACATAAGAAAATATAAACGCTTCTTATTAAAACCATAAATTATTAGGTGAAAGTAAAGAAAAAAATGTTCCTAGAAAATGTTCGGTACATATTCATTTTGGTAACGTGCTTAAATAATAACGTTATAATTTTTTCAACCATTCTTACCATGGCGAGGGTATTTTTTTTAACTTTTCTATGCTTTTAACTAACAATTTATTTTAAAAATAGATTTCCTTAAATTTTAATGTAACTTAGTTAAAAAAGCATGGATACCGCGTTTAACATTGTAGCCCGTGCCTATTTACAATTGGGTCAGATTCGTGTACGTCACCGGGTTAATTTTTTTTTACTGTCATTTGTTGGTCAAAGTTTTTTTTTTCTCAACAAAACATTTATACGTATATAGTTATTGTTTTTTTTGTAAGCAAAAGTTGTTTTCATATAAGAAAATATGAATTTTTTTTAAGACCGTCAAGTGTTATGTGAATATACAAACGTTTTTTCAAGAAATTCTGCGGTACCTATAAATTTTGGAATCTTGCTGGCATAATAACGTTATTTTTCAGTCATTCTTCCAATGCGTAGGAAAGTGTTTTTTATATATATTCTGTGCTTTCGATTGACAATTTATTAAAAAAAGATATCGTGAAATTAAAATTGAATTTAGAAAAACCTTCTTAAAAATAGCGTGTTATCAAAAATACATAAGCACCAAATTTACAAATTACTTTTTGTCAACAAATTAAAAAAAAACAGAAAAATATATTCTTCGTGTTTGGACCACTATACACATAGATTCGAAACAGTTGAAAAAAACAAATATACAACAAATATATGTTATTAAATGCAAGATGAGTATATGTTCTGCATAAGTAGATCCGTTTGTTAGTGTTTTTATTTAATGTAACGTTTAATCGGCTCGAAAAACATACAGGGTTTATCGGTATAGTTTAAAAAAGGTAAATGGCTGTGGGCTCTTTGTTGATTACCTTAGATTTGGGAAAATGAGATAAAATTTAAAAAATATATAAAAATAGTGTCAGAAATCCACCGGATATATGCCAGCGTATGTTACGGAAACATGTATCCGGTTGGTTTCTTGCAGTAGTTTAATAGTTTTTTAGTTTTAATCGATCTCACAAACTTAGCGTATTCAACAGAGAGTTCACCACCATTTGTCTTTTTCAAATAGATATAGAAGAACTGTAACATTAAATAAAAACGAAAAATTATCCAGCTCCATATAAAACAACTCCCTTCACCCGAATACTAATTAAACACCCACATTTTGTAAATAAAAAAAAACAGCAAGAATACATTGATTTAGCGTTTCAGCATTTATCAACGCCCGGCTTCATCCAGGGATTGCTGGTCTAGCCGAGGCCATGATTGATGGAGACTTCAGTGTCCTTAAGTCAAATTCTACAAGAGGACCATTTTTCATTTTCGCCTTTTCTTCAATTTTGAGAGCGGATTGCTATAATAAGAATATATGAAACATGCATTTTCTCTTTTTTTTTTCCATTACACTAAATTGAACCACAGCATGCGTGGCTGGGTAAAAGTAATATATATATATATATATATATATATATATATATATATATATATATATATATATATATATATAACATACGCATCGCCACATATATAGGCCTAAAGGCCACTCGAGGATGAGGCATAAAGAGTGTACAATAGAAATTGGGCAATACAGTAACTGTTAATAATGGGGATTCGGAAAATTTGTAAACTTATATGGAACGGCTCATCAAGAAATTGTTTACGTTAGACTTGAAGACAACCATATGGTAATCAGCTGGAAAGCAGAAAAACGGAAGCCAATTCCCTAGGCGTGCACTTCTAAGAAAGAAACTTTGCTCCTGGAATCTGCGTTTAGGTTTAGGCACAGATAAAGACTAGCGGAAATTAATGATAGTGTTTTCTGCTATATGGGTGTTTCTTGTGAAAGGTAGGCGAGGGGAATCATAGAATGGATCTCAGCCGAGCACTTGCCATGAAAATAACGATAACACAGAGAAATACTCGCAACATCTTTTCTGTGAGAAAGAGGTTGAAGGGAAAGGAAAAGGACACCACCCACAAGGCTACGAATTCTATTTGTAATTCTATCAAGGCCGGGTGTCCCTTCAAGCAGCCCCATGCCAGGATGTGGCAGCAGTACTCTATCATTGGACGTGCCTGGCTCTTATAGAAATAGAGAATTTCATCAGCAGTGAGATATCTACTGAATCGATAGAAGGATCCCACCATTTTTCAAGCGGCCTGATGTTAGAGAAGGAGGCCTGGTAGTGGGTGTCTACGTTAGAATTTTAAGATCCAGGTTTAATCGTGTGTTTTTATTTAGACTTTTCATATGTTTTGGAGTTTGCTGACTAGGTTAACAGACAGATATGCCTGAAGAAGGGCAAGAGGGAAAGTAAGAGAGAAATCGAAATGAAGATTTTTTGTAGCACATGAAAAGGTAAAGCCGTAACAATTATCCACTAATATGGCATCGAGAGGCCCCACCAGACTCTCAGGCGGATAACATCGGCTCATATAAAACGTTTACGTCCAGCACCCTTACTTGTGACATGGGTACAAGGGTAGACATAGAAACAGAAATTTTCCGACATCCCCGCCGGCTTTTCACGCAAAATACTGCCAACCTAGGAAACAGCTTGTTCTTCTCCCTTTTGTCAGCAAAATCACTCATTAAAATGAGGACCGAGGGAAAAATAATTAGAAGCGAGAGTAACGGGAGCTGCCAATAACGCATCCACAATTCATTGTCAACTCTTCATTAAAAAATAATAATGTATTGTACTTAATAAAAGTCCATTCGGTGTGTTAAAGAGGGGGTTAGGTGAAACATTCCCCTCTCACCAACTGAAAATATAAACAATTGCAAAATCTGTTATGCTATGAACTTGGAAAATATAAATATTTATGGACACGAAAAATTTATGATAAAAATAAATAAAATAAAAGATATATTCCAAATGAACTTGCAAGGCAGAATCGGTACATCTTTCCACGATAAAAGCATTTACACAATTAATAAAATAATGAAATAAAAATACAGATTAAAAACTGAAATAAATATAATATTATGACCACTTGCATCTAGAAGAGACATTCATAACTTAACTGCTATGATAAGGCATCCTTCGCGGCTGCAAATGGGAATTGATTCTGCTTGAAATAAAAATGATAGAAAGTTATATATATATATATATATATATATATATATATATATATATATATACATATATATGTATATAATATGGTGTAGTTTCTGTATATTATTTTGACTGATAAACATTTTTTATCTATAAATTTAAACAGAAATATTAGGAAGGTATTTTACATCTTTATATAAACGAAGTTGTTACTGTCATACAAAACTTTTTAATAACACTTAATTTCTGCCATCCTCTGTTTATTTTTTTCATCTCTTTATTAATCCTTATATCCCTGTTTTACTCAACCTTTAAATCACGATTTCCTTATCGTTTCTCATTTGCAAACGACTGCATACACACACACAACTTTCCCCATCAATGATAAATAATCAAATTACTATGTAGATGAAGTATAACTTACGATGACGAAGCCTCTACTTTTCTCTGTAAATATTTAATCATACCACTATTACCAGTCGTCACCGGGCCATATACTACACTTTTCAATTGAATGTGCTTACTCTCTCCATAACTGGGTAACACAAACATAGGCATAACATGTTATTTTCTTATACCTAATAATAACGGCTTACTTGCAATGTTCGGCACTCTCAAATTGGCTGCGACCGGATATTCTCATATTTTGGAATGAAGCTAATTCCTAGATAAACGGACGCTTCTAAAAGTTCAAATATGGCGTGTCACTTTACATGTTGCACTATCGCATGAAAAAAGAAATGCAAGAATTTTTACCAGTCATAAACAGACACTTCAATGCTGATAACCATTATTACTGGAAACAAACGTGCGCAAGTAAAGATTTTTTATACATTCACGTTTTGCTTCAACGTCCGGAAGACTAAAAAAATGTAAACACAGCAATGGTATTGAAATGTAAACATGTACAAAATACCGTAAGACACTATTCCCTTCCTCCGAAATAAAAACCTGCCATGGCAAATATCTTTTAAAGTCCATACCTAAACAGAGATTCACTTAAGAAAACCCCCGATTTTTATTAAATATTCACTCATACACGTCCGACCTTTTAATTCGTTAGCGCAGAAAATTTTGTTATTAAAATAAAAAAATACACCTGGTCCGTCGCGATTATTCTTCGAAAATTCTTAAAGACTGAGACATTTTCAACAGACATTTTCAAATGTTTTTAATGTCGGTGTAATAAATAAAAAATGCACACCTTTTTTTATTTGTTATTGAAATAAACATAAAATGAAGTTAGTCATAGTCACAATTTTAAGCCGAAAAATGTATTGTATAAATTACATGTTATTAAATTAGAATTTTGTAACACAATAGCAACGTAATCCTAGAATTTTTTGTGTAAAGAATAGATTCCGTAATGTGTTCTTATCCGAAATAAACAAGTTTTTTTTGTTTTAATTTTATTGTTATTTTTTAATTAAGAGTATTGCTTAATAGATACGAGTGCAAAAATAAAAAAGAGTACCTTAAGTTAAAGAAAATGTTTGATTATTATTTTTAATGATAAATGTTATTTCAAGAACACGGGTGTGTGGGTGTCTGTTTTTTTTTTTCTTTCAAGTTTATATAATTTGAGAGTTTATTTCTTAGGTTTTGCCAACCTGAAACTTGATTTTATCTAAATTAAATAGTTTAATATTGCCAAACACCAATAATGATAATAATAAGAAGAAAGGAAAGAAGAGGAGGAAGAAGAAGAAGAAGAAGAAGAAGAAGGAATCAAGAAGAAGACTAAGTCCTTTACTAGCAGTTTAAAGAGTTATACACAAGGTCTGTTTTAGATATGGGAAAACCAAGTTCTCCCAAAACAACACACTGGATTCGAAAAAAAATGTTTCTCTTTTAGAATTTCTGTATAAAGAGTTGTATTTCTATTCATTTTGTTTGCTCTCTGGCTACAGAGAAAATATTATGAAGAAAATAGCTTAATTTTTGCAAATATCTTCAGGTTTGAAGCTAAAATGCAATTTGCCAACAATAACCTCGACGAAGATTCAGTAATTTCATGGCAATGTTTACTTAAAAAAAATGCGTAAATACTTTTATGTTCGATAAAAATCCAGCACAACTTAATGTCTGATTCGGCTGCTGCTTATTGAAGCAGCTTTACACGTTGTTTCTATATGAAAAACACAGGAGCACTCAGTCACCCATTGATTGGGAATAATTTTGATCGTATATATTTAGGAAAACCAGTGTTTTCCTTTGCTATTTTTAACCTTTTCTCTTTTTTTTTTGGGGGGGGGAGGGCGGTAACTTTTACATTAGCTCCACCCTTACAATTTTCTTGAGATATTTCCACTCCTCGCACCCCCCCAACATGCGGTTATCTACTTCGACAGCCGCTCTTCATAAGGAAATGTTGGGGGTGTCTATTTCAAACGCAATTCTTAAGATAAGAAAGGTGGTGATTGTATTATGAAAACCCTTTTTTACATAGGGTTTAAGATATCTATTTTAAACGCCGTTTTTAACACGGCAATACTCAAAAAGTGAAATTAATCAAGTCGTACTTATTTTGTTTTGTTTCACACTTTAAAAGGATGACATGAAGCTGGAATTGAATTTACTAATTTTGGTGGAAGAGGTGAAAAGAAGAGAAAACATTGAACAACAGACAGAAACAGTTAGGATTGTTTCATCCTATTTCAATCACTATAAACATTTCATATAGTGTGAACATCTTAAACATATGTTTTTACTTTCTTTTATTACTCTAATGGAGCATTTTTCCAAATTTTAATTATTCATGTGTTTTACGCATTCTTTTAATTGCTGTTTTATACACAAAATGAACCTGCAGGTTATCGCCCGACTAGAATATTCGATTTTGGCCACAATTGCACATACTGGTAGTGGTTGGCCACCACTGCCAGTATCTGCAATTGTGACCACCACCAACAACCTTAGTTTATTTTTTTTTGTGAGTGGGAAGGCATTTACCGGACAACGCCATTTACGGATCCTGCTAGTTCTTAATATTCCTTGCTGTGAACAAATATTTTTTACTAAAATCCAGCAAGACGCATATTGTGTATGAGAAGATTTTATCAATGCACCTACATTGATTCATTTTAGACATTCTTTTGCATGAGTAAATTGTATGTACAGAAACCATGATATTTTTCGAAGATTTTTATCTTTTTTAAATTGAATTTGTTCTTAATATCATTAAAAATTATGTCATAATTTGATGCGATGAAAATGTCATCGTCCCATAAAACTCAAATAAGTTGTTTATTGTATTTGTTTAGGGCAGACAAATGGGGCCAGCTAAGCATTGTTCTAATTGTTGTTCAATCATATATTAATAAAATACTATATTGCAAATTTGACCGCTCTGTCTCAAACATTGTGAATCCCTCTTGTAGCGTCATATAAATTTATCGGATCATTTAAATAAGATTCTTACGTCCATTTGATAGATGTCAAGTTTTCATTGCAAAAAAAAAAGTCCGTTGTTGTTCGATGTGTAGTCGGTGAAAACGTAGAAACATGTTCTATACCGTAAATCTGAGAGTATCCTTTAGTAACAAATCTAGTCTTGTACTGTTTAATGCCTTACGCTGTAGTCTTTTTGTAAGGACTCACCGAAAAGAAATGGCATGTTTTTGAATAGGTGTTATTTATTATAACATCTATTTCGCTTTTCGATTGCTATTTTCCATTGTTGAAAATGTTATGAATTAACTGCTTCCTGTAAATTTTTTAGCATATCATCCATGGAATTGCAATAGTCGACTTAATAATCTTCAAAATTGTCGACCACGAAAAATCGGGTCGCCTTCTACTTCTCTTCGTGTAACGTCTTGATGAATTTTCAACTTAACGTTAGCATCACTGCTGTCATTTGTTTTAAGAATTTGAGGAAATATGAATTCATCCCCATCCAATAATGGATTATCGCTATTGATATTTAAAAAAAAAAATGTCTGTATATTTTACACATCCGGCTCTTTTTATTTTATTTTCTTCGGGAAAAATACTAAGTAGGCTATGATATTTGATCATACTCAAGAAATATAGCTTGACCGATATTGATATTTAAGTTGGTCTCTTACTTATGAATACGAAGCAAATGGAACCATATACACGCATTCTGCTTTAATCTGGGTTTTCTGCCAAAAGCTTCATATGCTGTTCTAGATAGTATTTTGTAAAACAACGCGGTGCGTATATATGCAGCAATCATTTGTTCATATCAGCTAAATAGTTTTAGTTATGAGCAAGGTATTAGATATGTTCTTTAAAAAATAGACCATTATTAAACCGGTATAACCGTCCACAAAGTGTAATGCATACGTAAAGTGCCATCCACCCATCGATTCCACGGCAACGTTCAAGTCATGATGTGACCGTTTTGTCGGACATTTCGTTTTGGTACTTTGCCATTTTACTTCATGTACAAATGTCGCAGTTTGTCAAGTTTTTTAAAGTTTTTATTTTCATTCCGTCAACCACATCTGGCAACTTACTGATATCTGGAATATTACAGTGCCCAAAAACGTATGTCATGTCTGTAAATTATGGCAGGCAGTTTTCATAGGACTACACTCTTTAAATAATATAGTCTTAAATTTTTGACTATAGTCCCCTTCAGGAACACCCGTGTTTCTTTATTGGGACTTATGTTTATATTTGGAATTTGTTTAGTAGTGTGTTGTAAAGAAAATATATTTTATTTTAATTTCGGTATTACAAAACCATTTTCCAGAGTACAGAAATTAAGTTCACCTTTATTGTTTCTTAGCAAAATTTTAGCATTGCCCGACTTAAAACCGATATTGCTACTTGATTTCCTTCGGCTAACTCTACAAAAGAATCTGAGATTTTAAGTTGGTATCATAAGTAGAAAAATCGATTACTTCGTAATTATATGTGTCGTTGTCCCACATGCTACAATAAAGTTCTTACTGTTTGTTGAATTGTCAAACGAACATGGAAATAAAATGTATTTTCGCTAATGAAGCGCTCCATATGTTTAATGGAGTCCTGTTTGAAATACTTGACCTTCCATTTGAAACTCTTGTGATTGGGTCGCCCATAATTCTAGGAAAATAATGGTCGTTCTTTTCTTAGAAGAGGCATATCGTTTTGGGAAAATTTGCGGTATTTATTCGAGTTTAAGATATAATTTTATTTTTGTGTTTTTAAGTGGATATTTTTTAAATTTCATATTTGTAGATTCGTTTTTCTGTGAACATGTCGTCATTTATGTATTTATTTGTATAAATATAAACAACGTTATGTAATCGAAGTGGTCAACGATGAGAGAGGAATATACAGAAATAAAGTATCATGCTATTCATTTCATGTATCTCGCTAAGTTTTATATTTTTTGAAGATAAGACGGGAAATGATATCATATTACGGATATATAAAAATAATTATATGACAATTACCGTACCAGCGTTATATATATATATATATATATATATATATATATATATATATATATATATATATATATATATATATATATATATATATATATATATATATATATATACCCGGGTTTTTTATATTCAAAAGTAATGGACTAATGAATTCAACGAGGTTGTTAGATAGTGCTCAATAAAAAGAGCTAATAATACGTGTTTATTGTTATATAAACATGTTCACATCCCGTTGCTACAAATAGCCACTTGTTTCAATCAAACAACAGATATCATCAGGCAGCGACTTGACTATTCAAAAGTTCAATGAATAATGGATTTTTATTTTAGGTAGGAACTCTTTAAAAGTTGGAGTTAAAAAACTTAAAACACAGAACTTTAATTAAAAAATGTAAAAAGGGAGGGGCAATTTAAATAAAGTTAAAAGATTACAATAGGGGAAAGAGTGATTGAGAAGAGAAAAAAAAGGAATAGAGAAAGAAATAGAGAAAGAAAATAGAGAGAAAAAGAAAAAAAATAGAGAGAAAAAGAAGAGAGAAAAAAAAAATATATATATATGATATGGAGAAGAAAAGAAAAATATATAAATGGTTATTATAAAGAGAATAAGAACTAGAAGGAAAAGGAAAGAGTAATGAGATCTAGTTAAATAGAGAAAGAGAGAGAGTAAGAATTTGACAGTATATAGAAAAAGAAAAAGAAAGAAAAAGATCTGCGTATCAACCAATTTATGAACAATTATACAATTCAGTAATGAAACATATTATTACAAATACAAACAGAAGATACAATCCAAGCGTCAGAAATGAACATGTCAAATTTAATTTATTTAATCCCCTCTTATGGCTTAATTTGTTATATTAAAAAGATAATAAATAATAATTTTATTCTGTTATTATTATTATTATTATTATTATTATTATTATTATTATTATTATTATCATTACTATTATGTTTATTATTATTAATAATAATTTTAATATTGTTTTATCATTATTTTTTTCTTTTATTTATATATTTATCTAATAAAAACGCGAAAACTTTAAACTTATATTATTTAGCATAAAGGGCCTAATTAATTGTAGACGTATGTTTGAATTGAGTCTCCTATCATCTAAAATAGCTCGGGCACAACTCGTAGCTCAATTCTTAATACCTACTCATACTGTAACACTATACTAGACCTAAGCTAACATTAATAAAATAAAAAAAAGGGTAAGACTAAAATTACATTATCTCCTCCCTAACAAGCCCTCTTACAAACATAGACGCTTACACTGCATGAACTTCACCCACCCCCTTTATCCATTAACAAGTAAATAGCATGTCCCTAAATCACTTTGAGGAGTGTAACTAATCAGTAGAGATATAATCCCCCACAAACTAACCCAGTAACACTAACAACGCGGGGTCGCAGAAATACCTGGATTAGAACCTAGGCGCGGAGAAAACCCTCTCAGGGCTGACGGACTCAGTAGGTCTTCCCAGATCATCCGTCTAGGAGAAGGAAAACTCTGAAACTAAACCAAAGGGGAGAGAGGCCTCTTCAGTCTTGGATGACAACCTTCCTAGAGTTGGTGACTCAAACAAATTCACCGGTTTGCAAACCTAAATTGCTTAAGGAGTAGATAGGCTCTGTCTATCGCCCGGCTTCCATACTCCTTCTTTGCCTATTAGTCAAGCGCAGAGACACTATCTCAGTGATTCGACAGAAACACCCAGCGGTAGATCTTGTTTCCTGGCTAGGGAAATGAACGCCGTTCTTCCCCATTCCCAGCATGCCCCACCCCTAAAACTGAACATTTGGGAGTGCTTGAGTATAAGATATGCCTGAGCGATTAGATTGGGTTGACCTTCTTGTAAAGGGTTGAGGGTACCGGATTGACAGTTCCTGGCTGCTGTTCCCGACTGGTAGTACAGGAGCCCTAACTCTTTGGTAGCGCTTAGAGCGGCTGCTCCATCAACAGTTGAATAATATCGGGTTGTTTGCAGTGCCATGACGCGCATGGAAAGGGACCCTGCACTCATCCCCGGTGGGCTTTCCTGAGGCCACAATCCTAATTGGAGAAAGGTCAGCTGATGGTCTACTTGTGATGCATGTCTGAAGCTCCGCATAACCTCTTGTTTAGCTCCCCTTTACCGAAACTCTTAAAAAAATATGACGACAGTACAATCTAAAAATAAGCTTAAACCAGGATTAGGGACAAACAAATTCAACTTGCCTCCTCCCTTGAGGCTCTCATTCACAAATATCCGTGGGCTTAGAACTAACTTAGCTGATGTTGAAGCATTTCTCTTAACAAATACCCCGGATATCTTAGCACTAAGTGAGACTAACCTACACTCCTCCATTCCCTCTAACCACTTTAACATGCCTGGATATCTCCCACTCTGCCGTAAGGACTCTGACAGACATATGCACGGACTTGGAGTTTACATTCGTAATACCCTTCCCTTGACTAGAGAAACAAACCTAGAAACAGATGATCAAGCCTTTATGTGCTTTAGACTAAACGTGCAACACAGTATTAGCTACTATTATTTTCTCTACCGCTCTCCCTCGACTCAGGACTGCTCCATAATAAACAAAGTATCTGACAGCATAGACACGACACTCTCCCTCGACACTAGCGCACACATACATGTGTTTGGTGACTTTAATGTCCACCACAAAAACTGGCTTGGATTCTCTACTCACACAGATGCAGCGGGCAGCACAACCCATAGCTTCGCTATATCTCACTCCCTATCACAAATGGTTACGTTTCCAACCCGTTTCCCTGACCAGGAAGAACAACACGCATCACTTCTAGATCTGTTTTTGACCACAGTTCCCGATGACTGCATAACGAAGGCCTACAGCCCACTCGGGAACGCTGATCATGCAGTGATAATGGTTGAAATCGCCCTAAACTCTAGACCCAAAACTGAAGAGCCAGTGCTCAAAACAACGAAATATTATAATAAGGCTGACTGGGAAGCCATCAGGGAACTAATTAGAGATGCTCCATGGAAAAATATTTTCTCTCTCCCTGCTGAACAATGTGCAAACGAGACCACTGACTGGTTCAAAACTGCAATCGAAGCGCATGTTCCCATGCGGAAATTTTATAGTAAGCCCCACTCTCCCCAATGGTTTACGTCGACTTGTGCAACTGCCATTACTCAAAAGCAACATGCATACCGTAGGTTTAACCGACATAAGTCCAGTTCAAACAGACTGAAGTATATAGAAGCTAGAAATAACGTTAAGAAAGAAATAGCGACAGCTAAGAGAGAATTTACGGAAACCACTAAAAAGCGCATCGAAGCACAAAAACTAGGCACTCGAGACTTCTGGAAAATCTACAACAGTGTAGTAAATAATGGGCAATCAACAATTCCCCCACTAACCAACAATCACGAGGTTGTCTCCTCAGCAACCGACAAGGCTAACATGCTTGCCAGTCGGTTTGCCTCAAACTCCACACTGGACCCTTCCAACCACCCCCTACCTGACTTTCCTATGCGGACAGACGCCACACTAGACGATCTGAAAACCACCCCTGCTCAGGTGCATGCTATCATAAAAAACCTTGACACCTCAAAAGCATGTGGACCCGATCTTATCCCAGCTGTGCTATTAAAAAAGTGCTCAGCCGAAGTAGCTCCAGTTCTCTCCAAACTCTACAACAAATGTCTTAATGAAGCCTGCTTTCCGGGCTGTTGGAAAACTGCTTCTGTTGTACCAGTATTCAAGAATTCTGGCGAAAGGACAGACCCATCAAATTATCGCCCCATTAGCCTCTTCCCACTTTTTGCCAAAATATTTGAGACCATAATTAACCATGCTCTAGTCCATCATCTTACAGATGCTAAACTACTGACTGACAAACAATATGGATTTAGATAAGCCCGTTCCACAGCAGACATCCTCACTGTGATCTCTGAACGTATATACTATTCACTGGACAAAGCGGGGGAAGGCAGAGCGGTAGCTCTAGATATATCTAAGACTTTTGACAGGGTATGGCATGAGGGTCTCCTCAGTAAAATCAGATCATACGGTATCACTGGTAGAATACTTAACATAATTAAATCCTTCTTAGATAAGAGAAAAATCCAGGTAGTCCTCGACGGTCGCACATCTAAACAATATGATAGTGCCCCAGGATTCTATCCTTGGACCTCTATTGTTCCTGATATTCATAAATGACCTCCCCGACAACATTGCCTCTGAGATGGGTATATATGCTGATGACACTACACTCTATGGCAGACACGACAGGAAGACGAATGAACACATTTCTAAAGAAATGGCAGAAACACTAGAGGAAGACCTCCAATATGTAGTGGAATGGGGACAAAAGTGGTTGGTCGCGTGCCAAGACTAAACTAGTTTCATTCAATAATTACAAGAAACCCTCTCTACCACCCATAGCAATGGCCAACGACTCTTAATCTGAGAGTCCATCTTTCAAACTCCTTGGCCTAACGTTCACAGGAAACATGAGTTGGAACAATTACATTGAAGGCATTGCCAGGGCCGCTGCAAGAAAGGTAGGCTCTCTCTACCGTGCTAGAAAACTACTAACACCCGAAAGTATCCTGTACCTCTATAAGGCCACCATTCGCCCATGTATGGAGTATTGCTGCCACATCTGGGCTGGTGCATCGGCTACTAGTCTCTCGCTCCTTGACAAGGTTCAAAAGAGAGTCGCAAACCTGATAGGCCCTGAACTGGCATCTAAGCTTCAGCCTCTGTCCCATCGACGAAATGTTGCATCCCTCTGCCTTTTCTACAAGTATTTTAGTGGTGAGTGCTCTGACGAACTGCAATCACTTGTGCCCCCACGACGCGAGCACCCTCGACAAACCCGACAGGCTACTAGATCCCACCCCCACACTGTAGAGGTCCCTAGATGTAAAAGATCTTTTTACTCCAATAGTTTCTTCCCCAGAACCGCAAGACTCTGGAATTCCATTCCAGGTCCCTGCTTCCCCAACAGTACTGACATGCAGAAGTTCAAGTGTAACGTGAACCGACACCTTGCTGCCCAAATCCCTACATAGTACCCCAGTAGTTGCTGCCCCTGAGAGTAGCCCCCTACACCAAAGTTGTAATTTGCCTTGTTTGGGGTGAAAATGTAATAAAAAAAAATATTACTCGTGGACATATGTGAGAGGATAAATATGCTGGCTGGATACATTCACTGCCTTTTTTAACATGTTCATTTCTGACGCTCGGATTTTATCTTCTGTTTGTATTTGTAATAATATGTTTCATTACTGAATTGTATAATTGTTCATAAATTGGTTGACACGCAGATCTTTTTCTTTCTTTTTCTTTTTCTATATACTGTCAAATTCTTACTTTCTCTCTTTCTATATTTAACTAGATCTCATTACTCTTTCCTTTTCCTTCTAGTTCTTATTCTCTTTATAATAACCATTTATATCTTTTTTCTTTTCTTTCTCCATATCATATATATATATATATATATATATATATATATATATATATATATTCTCTCTTCTTTTTCTCTCTATTATTTCTTTTTCTCTCTATTTTCTTTCTCTATTTCTTTCTCTATTCCTTTTTTTTCTCTTCTCAATCACTCTCCCCCCCATTGTAATCTTTTAACTTTATTTAAATTGCCCCTCCCTTTTTACATTTTTTAATTAAAGTTCTGTGTTTTAAGTTTTTTAACTCCAACTTTTAAAGAGTTCCTACCTAAAATAAAAATCCATTATTCATTGAACTTTTGAATAGTCAAGTCGCTGCCTGATGATATCTGTTGTTTGATTGAAACAAGTGGCTATTTGTAGCAGCGGGATGTGAACATGTTTATATAACAATAAACAAGTATATATATATATATGCTTAAAGAAAAAATAGAAAAAAACGAATGAAATTATTAAAAAATCAACGTTTCGTCCTTGTTTCTAAGGGCATCTTCAGGATAATTGAAATAAAAATGTGATAAAAGAAAAAGTCATAGATCGTGCGAAAAAAGACAATTTTTTATATATATATATATATATATATATATATATATTAATTCATACTACGGTAATATATATGATTATATAATAATTCATTATGCAATAACATATAATAATATATTATGCAATCATATGTAATAATTTATTATGCATTAAAATCTAATTAATTATTTTGCAATAATACATAATACTGATGTATTATACAATAATATATAATACAATATGCAATAATATATATATTTTGACGTAATTATGTATAACATTGAATTATGCAATAATATATAGTATCTTATTATGCAAAAACGTATATATAATATACTGTGTAATGATATATAATAATTTAATATGCAAGAATATATAATAATTTATTATGTAATTACATATATAATGTATTATGCAATATCATGTAATAATTTATTATTAATAATATATACTACATGATTATACAATTAGATATCATAATATAATATGTAATAATATATAACGCTTTATTATACAATCGTACAGTACGCAATAATATATAATAATTCATCACGCACTAATATATAAGAATCTATCATGCAATAATATAAAATAATTTATTATGCAATAATATATAAGAGTTCAAGATGCATCTTTACATAATATTATAATATATATTTTTATATAATAATTTATTATGCAATAAAATATAATAATTTATTATGCATTAATATATAATAATTTATAATGCAATAAAATATAGCCATTTATTATACAATAATACATACTTTAATATGCAATAATATGTAACAATTTATTATAAATAATATATAATAAATTATTATGCAATATTAAATAATTATTTATTATGCAACAATATACAATAATTTATTATGCAATAATATATGACGATTTATTATAAAATAATATATAATAATTTATTATGCAGTAAAATATAATAATTTATAGAGCATCAATGTAAATTTAAGCTTAAATAGGACAATTGTATTCTAAAAGTTAATAATATATAGTCTCTTATCAATACAACATTATCATATTGTATGAAGACTACCGTTTCTTAGTATAACGAATCAAATTTCTTTATGGAAAGACATTTGCTATTACAGGATGAATCACGGACAGTTTCCAATAGCTTAATTAAAATTGTTTTTGTGAAACTGAGTTATTTATATGTATATATTACCCCGTCACATCCTCTGTAGTCTTTCCAATTTTCATCATAACGAAATTCTCTAAGGTGTTCCTTTAGCTTAAGGAATAACCAACACTCACAGCGTGCAAGGCTTGGATTATACGGAGAGTGATGAACCGTCTTAATACCCATTTTGTTCAAAACGTCTCATTAGAATCCGAAACGATAAAACGTAGTCAATACTCACATTAGATGTTTAAAAATAACACTGTATTTTAAAAAATCTAGATCAATTTTAAATGTATGCACATAAATGTTTGGAAACTTATTAAAATGGCCTATTACTGTCGTCTGGTTAATGAAATCTGAACCATGTAGTAGTATCCTCTAGCGACATTTATTGTTTCTTATGTGTGAGAATATCTACTTTCCCTTTGAATAGAAGATTATGTATATATTTCTATTATTTAGTCTTTGGATTCTTCATCCGCTAACCCCTTCCAGAAAAAAAAAACAATAATGCGAATTCATAAATCAAGTCTAGAGCCACAAATAGGGCTTAGGTCTTTGTGAGCCATATTTTTCTATTATCGCTGGTCTACGTTCTAACGTTCCAAAGGCTGACCTCCATTACAAAACGTTTTATTTCTACTACAATTTGTTTTTAGATTTCCAAAACAGTACATGTTATTTAAATGTGAATTGAAACCTGGTCCCCAACAACGCTAATGTGATGCAATTATAATCAAGATTAGAAATAAGTCGAAAGACACCTATTCTTCTATGTGTTCGGTGCTGTATTTCTTCGCAAATATTTCTTCTCGTATGTCTCGTACACAACTTCTCGGTATGTCCTGCTTCACAGGATGCACGTATTTTTGTCTCTGTTGTGACGCCGCTTCGCGCAGCCGGATTGGTCATTTTAATATATTTATGGAGATGTTGCTAGTGCTTCAAGTACCAGCGGATCTGTTAGAATTTAGCAAAATGGACGAGCCCATGATTAATACTCCTTCAGTTCCTATTCACGTATGTGACAACTTCAGAGTCCACAATGCTTAGTGGCTACGCTACTCAAACATCATATGATGCGGTGAGGCATTGTCAAGCTTCCTCCTTACGTATAAGGCTATGCAATTCTTTGATATATCCAAGCGGGTATGCGATGATAACACACATTTTGCAAGTATTTTTATTTTTTATTTTTGTGACGATTTACTGTGAACAGTTCAAGTTTACTGCATTGTTGTTACTGAGATCTTTCTTAAAAAGAATGAATAAATTCCATGCTATCACCTTTGGCTATTAATCATGTGATAATTTCGAGTCCATCCAAGCTCAAACACTTTAATTTAGACTTGGATGTAACACGTATATTCGGATAACACTATATTTTGTAGTAGACTCAAGAGGATAACCAATGCATAACTATTTGGGGAAATGGCTAAGACTCTAGACAAAGTGCTCGAGCTATCGGTGGAATAATGCCGGTATCGCAGGTAACGTTCAATGCCACCAAGACAAACCTTCTTCCTTTAAATTATGTTGTGTGGTAGGATCCACCTAATTAGCATACGTCTAGTGTCAAGCACATGACATTTTCAACAGTCTCTGTCATCTCGCCCTAATGTTTACACATCCAGCTTTCCCGGCATGCATTATGATTCTTTTCCGACCACATGGCGTATTTTACTCTTCTTTTCTTGTGACACAAGGTTGCACACACTTGCTAATTTTCATGTATACTTTAACGACACAATTTTGACATGTTTTATTCCAAAAATGGCCGTATACTTTCTAATGTAATGTATCATATCGGTTACATGGTCTCGGTGGTAATTTCTTTTTTATGGTCCACCTGTTTGGAAAATGTGGATAGCAATTTTCGTTTTTCTCCTTTTAGAAAATATTTTTTTTATTTATTCTTAGAAAAATATGGTTCCGTTTTTTTTGTGAGGTTAATTTAAGATGTAACCTTTATTTTTTAACGTTTTGCTTCACCCGGTTTTTCTATGCATGCTTCTCGCATTTATAACCGTTTGGTAACGAGAGACCCAACGACAGACTCAGAGAGACAACGAGATCGAGAGTCGACGACTACTTAGCCGACAATTTCTCCAGGGACGGTCTCCCCATGACTATACCAATGGATTCTATGTAAATATTGCATATCTATTCTTGATCTCAATATATATGTTCTATTTTACTTTTGTTTTGTAGTTATTTATTTCAAGTGTTTAGTCAAGTTTAATACATGAATCTCATTCCTCGTCGCCATTGTTGAAACTCGACGGAACACATGATTAGCCGTTTAATCTCGATCTCGTTCTCTCTCTGCGTCTCTCGTTAGGGTCTCGTTGGATCTCTCCCGTTTTTACGGTACCAACCATATTTATATGGTTTATACTCCGCTTATGCTAATTAGGTGGATCCTATCACAACATAATTACAAGAAAATTTCCCAAGGAACTGCTTGTCATAGTTAATGACACACTACCTGAAAGTACTTCCCTTAATCTCCTATGGCTTAACTTTCACAAACAACATTAATGGAAACTAATACAATGAATAATTGCCAAAGCTGCTGCGAGGAAAGTGAGCTCTCTCTCTCTCTCTCTCTCTCTCTCTCTCTCTCTCTCTCTCTCTGGTGCTAGAATGTAACTAACACCTGAGTACGATGTGAAATCTAGTATGAAATATATTTCTCGCATTGAGTAGTGATGCAAGGATTTCTAAAATATTGTGACTAGCAACATTAATTGCACTCAAAACGTTAATGAAATATTGAAGAACAACATTGAATTAAGTAAATAATTAAGTTCCAGAGGTAAAACCCGAAGTGTTGGATTTATTTGCAAAATTAATTTAGTTTTCATTTCTATATAAGTCGCATATATATATATATATATATATATATATATATATATATATATATATATATATATATATATATATATATATATATATATAAAATAAAAAAGAAACAAACCGTATTATGTGTTCACCAAGGTTTCGTCTTTATTTCGAGACTTCCTCTGGGTGAATGAGATTAAGAAACCAAAAAATATACCAATCTCATTCACTCAGAGGAAGTCTCGAAATAAAGACGAAACGTTGGTGAACACATAATACGGTTTGTTCCTTTTTTATTTTCTCTATTTTGTCGGAATACTATTTCCATTATTTTCATCATATATATATATATATATGTATGTATATATATATATATATATATATATATATATATATATATTACTACTTCATTTATTCACATAAATTTAATATACGAAAGTATAGATTTATGCGTAAACTTTAAGTATTTACTTCAAACGTGCTCAATACGTAGGTAGAGCTAGTTAGTAATTTATAAAATATGTATGGCGATTAAGCTACACTGAATATTCTGCGTTTCATGCAACTATAGGATTCGTCAGGCTTATGCGCATAAGCCTGAGGAATCCTATAGTTGGATGAAACGCAGAATATTCAGTGTAGCTTAATCGCCATATATATTTTATAAATTACTATATATATATATATATATATATATATATATATATATATATATATATATATATAAATTCGAGAGCGAGTTGATGCAGTGATTGCAGGTGATTAAATGACTTAGTGACTAGATGATTTTCTAACTAATGAAAAACATTTTTTGTTTTGGTATAGTTTTAAAGGTTAAAAACTTCAAAGACTATATATATATTAAATTCCCCGATGGATAAAATATATTATCTGTAACATATCGCAGTCTTAGTACATACATAATCTGACTTCTAAAATGTTTATAATGACTAAAGCGAACTCATTTATATAAGAATGAAAAAAGCCTTTACTAAAATTGTTAAATAGAAATAGACTTAGCATTTGCATAAGCCGATTTCGCAAAAGTCTGCAATTTTAAAACAGAATTTAACTACATAGGGATATATATATATATATATATATATATATATATATATATATATATATATAATTTTGTTAGTATATATATATATACTAACAAAATTACCCGTCGTTGACTAGGTTCAACAACAGCCGACGTAAAATGGACTCTGATTTATGAAAGTATAGTCGGTTGTGAAAAGGAAGGGATGTAAAGAGATAGCTTCGAATTTGGGGGAATCAAAACCAAAGAAACATTGAATGAAAGTAAAAATAAAATAGATAAATCCCATAATCTATTATACCATACCTGTTCACACGAACACACTTATCACAATATTCTGTGGATCTATATTAAAAACCTAGTTAAACTTTGTGATAAACATTCCTTCTATGGAGGTCAGGTGCGAACGAACACCCCATAATTTTATTATACCATATTTCTTACAACTGAAACATAATTATCAAAGTATATTTACGCAGATAGATATGAAAAGTCTTTATTAAAGTTTATGCCTATCTCCATTCTATGGAGGCCAGGCGTGAACACAGACCCCACAATTTTATTATACCATCTCTATTTAAGTTAAGACATACTCATCAACGTATTCTTATGTACATCCATATCAACAACATTTGAAAACGTTTTTTATTTTTTATTTTTTATTTCCATACTTTGTGGACCAGGGTCGAACGCAGACCCCACAATTTAAATGAATCAACGTTCTGCCAGATAAAACATGCCCATTCCTGTGTCTCGATACATCTTCTATCATTATATCTAATCAGTTTTTTTTAAATAGTTAACCATATAGGAGCTTATTCGTAACCAGACACACACACATACACACACACACAGACATTCAGCTTTATATTATATTATATATAAATATATATATATATATATATATATATATATCCCAAACATAAGATACCGTATTGGTAACAATAAATTTACAGACTTTATTTATAAAACGCATGTTAAACTCTACTCCACTTCTAAGTTATTTCCTCCAGTTACCATGCACTTTGTTTACCGTTCCAACAACTTCTGGAAGTTCTCGTGTGTGAGTGTGTCAATGATCCTCGTTACAGCGTCTATCATCTCCTTATCTGTCACATAACGACAGCCTCATAGGTAATCTTCGAGCTTAGGGAACTACCAAAAGTCATAGTGAGTAAAATCTGAACTGTATGGAGGGTGGGGAACTGTCTTCATACTGATCTTGGTCAAACAGTCTGTGAAAAGGATGGAGGTTCCTTGTAACAAATTTCATGCAAATGTTCCGTAATCTTCAGTCTCTGGCGAATAATTGTGTTTACACCCCCCACACTGACATCAAACTGGTATCAATCCACGACCCTTCTCCCACATGAAATTATTTTTTGGTGTTCTGACTTCCTAAAGTAGCTGTTTATTTGGACCTAGAAGGATAAAAAAGTTGTCGATCATTGTTTATGATGAAAGCAATAACATACTGAACTTTCAAGAGTTTACGACAATTTACATGTCTTTACAAACAAGGCTTCATGATTATTTAAGGCACTTCGTAGATAATATTCGTTATGCTGATTCTACAATGTGTAATCTTAGCTAGGTACGTAGGTAGTAATGTTAAGTAAATATTATGTTAACTATCATAGGAAAACATCTGCATTATTCTTGGGTTTAAAAGTGTCAAACTAACTAAATTTTATGGTTCTTTTTATGTATGCGATTTTGCTCACATAATGTACACAAACAAAATGTCCTCGAAAATAACGACGTATAAAATTTATATATCATGTGTTTAATTCTATTTGTGTTATTACTTTAATCATCCTGTTTGGAATTCGAGTAGATAATGAAGGTTAATCTTTGATGACTTTAGCAATGAAAGGCATAATTAAATAAGAAAATATTTTCTCACAAGAGGCCAATATTATATTTATTTGTATTTAATAGCATGATAATTAAATTCTTCTCAATGGCTCTTTTTATATCTGTGAATCCAATACAATCCTAAAATATTTTCGTTTAACTCATGTTGGGTTATAAAAGAAACAACGGTCGACGACATATCAGAACAAAACGCGGAAGAAACCGCAACCCGTTTTAAATATTTCCATAGGCTTGCTGGATGCTTTACTTATAAGTGACCATTCTGCTTTCTTATATATGACTGATTTAGTTGTGGCAAAACAGAGGATGAATATAATAACTCGAATCTCCGTGATTGTTATGTGGTTTCTTTTTTCTCTACCGATATTATCCTGCAACAAACACAGTAAATCGAAAGGCCACACTTATCAATTCCGACCCCCTCGCCCAACTGACTCTCCCTTCCCCCCTGGCATTCAAGATATATGGAGTTTTATGGTAAAACACCCCATCATCGAAAATAAAGAGGATCGCACTGTTGTAGAGAGAAGCATATCACGGTTGGGGAACCGTCACATGTCAGTAAATGAAGATGAAATTTTCTAAACATCCGGGGATACATTTTCAAAAACTATATACAGAACTAACTGGTCGTGATGTATAAAATAGAAATAACAAAGAAAACTTATTATTATAACAGATTCAGAAACCGAACAATGACTCTGTTCTGGTAAACCATTGGGACACACTGCAAGCAAAATTTTAATGCGTATTTTTTATCCAAAAGACAATTAACGAATGGTTACCATGTAACTCGCATATCTTACATATTTCCAGACAATATGCTGACAAAATTTAAATTGGGACATAAATAGTAAAATTGCAATTAAGATAATGACACTAACACAAAAAAAGATTGTAAACAAAATTGCGGTCCATAAAATAGAGCATGCTGAAGTTTCATTTTAAACTTAATTTCAGAGAAAGAATAAATAAATCAAATATTTGATTTTCCTTGTTTCGAATTTTATTTATTTCACACACACACACATATATATATATACATACATATATATATATATATATGTGTGTGTGGGGTGTGTGTGTGTGCGTATGTCTGTATGCATATATGTAAAAAGTGGCAAACTGAGTTATGCGTTCCTCAACGTTTCGTCATTATTCCGAGATTCCTCTAAATGAAATAAAGACAAACCGTTAATGTACACATAACTCAGTTTGTTCCTTTTTATTTGTTTCTTTTGTCGGAATACTATTTTCATTATTCTCATTATACATATGTGCATTTTATTTTTATTATATATATATATATATATATATATATATATATATATATATATATATATATATATATAACATTTGTTATACCTTGCCGTCATAATTCACTAGCCAAAGTGATAACAGAGTTTCAGTAGGTCAAGTCAGTATTGCAAAAACTTATGCTACGAAGACGCTTTTGCCACCAAAGGGTATTAAAAAAAACGATCCAGGTGATATCATACCCTTCGTTCCTGCTGAAGTATTTTCTGTCTCGATTTAATCCAACTTGATGAATATTGAGATGTGTTTTAAAGACGATCAGAGGAAACATCCAGATAGTTTCAATTTTTGCAAGAAATGAGATAACGTGTGTCGTATTAATTCTAATGATAACCAACCTCAGTAGGAATCACATGGAATCTCCAACATTTTTTTCACGCAGTCGGCATTTTTTTCATATCGGTTTTCTTCCGTTCATGTGCTTCCTCCTGGGTTTCCTCATCCCAGGGTGTTGTTAGTTCTATAAGAAATACATTTTTTTCGAATCTGACTCCTTTATAATGGCTTGTCGCTTTTCTATTTGGATTATGTTGACTGGAAATTTTTGGTATGTCTTGAGATCCACAATTTTACATAAGATTTTCTTCTCTGTAGTACATTCGTCTTCTTTGTAAAACTGAATTATGGGTTCCTTTAGGTAACAAGTTGCGTGTTTGTTTTTCTACATTGCATGTTTAAGAAATACGTAAGTGTTTCCAGCAACTTATGTCGACATAGCTGAAGTAATTGGTGGCATGTAAACAGTTCATGGCGCAAATATCCCGATTATTTTACATAAAAAACACATCTCTCTCTCTCTCTCTCTCTCTCTCTCTATATATATATATATATATATATATATATATATATATATATATATATATATATATATATAAAGCCGTCTACATAAACTACTGTTCAGCTGTTTCACAGCTGCTAGACCGGCAGCTACCTCAAACTAAAATCGAATCCGACCGCTAATACGAAATTCGGAGCTGCTAAACGTTGCACTATACGGATGTTACTATACGGTCAGCGAATTAACAATGTTTTGACATTGTCCAAATACCTAAGCTCAATTTACACAAAGAGCATGGCTTGGTACGCTAATGGTAATTGGTATATCCCATCCGAATATGCTTAACCTAAGATAGCAAACAGTATAGTCATCCACACCAGTATTATTTCGCTGTTTCACAGCAAGTCAGTGTGGCTAGAGAAGCAACTATCTCAACCTATATGTACATATACAGACTGGTCGGTCAATTTAGCTCTTATAATGATTAGTTCACACTAACAGGCGTTAAAAACCATCAAAACTATAAATGTGTCTTCATGCTGATCTTCGTCAAACGGTCTGTGACAAGGATGAAGGCCCCTTGTAACATATTTCATGCAAATGTTCCGTAATCTTCAGTATCTGGCGAATAATTGTGTTTACACCCCCCCACACTGACATCAAACTGGTATCAATCCACGACCCTTCTCCCACATGAAATTTTTGTTTGGTGTTCTGACTTCCTAAAGTAGCTGTTTATTTGGACCTAGGAGGATAAAAAAGTTGTCGATCATTGTTTATGATGAAAGCAATAACATACTGAACTTTCAAGAGTTTACGACAATTTTAAATGTCTTTACAAACAAGGCTTCATGATTATTTAAGGCACTTCGTAGATAATATTCGTTATGCTGATTCTACAATATGTAATCTTAGCTAGGTACGTAGGTAGTAATGTTAATTAAATATTATGTTAACTATCATAGGAAAACATCTGCATTATTCTTGGGTTTAAAAGTGTCAAACTAACTAAATTTTATGGTTCTTTTTATGTATGCGATTTTGCTCACATAATGTACACAAACAAAACGTCCTCGAAAATATCGACGTATAAAATTTATATATCATGTGTTTAATTCTATTTGTGTTATTACTTTAATCATCCTGTTTGGAATTCGAGTAGATATGAAGGTTAATCTTTGATGACTTTAGCAATGAAAGGCATAATTAAATAAGAAAATATTTTCTCACAAGAGGCCAATATTATATTTATTTGTATTTAATAGCATGATAATTAAATTCTTCTCAATGGCTCTTTTTATATCTGTGAATCCAATACAATCCTAAAATATTTTCGTTTAACTCATGTTGGGTTATAAAAGAAACAACGGTCGACGATATATCAGAACAAAACGTGGAAGAAACCGCTACCCGTTTTAAATATTTCCATAGGCTTGCTGGATGCTTTACTTATAAGTGACCATTCTGCTTTCTTATATATGACTGATTTAGTTGTGGCAAAACAGAGGATGAATATAATAACTCGAATCTCCGTGATTGTTATGTGGTTTCTTTTTTCTCTACCGATATTATCCTGCAACAAACAGAGTAAATCGAAAGGTCACACTTATCAATTCCGACCCCCTCGCCCAACTGACTCTCCATTCCCCCCTGGCATTCAAGATATATGGAGTTTTATGGTAAAACACCCCATCATCGAAAATAAAGAGGATCGCACTGTTGTAGAGAGAAGCATATCACGGTAGGGGCACCGTCACATGTCAGTAAATGAAGATGAAATTTTCTAAACATCCGGGGATACATTTTCAAAAACTATATACAGAACTAACTGGTCGTGATGTATAAAATAGAAATAACAAAGAAAACTTATTATTATAACAGATTCAGAAACCGAACAATGACTCTGTTCTGGTAAACCATTGGGACACACTGCAAGCAAAATTTTAATGGGTATTTTTTATCCAAAAGACAATTAACGAAGGGTTACCATGTAACTCGCATATCTTACATATTTCCAGGCAATATGCTAACAAAATTTAAATTGGGACATAAATAGTAAAATTGCAATTAAGATAATGACACTAACGCAAAAAAAGATTGTAAACAAAATTGCGGTCCATAAAATAGAGCATGCTGAAGTTTCATTTAAAACTTAATTTCAGAGAAAGAATAAATAAATCAAATATTTGATTTTCCTTGTTTCGAATTTTATTTATTTCACACACACACACACACACACATATATATATATATATATATATATATATATATATATACATACATATATATATATATATATATATATGTGTGTGGGGGGTGCGTATGTCTGTATGCATATATGTAAAAAGTGGCAAACTGAGTTATGCGTTCCTCAACGTTTCGTCATTGTTCCGAGATTCCTCTAAATGAAATAAAGACAAACCGTTAATGTACACATAACTCAGTTTGTTCCTTTTTATTTGTTTCTTTTGTCGGAATACTATTTTCATTATTCTCATTATACATATGTGCATTTTATTTTTATTATATATATATATATATATATATATATATATATATATATATATATATATATATATATATAACATTTGTTATACCTTGCCGTCATAATTCACTAGCCAAAGTGATAACAGAGTTTCAGTAGGTCAAGTCAGTATTGCAAAAACTTATGCTACGAAGACGCTTTTGCCACCAAAGAGTATTAAAAAAACCGATCCAGGTGATATCATACCGTTCGTTCCTGCTGAAGTATTTTCTGTCTCGATTTAATCCAACTTGATGAATATTGAGATGTGTTTTAAAGACGATCAGAGGAAACATCCAGATAGTTTCAATTTTTGCAAGAAATGAGATAACGTGTGTCGTATTGATTCTAATGATAACCAACCTCAGTAGGAATCACATGGAATCTCCAACATTTTTTTCACGCAGTCGGCATTTTTTTCATATCGGTTTTCTTCCGTTCATGTGCTTCCTCCTGGTTTTCCTCATCCCAGGGTGTTGTTAGTTCTATAAGAAATACATTTTTTTTCGAATCTGACTCCTTTATAATGGCTGGTCGCTTTTCTATTTGGATTATGTTGACTGGAAATTTTGGGTATGTCTTGAGATCCACAATTTTACATAAGATTTTCTTCTCTGTAGTACATTCGTCTTCTTTGTAAAACTGAATTATGGGTTCCTTTAGGTAACAAGTTGCGTGTTTGTTTTTCTACATTGCATGTTTAAGAAATACGTAAGTGTTTCCAGCAACTTATGTCGACATAGCTGAAGTAATTGGTGGCATGTAAACAGTTCATGGCGCAAATATCCCGATTATTTTACATAAAAAACACATCTCTCTCTCTCTCTCTCTCTCTCTCTCTCTATATATATATATATATATATATATATATATATATATATATATATATATATATATATATATAAAGCCGTCTACATAAACTACTGTTCAGCTGTTTCACAGCTGCTAGACCGGCAGCTACCTCAAACTAAAATCGAATCCGACCGCTAATACGAAATTCGGAGCTGCTAAACGTTGCACTATACGGATGTTACTATACGGTCAGCGAATTAACAATGTTTTGACATTGTCCAAATACCTAAGCTCAATTTACACAAAGAGCATGGCTTGGTACGCTAATGGTAATTGGTATATCCCATCCGAATATGCTTAACCTAAGATAGCAAACAGTATAGTCATCCACACCAGTATTATTTCGCTGTTTCACAGCAAGTCAGTGTGGCTAGAGAAGCAACTATCTCAACCTATATGTACATATACAGACTGGTCGGTCAATTTAGCTCTTATAATGATTAGTTCACACTAACAGGCGTTAAAAACCATCAAAACTATAAATGTGTCTTCATGCTGATCTTCGTCAAACGGTCTGTGACAAGGATGAAGGCCCCTTGTAACATATTTCATGCAAATGTTCCGTAATCTTCAGTATCTGGCGAATAATTGTGTTTACACCCCCCCACACTGACATCAAACTGGTATCAATCCACGACCCTTCTCCCACATGAAATTTTTGTTTGGTGTTCTGACTTCCTAAAGTAGCTGTTTATTTGGACCTAGGAGGATAAAAAAGTTGTCGATCATTGTTTATGATGAAAGCAATAACATACTGAACTTTCAAGAGTTTACGACAATTTTAAATGTCTTTACAAACAAGGCTTCATGATTATTTAAGGCACTTCGTAGATAATATTCGTTATGCTGATTCTACAATATGTAATCTTAGCTAGGTACGTAGGTAGTAATGTTAATTAAATATTATGTTAACTATCATAGGAAAACATCTGCATTATTCTTGGGTTTAAAAGTGTCAAACTAACTAAATTTTATGGTTCTTTTTATGTATGCGATTTTGCTCACATAATGTACACAAACAAAACGTCCTCGAAAATATCGACGTATAAAATTTATATATCATGTGTTTAATTCTATTTGTGTTATTACTTTAATCATCCTGTTTGGAATTCGAGTAGATATGAAGGTTAATCTTTGATGACTTTAGCAATGAAAGGCATAATTAAATAAGAAAATATTTTCTCACAAGAGGCCAATATTATATTTATTTGTATTTAATAGCATGATAATTAAATTCTTCTCAATGGCTCTTTTTATATCTGTGAATCCAATACAATCCTAAAATATTTTCGTTTAACTCATGTTGGGTTATAAAAGAAACAACGGTCGACGATATATCAGAACAAAACGTGGAAGAAACCGCTACCCGTTTTAAATATTTCCATAGGCTTGCTGGATGCTTTACTTATAAGTGACCATTCTGCTTTCTTATATATGACTGATTTAGTTGTGGCAAAACAGAGGATGAATATAATAACTCGAATCTCCGTGATTGTTATGTGGTTTCTTTTTTCTCTACCGATATTATCCTGCAACAAACAGAGTAAATCGAAAGGTCACACTTATCAATTCCGACCCCCTCGCCCAACTGACTCTCCATTCCCCCCTGGCATTCAAGATATATGGAGTTTTATGGTAAAACACCCCATCATCGAAAATAAAGAGGATCGCACTGTTGTAGAGAGAAGCATATCACGGTAGGGGCACCGTCACATGTCAGTAAATGAAGATGAAATTTTCTAAACATCCGGGGATACATTTTCAAAAACTATATACAGAACTAACTGGTCGTGATGTATAAAATAGAAATAACAAAGAAAACTTATTATTATAACAGATTCAGAAACCGAACAATGACTCTGTTCTGGTAAACCATTGGGACACACTGCAAGCAAAATTTTAATGGGTATTTTTTATCCAAAAGACAATTAACGAAGGGTTACCATGTAACTCGCATATCTTACATATTTCCAGGCAATATGCTAACAAAATTTAAATTGGGACATAAATAGTAAAATTGCAATTAAGATAATGACACTAACGCAAAAAAAGATTGTAAACAAAATTGCGGTCCATAAAATAGAGCATGCTGAAGTTTCATTTAAAACTTAATTTCAGAGAAAGAATAAATAAATCAAATATTTGATTTTCCTTGTTTCGAATTTTATTTATTTCACACACACACACACACACACATATATATATATATATATATATATATATATATATATACATACATATATATATATATATATATATATGTGTGTGGGGGGTGCGTATGTCTGTATGCATATATGTAAAAAGTGGCAAACTGAGTTATGCGTTCCTCAACGTTTCGTCATTGTTCCGAGATTCCTCTAAATGAAATAAAGACAAACCGTTAATGTACACATAACTCAGTTTGTTCCTTTTTATTTGTTTCTTTTGTCGGAATACTATTTTCATTATTCTCATTATACATATGTGCATTTTATTTTTATTATATATATATATATATATATATATATATATATATATATATATATATATATATATATATAACATTTGTTATACCTTGCCGTCATAATTCACTAGCCAAAGTGATAACAGAGTTTCAGTAGGTCAAGTCAGTATTGCAAAAACTTATGCTACGAAGACGCTTTTGCCACCAAAGAGTATTAAAAAAACCGATCCAGGTGATATCATACCGTTCGTTCCTGCTGAAGTATTTTCTGTCTCGATTTAATCCAACTTGATGAATATTGAGATGTGTTTTAAAGACGATCAGAGGAAACATCCAGATAGTTTCAATTTTTGCAAGAAATGAGATAACGTGTGTCGTATTGATTCTAATGATAACCAACCTCAGTAGGAATCACATGGAATCTCCAACATTTTTTTCACGCAGTCGGCATTTTTTTCATATCGGTTTTCTTCCGTTCATGTGCTTCCTCCTGGTTTTCCTCATCCCAGGGTGTTGTTAGTTCTATAAGAAATACATTTTTTTTCGAATCTGACTCCTTTATAATGGCTGGTCGCTTTTCTATTTGGATTATGTTGACTGGAAATTTTGGGTATGTCTTGAGATCCACAATTTTACATAAGATTTTCTTCTCTGTAGTACATTCGTCTTCTTTGTAAAACTGAATTATGGGTTCCTTTAGGTAACAAGTTGCGTGTTTGTTTTTCTACATTGCATGTTTAAGAAATACGTAAGTGTTTCCAGCAACTTATGTCGACATAGCTGAAGTAATTGGTGGCATGTAAACAGTTCATGGCGCAAATATCCCGATTATTTTACATAAAAAACACATCTCTCTCTCTCTCTCTCTCTCTCTCTCTCTCTATATATATATATATATATATATATATATATATATATGTATAAAGCCGTCTACATAGACTACTGTTCAGCTGTTTCACAGCTGCTAGACCGGCAGCTACCTCAAACTAAAATCGAATCCGACCGCTAATACGAAATTCGGAGCTGCTAACCGTTGCACTATACGGATGTTACTATACGGTCAGCGAATTAACAATGTTTTGACTTTGTCCAAATACCTAAGCTCAATTAACACAAAGAGCATCGCTTGATACGCTAATGGTAATTGGTATATCCCATCCGAATATGCTTAACCTAAGATAGGAAACAGTATAGTCATCCACACCAGTATTATTTCGCTGTTTCACAGCAAGTCAGTGTTGCTAGAGAAGCAACAATCTCAAGCTATATGTACATATACAGACTGGTCGGTCAATTTAGCTCTTATAATGATTAGTTCACACTAACAGGCGTTAAAAACCATCAAAACTATAAATGTGTCTTCATGCTGATCTTCGTCAAACAGTCTGTGACAAGGATGGAGGCCCCTTGTAACAAATTTCATGCAAATGTTCCGTAATCTTCAGTCTCTGGCGAATAATTGTGTTTACACCCCCCCACACTGACATCAAACTGGTATCAATCCACGACCCTTCTCCCACATGAAATTTTTGTTTGGTGTTCTGACTTCCTAAAGTAGCTGTTTATTGTGACCTAGAAGGATAAAAAAGCTGTCGATCATTGTTTATGATGAAAGCAATAACATACTGAACTTTCAAGAGTTTACGACAATTTACATGTCTTTACAAAAAAGGTTTCATGATTATTTAAGGCACTTCGTAGATAATATTCGTTATGCTGATTCTACAATATGTAATCTTAGCTAGGTACATAGGTAGTAATGTTAAGTAAATATTATGTTAACTATCATAGGAAAACATCTGCATTATTCTTGGGTTTAAAAGTGTCAAACTAACTAAATTTTATGGTTCTTTTTATGTATGCGATTTTGCTCACATAATGTACACAAACAAAATGTCCTCGAAAATATCGACGTATAAAATTTATATATCATGTGTTTAATTCTATTTGTGTTATTACTTTAATCATCCTGTTTGGAATTCGAGTAGATAATGAAGGTTAATCTTTGATGACTTTAGCAATGAAAGGCATAATTAAATAAGAAAATATTTTCTCACAAGAGGCCAATATTATATTTATTTGTATTTAATAGCATGATAATTAAATTCTTCTCAATGGCTCTTTTTATATCTGTGAATCCAATACAATCCTAAAATATTTTCGTTTAACTCATGTTGGGTTATAAAAGAAACAACGGTCGACGACATATCAGAACAAAACGCGGAAGAAACCGCAACCCGTTTTAAATATTTCCATAGGCTTGCTGGATGCTTTACTTATAAGTGACCAGTCTGCTTTCTTATATATGACTGATTTAGTTGTGGCAAAACAGAGGATGAATATAACAACTCAAATCTCCGTGATTGTTATGTGGTTTCTTTTTTCTCTACCGATATTATCCTGCAACAAACACAGTAAATCGAAAGGCCACACTTATCAATTCCGACCCCCTCGCCCAACTGACTTTCCCTTCCCCCCTGGCATGCAAGATATATGGAGTTTTATGGTAAAACACCCCATCATCGAAAATAAAGAGGATCGCAGTGTTGTAGGGAGAAGCATATCACGGTAGGGGAACCGTCACATGTCAGTAAATGAAGATGAAATTTTCTAAACATCCGGGGATACATTTTCAAAAACTATATACAGAACTAAGTGGTTCTGATGTATAAAATAGAAATAACAAAGAAAACTTATTATTATAACAGATTCAGAAACCGAACAATGACTCTGTTCTGGTAAACCATTGGGACACACTGCAAGCAAAATCTTAATGCGTATTTTTTATCCAAAAGACAATTAACGAAGGGTTACCATGTAACTCGTATATCCTACATATTTCCAGACAATATGCTGATTAAATTTAAATTGGGACATGAATAGTAAAATTGCATTTAAGATAACGATACTTACACAAAAAAAAGATTGTAAACAAAATTGCGGTCCATAAAATAGAGCATGCTGAAGTTTCATTTAGAACTAAATTTCAGAGAAAGAACAATTAAATCAAATATTTGATTTTCCTTGTTTCGAATTTTATTTATTTCACACACACACACACACACACACACACACACACACACCCACACACATATGTATATATATATATATATGTGTGTGTGTGTGTGGGTGTGTGGGTGTGTGTGTGTGTGTGCGTATGTCTGTATGCATATATGTAAAAAGTGGCAAACTGAGTTATGCGTTCCTCAACGTTTCGTCATTATTCCGAGATTCCTCTAAATGAAATAAAGACAAACCGTTAATGTACACATAACTCAGTTTGTTCCTTTTTATTTGTTTCTTTTGTCGGAATACTATTTTCATTATTCTCATTATACATATGTGCATTTTATTTTTATTATATATATATATATATATATATATATATATATATATATATATATATATATATAACATTTGTTATACCTTGCCGTCATAATTCACTAGCCAAAGTGATAACAGAGTTTCAGTAGGTCAAGTCAGTATTGCAAAAACTTATGCTACGAAGACGCTTTTGCCACCAAAGGGTATTAAAAAAAACGATCCAGGTGATATCATACCCTTCGTTCCTGCTGAAGTATTTTCTGTCTCGATTTAATCCAACTTGATGAATATTGAGATGTGTTTTAAAGACGATCAGAGGAAACATCCAGATAGTTTCAATTTTTGCAAGAAATGAGATAACGTGTGTCGTATTAATTCTAATGATAACCAACCTCAGTAGGAATCACATGGAATCTCCAACATTTTTTTCACGCAGTCGGCATTTTTTTCATATCGGTTTTCTTCCGTTCATGTGCTTCCTCCTGGGTTTCCTCATCCCAGGGTGTTGTTAGTTCTATAAGAAATACATTTTTTTCGAATCTGACTCCTTTATAATGGCTTGTCGCTTTTCTATTTGGATTATGTTGACTGGAAATTTTTGGTATGTCTTGAGATCCACAATTTTACATAAGATTTTCTTCTCTGTAGTACATTCGTCTTCTTTGTAAAACTGAATTATGGGTTCCTTTAGGTAACAAGTTGCGTGTTTGTTTTTCTACATTGCATGTTTAAGAAATACGTAAGTGTTTCCAGCAACTTATGTCGACATAGCTGAAGTAATTGGTGGCATGTAAACAGTTCATGGCGCAAATATCCCGATTATTTTACATAAAAAACACATCTCTCTCTCTCTCTCTCTCTCTCTCTCTCTATATATATATATATATATATATATATATATATATATATATATATATATATATATATATAAAGCCGTCTACATAAACTACTGTTCAGCTGTTTCACAGCTGCTAGACCGGCAGCTACCTCAAACTAAAATCGAATCCGACCGCTAATACGAAATTCGGAGCTGCTAAACGTTGCACTATACGGATGTTACTATACGGTCAGCGAATTAACAATGTTTTGACATTGTCCAAATACCTAAGCTCAATTTACACAAAGAGCATGGCTTGGTACGCTAATGGTAATTGGTATATCCCATCCGAATATGCTTAACCTAAGATAGCAAACAGTATAGTCATCCACACCAGTATTATTTCGCTGTTTCACAGCAAGTCAGTGTGGCTAGAGAAGCAACTATCTCAACCTATATGTACATATACAGACTGGTCGGTCAATTTAGCTCTTATAATGATTAGTTCACACTAACAGGCGTTAAAAACCATCAAAACTATAAATGTGTCTTCATGCTGATCTTCGTCAAACGGTCTGTGACAAGGATGAAGGCCCCTTGTAACATATTTCATGCAAATGTTCCGTAATCTTCAGTATCTGGCGAATAATTGTGTTTACACCCCCCCACACTGACATCAAACTGGTATCAATCCACGACCCTTCTCCCACATGAAATTTTTGTTTGGTGTTCTGACTTCCTAAAGTAGCTGTTTAATTGGACCTAGGAGGATAAAAAAGTTGTCGATCATTGTTTATGATGAAAGCAATAACATACTGAACTTTCAAGAGTTTACGACAATTTTAAATGTCTTTACAAACAAGGCTTCATGATTATTTAAGGCACTTCGTAGATAATATTCGTTATGCTGATTCTACAATATGTAATCTTAGCTAGGTACGTAGGTAGTAATGTTAATTAAATATTATGTTAACTATCATAGGAAAACATCTGCATTATTCTTGGGTTTAAAAGTGTCAAACTAACTAAATTTTATGGTTCTTTTTATGTATGCGATTTTGCTCACATAATGTACACAAACAAAACGTCCTCGAAAATATCGACGTATAAAATTTATATATCATGTGTTTAATTCTATTTGTGTTATTACTTTAATCATCCTGTTTGGAATTCGAGTAGATATGAAGGTTAATCTTTGATGACTTTAGCAATGAAAGGCATAATTAAATAAGAAAATATTTTCTCACAAGAGGCCAATATTATATTTATTTGTATTTAATAGCATGATAATTAAATTCTTCTCAATGGCTCTTTTTATATCTGTGAATCCAATACAATCCTAAAATATTTTCGTTTAACTCATGTTGGGTTATAAAAGAAACAACGGTCGACGATATATCAGAACAAAACGTGGAAGAAACCGCTACCCGTTTTAAATATTTCCATAGGCTTGCTGGATGCTTTACTTATAAGTGACCATTCTGCTTTCTTATATATGACTGATTTAGTTGTGGCAAAACAGAGGATGAATATAATAACTCGAATCTCCGTGATTGTTATGTGGTTTCTTTTTTCTCTACCGATATTATCCTGCAACAAACAGAGTAAATCGAAAGGTCACACTTATCAATTCCGACCCCCTCGCCCAACTGACTCTCCATTCCCCCCTGGCATTCAAGATATATGGAGTTTTATGGTAAAACACCCCATCATCGAAAATAAAGAGGATCGCACTGTTGTAGAGAGAAGCATATCACGGTAGGGGCACCGTCACATGTCAGTAAATGAAGATGAAATTTTCTAAACATCCGGGGATACATTTTCAAAAACTATATACAGAACTAACTGGTCGTGATGTATAAAATAGAAATAACAAAGAAAACTTATTATTATAACAGATTCAGAAACCGAACAATGACTCTGTTCTGGTAAACCATTGGGACACACTGCAAGCAAAATTTTAATGGGTATTTTTTATCCAAAAGACAATTAACGAAGGGTTACCATGTAACTCGCATATCTTACATATTTCCAGGCAATATGCTAACAAAATTTAAATTGGGACATAAATAGTAAAATTGCAATTAAGATAATGACACTAACGCAAAAAAAGATTGTAAACAAAATTGCGGTCCATAAAATAGAGCATGCTGAAGTTTCATTTAAAACTTAATTTCAGAGAAAGAATAAATAAATCAAATATTTGATTTTCCTTGTTTCGAATTTTATTTATTTCACACACACACACACACACACATATATATATATATATATATATATATATATATATATACATACATATATATATATATATATATGTGTGTGGGGGGTGCGTATGTCTGTATGCATATATGTAAAAAGTGGCAAACTGAGTTATGCGTTCCTCAACGTTTCGTCATTGTTCCGAGATTCCTCTAAATGAAATAAAGACAAACCGTTAATGTACACATAACTCAGTTTGTTCCTTTTTATTTGTTTCTTTTGTCGGAATACTATTTTCATTATTCTCATTATACATATGTGCATTTTATTTTTATTATATATATATATATATATATATATATATATATATATATATATATATATATATATATATATATATAACATTTGTTATACCTTGCCGTCATAATTCACTAGCCAAAGTGATAACAGAGTTTCAGTAGGTCAAGTCAGTATTGCAAAAACTTATGCTACGAAGACGCTTTTGCCACCAAAGAGTATTAAAAAAACCGATCCAGGTGATATCATACCGTTCGTTCCTGCTGAAGTATTTTCTGTCTCGATTTAATCCAACTTGATGAATATTGAGATGTGTTTTAAAGACGATCAGAGGAAACATCCAGATAGTTTCAATTTTTGCAAGAAATGAGATAACGTGTGTCGTATTGATTCTAATGATAACCAACCTCAGTAGGAATCACATGGAATCTCCAACATTTTTTTCACGCAGTCGGCATTTTTTTCATATCGGTTTTCTTCCGTTCATGTGCTTCCTCCTGGTTTTCCTCATCCCAGGGTGTTGTTAGTTCTATAAGAAATACATTTTTTTTCGAATCTGACTCCTTTATAATGGCTGGTCGCTTTTCTATTTGGATTATGTTGACTGGAAATTTTGGGTATGTCTTGAGATCCACAATTTTACATAAGATTTTCTTCTCTGTAGTACATTCGTCTTCTTTGTAAAACTGAATTATGGGTTCCTTTAGGTAACAAGTTGCGTGTTTGTTTTTCTACATTGCATGTTTAAGAAATACGTAAGTGTTTCCAGCAACTTATGTCGACATAGCTGAAGTAATTGGTGGCATGTAAACAGTTCATGGCGCAAATATCCCGATTATTTTACATAAAAAACACATCTCTCTCTCTCTCTCTCTCTCTCTCTCTATATATATATATATATATATATATATATATATATATATATATATATATATATATATAAAGCCGTCTACATAAACTACTGTTCAGCTGTTTCACAGCTGCTAGACCGGCAGCTACCTCAAACTAAAATCGAATCCGACCGCTAATACGAAATTCGGAGCTGCTAAACGTTGCACTATACGGATGTTACTATACGGTCAGCGAATTAACAATGTTTTGACATTGTCCAAATACCTAAGCTCAATTTACACAAAGAGCATGGCTTGGTACGCTAATGGTAATTGGTATATCCCATCCGAATATGCTTAACCTAAGATAGCAAACAGTATAGTCATCCACACCAGTATTATTTCGCTGTTTCACAGCAAGTCAGTGTGGCTAGAGAAGCAACTATCTCAACCTATATGTACATATACAGACTGGTCGGTCAATTTAGCTCTTATAATGATTAGTTCACACTAACAGGCGTTAAAAACCATCAAAACTATAAATGTGTCTTCATGCTGATCTTCGTCAAACGGTCTGTGACAAGGATGAAGGCCCCTTGTAACATATTTCATGCAAATGTTCCGTAATCTTCAGTATCTGGCGAATAATTGTGTTTACACCCCCCCACACTGACATCAAACTGGTATCAATCCACGACCCTTCTCCCACATGAAATTTTTGTTTGGTGTTCTGACTTCCTAAAGTAGCTGTTTATTTGGACCTAGGAGGATAAAAAAGTTGTCGATCATTGTTTATGATGAAAGCAATAACATACTGAACTTTCAAGAGTTTACGACAATTTTAAATGTCTTTACAAACAAGGCTTCATGATTATTTAAGGCACTTCGTAGATAATATTCGTTATGCTGATTCTACAATATGTAATCTTAGCTAGGTACGTAGGTAGTAATGTTAATTAAATATTATGTTAACTATCATAGGAAAACATCTGCATTATTCTTGGGTTTAAAAGTGTCAAACTAACTAAATTTTATGGTTCTTTTTATGTATGCGATTTTGCTCACATAATGTACACAAACAAAACGTCCTCGAAAATATCGACGTATAAAATTTATATATCATGTGTTTAATTCTATTTGTGTTATTACTTTAATCATCCTGTTTGGAATTCGAGTAGATATGAAGGTTAATCTTTGATGACTTTAGCAATGAAAGGCATAATTAAATAAGAAAATATTTTCTCACAAGAGGCCAATATTATATTTATTTGTATTTAATAGCATGATAATTAAATTCTTCTCAATGGCTCTTTTTATATCTGTGAATCCAATACAATCCTAAAATATTTTCGTTTAACTCATGTTGGGTTATAAAAGAAACAACGGTCGACGATATATCAGAACAAAACGTGGAAGAAACCGCTACCCGTTTTAAATATTTCCATAGGCTTGCTGGATGCTTTACTTATAAGTGACCATTCTGCTTTCTTATATATGACTGATTTAGTTGTGGCAAAACAGAGGATGAATATAATAACTCGAATCTCCGTGATTGTTATGTGGTTTCTTTTTTCTCTACCGATATTATCCTGCAACAAACAGAGTAAATCGAAAGGTCACACTTATCAATTCCGACCCCCTCGCCCAACTGACTCTCCATTCCCCCCTGGCATTCAAGATATATGGAGTTTTATGGTAAAACACCCCATCATCGAAAATAAAGAGGATCGCACTGTTGTAGAGAGAAGCATATCACGGTAGGGGCACCGTCACATGTCAGTAAATGAAGATGAAATTTTCTAAACATCCGGGGATACATTTTCAAAAACTATATACAGAACTAACTGGTCGTGATGTATAAAATAGAAATAACAAAGAAAACTTATTATTATAACAGATTCAGAAACCGAACAATGACTCTGTTCTGGTAAACCATTGGGACACACTGCAAGCAAAATTTTAATGGGTATTTTTTATCCAAAAGACAATTAACGAAGGGTTACCATGTAACTCGCATATCTTACATATTTCCAGGCAATATGCTAACAAAATTTAAATTGGGACATAAATAGTAAAATTGCAATTAAGATAATGACACTAACGCAAAAAAAGATTGTAAACAAAATTGCGGTCCATAAAATAGAGCATGCTGAAGTTTCATTTAAAACTTAATTTCAGAGAAAGAATAAATAAATCAAATATTTGATTTTCCTTGTTTCGAATTTTATTTATTTCACACACACACACACACACACATATATATATATATATATATATATATATATATATACATACATATATATATATATATATATATATGTGTGTGGGGGGTGCGTATGTCTGTATGCATATATGTAAAAAGTGGCAAACTGAGTTATGCGTTCCTCAACGTTTCGTCATTGTTCCGAGATTCCTCTAAATGAAATAAAGACAAACCGTTAATGTACACATAACTCAGTTTGTTCCTTTTTATTTGTTTCTTTTGTCGGAATACTATTTTCATTATTCTCATTATACATATGTGCATTTTATTTTTATTATATATATATATATATATATATATATATATATATATATATATATATATATATATAACATTTGTTATACCTTGCCGTCATAATTCACTAGCCAAAGTGATAACAGAGTTTCAGTAGGTCAAGTCAGTATTGCAAAAACTTATGCTACGAAGACGCTTTTGCCACCAAAGAGTATTAAAAAAACCGATCCAGGTGATATCATACCGTTCGTTCCTGCTGAAGTATTTTCTGTCTCGATTTAATCCAACTTGATGAATATTGAGATGTGTTTTAAAGACGATCAGAGGAAACATCCAGATAGTTTCAATTTTTGCAAGAAATGAGATAACGTGTGTCGTATTGATTCTAATGATAACCAACCTCAGTAGGAATCACATGGAATCTCCAACATTTTTTTCACGCAGTCGGCATTTTTTTCATATCGGTTTTCTTCCGTTCATGTGCTTCCTCCTGGTTTTCCTCATCCCAGGGTGTTGTTAGTTCTATAAGAAATACATTTTTTTTCGAATCTGACTCCTTTATAATGGCTGGTCGCTTTTCTATTTGGATTATGTTGACTGGAAATTTTGGGTATGTCTTGAGATCCACAATTTTACATAAGATTTTCTTCTCTGTAGTACATTCGTCTTCTTTGTAAAACTGAATTATGGGTTCCTTTAGGTAACAAGTTGCGTGTTTGTTTTTCTACATTGCATGTTTAAGAAATACGTAAGTGTTTCCAGCAACTTATGTCGACATAGCTGAAGTAATTGGTGGCATGTAAACAGTTCATGGCGCAAATATCCCGATTATTTTACATAAAAAACACATCTCTCTCTCTCTCTCTCTCTCTCTCTCTCTATATATATATATATATATATATATATATATATATATGTATAAAGCCGTCTACATAGACTACTGTTCAGCTGTTTCACAGCTGCTAGACCGGCAGCTACCTCAAACTAAAATCGAATCCGACCGCTAATACGAAATTCGGAGCTGCTAACCGTTGCACTATACGGATGTTACTATACGGTCAGCGAATTAACAATGTTTTGACTTTGTCCAAATACCTAAGCTCAATTAACACAAAGAGCATCGCTTGATACGCTAATGGTAATTGGTATATCCCATCCGAATATGCTTAACCTAAGATAGGAAACAGTATAGTCATCCACACCAGTATTATTTCGCTGTTTCACAGCAAGTCAGTGTTGCTAGAGAAGCAACAATCTCAAGCTATATGTACATATACAGACTGGTCGGTCAATTTAGCTCTTATAATGATTAGTTCACACTAACAGGCGTTAAAAACCATCAAAACTATAAATGTGTCTTCATGCTGATCTTCGTCAAACAGTCTGTGACAAGGATGGAGGCCCCTTGTAACAAATTTCATGCAAATGTTCCGTAATCTTCAGTCTCTGGCGAATAATTGTGTTTACACCCCCCCACACTGACATCAAACTGGTATCAATCCACGACCCTTCTCCCACATGAAATTTTTGTTTGGTGTTCTGACTTCCTAAAGTAGCTGTTTATTGTGACCTAGAAGGATAAAAAAGCTGTCGATCATTGTTTATGATGAAAGCAATAACATACTGAACTTTCAAGAGTTTACGACAATTTACATGTCTTTACAAAAAAGGTTTCATGATTATTTAAGGCACTTCGTAGATAATATTCGTTATGCTGATTCTACAATATGTAATCTTAGCTAGGTACATAGGTAGTAATGTTAAGTAAATATTATGTTAACTATCATAGGAAAACATCTGCATTATTCTTGGGTTTAAAAGTGTCAAACTAACTAAATTTTATGGTTCTTTTTATGTATGCGATTTTGCTCACATAATGTACACAAACAAAATGTCCTCGAAAATATCGACGTATAAAATTTATATATCATGTGTTTAATTCTATTTGTGTTATTACTTTAATCATCCTGTTTGGAATTCGAGTAGATAATGAAGGTTAATCTTTGATGACTTTAGCAATGAAAGGCATAATTAAATAAGAAAATATTTTCTCACAAGAGGCCAATATTATATTTATTTGTATTTAATAGCATGATAATTAAATTCTTCTCAATGGCTCTTTTTATATCTGTGAATCCAATACAATCCTAAAATATTTTCGTTTAACTCATGTTGGGTTATAAAAGAAACAACGGTCGACGACATATCAGAACAAAACGCGGAAGAAACCGCAACCCGTTTTAAATATTTCCATAGGCTTGCTGGATGCTTTACTTATAAGTGACCAGTCTGCTTTCTTATATATGACTGATTTAGTTGTGGCAAAACAGAGGATGAATATAACAACTCAAATCTCCGTGATTGTTATGTGGTTTCTTTTTTCTCTACCGATATTATCCTGCAACAAACACAGTAAATCGAAAGGCCACACTTATCAATTCCGACCCCCTCGCCCAACTGACTTTCCCTTCCCCCCTGGCATGCAAGATATATGGAGTTTTATGGTAAAACACCCCATCATCGAAAATAAAGAGGATCGCAGTGTTGTAGGGAGAAGCATATCACGGTAGGGGAACCGTCACATGTCAGTAAATGAAGATGAAATTTTCTAAACATCCGGGGATACATTTTCAAAAACTATATACAGAACTAAGTGGTTCTGATGTATAAAATAGAAATAACAAAGAAAACTTATTATTATAACAGATTCAGAAACCGAACAATGACTCTGTTCTGGTAAACCATTGGGACACACTGCAAGCAAAATCTTAATGCGTATTTTTTATCCAAAAGACAATTAACGAAGGGTTACCATGTAACTCGTATATCCTACATATTTCCAGACAATATGCTGATTAAATTTAAATTGGGACATGAATAGTAAAATTGCATTTAAGATAACGATACTTACACAAAAAAAAGATTGTAAACAAAATTGCGGTCCATAAAATAGAGCATGCTGAAGTTTCATTTAGAACTAAATTTCAGAGAAAGAACAATTAAATCAAATATTTGATTTTCCTTGTTTCGAATTTTATTTATTTCACACACACACACACACACACACACACACACACACCCACACACATATGTATATATATATATATATGTGTGTGTGTGTGTGGGTGTGTGGGTGTGTGTGTGCGTGTGCGTATGTCTGTATGCATATATGTAAAAAGTGGCAAACTGAGTTATGCGTTCCTCAACGTTTCGTCATTATTCCGAGATTCGTCTTAATGAAATAAAGACAAACCGTTAATGTACACATAACTCAGTTTGTTCCTTTTTATTTGTTTCTTTTGTCGGAATACTATTTTCATTATTCTCATCATACATATGTGCATTTTATTTTTATTATATATATATATATATATATATATATATATATATATATATATATATATATATATATGTATATATAACATTTGTTATACCTTGCCGTCATAATTCACTAGCCAAAGTGATAACAGAGTTTCAGTAGGTCAAGTCAGTATTGTAAAAACTTATGCTACGAAGACGCTTTTGCTACCGGGAAGAGTATTAAAAAAAACCGATCCAGGTGATATCATACCGTTCGTTCCTGCTGAAGTATTTTCTGTCTCGATTAAATCCAACTTGATGAATATTGAGATGTGTTCTAAAGACGATAAGAAGAAACTTCCAGATAGTTTCAATTTTTGCAAGAAATGAGATAACTTGTGTCGTATGAATTCTAATGATAACCAACTTCAGTAGGAATCACATGGAATCTCCAACATTTTTTTCACGCAGTCGGCATTTTTTTTCATATCGGTTTTCTTCCGTTCATGTGCTTCCTCCTGGTTTTCCTCATCCCAGGGTGTTGTTAGTTCTATAAGAAATACATTTTTTTTCGAATCTGACTCCTTTATAATGGCTGGTCGCTTTTCTATTTGGATTATGTTGACTGGAAATTTTGGGTATGTCTTGAGATCCACAATTTTACATAATATTTTCTTCCTCATAGTACATCCGTCTTCTTTGTAAAACTGAATTATGGGTTGCTTGACATAACAAGTTGCGTGTTTGTTTTTGTACATTGCATTTTTAAGAAATTGTTTCCAACAACTTATGGCGACATAGCTGAAGTAATTGGTGGCATGTACACAGTTCATGGCGCAAAGTATCCCGATTATTTTACATAAAAAAACAAAACTCTGTATATATATATATATATATATATATATATATATATATATATATATATATATATGTATATATATATATATATATATATAAAAAGCCGTCCACATACAGTACTGTTCAGCTGTTTCACAACTGCTGGACCGGCAGCTTCCTCAAACTAAAATCGAATTCGACCGCTAACACGAAATTCGGAGCTGCTAACCGTTGCACTATACGGATGCTACTATACGGGCAGCGAATTAACAATGTTTTGACATTGTCCAGATACCTAAGCTCCATTAACACAAATAGCATCGCTTGATACGCTAATGGTAATTGGTATATCCCATCCGAATATGCTTAACCTAAGATAGGAAACAGTATAGTCATCCACATCAGTATTGTTTCGCTGTTTCACAGCTAGTCAGTGCGGCTAGAGAAGCAACTATCTCAAGCTATATGTACATATACAGACTGGTCGGTCAATTTTGCTCTTATAATGATTAGTTCACACTAACAGGCGTTAAAAACCATCTAAACTATACATTTGTAAATTTCACCAAACAGTAAAAACAGAAGTTGAAGATGTTTAAGATTCTCACTGCATATGAACTGCTTAGATGGTTCGAAGCAGTTTTAGCAGTTTCCGTTTGTTGTTCTAGTCTTCATCTTGTTTCGAACTTTTCCATCAATTATATTAAATTAAATTCTATTAAATTAAATTCTTTCTAACTTTTCCACCAATTCTATTAAATAAAATTCTATTAAATTAAATTATTTCTAACTTTTCCACCAATTATATATAATTAAATTCTATTGAATTAAATTATTGCTAACTTTTCCATCAATTCTATTAAATGTAATTCTATTATTTAATATTTGTTCGTGGAATCAACTTTTTGATTTAAGCACAGTGACGGGAAAATTATTGACAGTGGTTTCAGCAAGACGGGTGTCTTAGGTAAGGCTTGGCGAAAATGAACCAGAGATTGGAGCACAGACCAGCGCTTGCCATGGAAATAAAGTTAAAACAAAGCATCTCTTCTGTGGAAATGAGGTTGAAGGGAAGAGAAAAGGACGAAAGTTAGAGATTATAAAAGTTAGTTCTTAATTCTTCGGCATCACCCTAAAATGTTTTTACTTCGCCATAAATAGTAATAGCGAGAGAGAGAGAGAGAGACAGAGAGAGAAAGAGAGAGCGGAAAATATGTACAGACAGAGATAGCGAGAATGAGAGAGACAGAGATGAAATACAAACGTCGTAAAATGAAAGAAAATGAATGCAGCCATTTACTCAGAGTGCATAGTAATTATCATTTCTACGCCATATTTGAATGGTGCATTAGCGTTCGTTTAGCATGAGAATACAGCTCATTCGAAATATAGGAATTGTCCGATGGTCAGCTAATCATAATGAGAGTGATGTTGGTTTGGAAAGACTTTTAATCAGAAAAGTAAAAGATTACGTTATGTCTATAAGTATATGATCCACTTACGGAAGGAGAAAAACTGTATTTGTCGAAAATGCAGATTCATCCCAGTAGGACGGTAGAAAAATGTAATATTCAGAAGAAAATAGGAACTACTTCATGGTTACCGTAGTAATGATGTTCCTCCTAGAATGAAATGTCTGATTTTATTATAACGAATAATGCATCATAAACAGCGTTCTAAAGTTACATAAAATAGTTATAAGTGTGCATATAGTTAACTTGTATGTGACATCTTCTGTCTCAAAGTTACGGTACTTTGGTCCAGAGGGGTATTTCTCCAATGAAAATATACATGAAGATATAGCAAGAATATATAGATTAGGATGCTAGTTCTATATGCGTTAAAATGAATTACGGCATTTCTGAAACCAATTGGAAGCATTTGTTTTTTTAACAATAAAATCCCCACTAATCAAGAGCAAAAGGTCACTCGAGGATAAGAGTTAAAGAGTATACAGTGGTCAAAAGGCCAATATAATAGTAATCGATAGAAGTGTAATTTTGGTAACTTGGATTAATTAAGGGGAACGGCTCATCAAGAACTTGTTTACATTGGACTTGAAGACGCCCGTATTGTAGTCAGCTGGAAAGCAGGTGAACAAAAATTGTGCAGTTCTTAGAGAGAAGCTTTGTTCATGTAATCTACCTCCAGGTTTAGGCACAGATAAAGAGTGGGGAAATTACTAATAGTGTTTACAGCCAAACGAGTGTTTCTCGTGAATGTTTGGCGAATAGGAACCATAGATTAGAGCTCAGAAGTGCACTTGCCATGACAATAACGCTAAAACGTCTCTTTTGTGAGAAACAGGTTGCAAGGAAGTAAAAAGGGCATTCTCCACTAGGCCAGGAAGTCTATTCTGAACTCTGTCAAGTCAGGATAAGTTTTTCCTATGAGCTCCTTCCCAAATGTGACAGCTATATTCCATACTCAGACGTATCTCGCTCTTGTATAGGTAGGAAACTGCATCAGCAGGAGGATATCTTCATGATCGATAGAAAGGTCCCATCATTTTTCCAGCGATCTTTGCAACGGATTTGATGTACGTATATCATTTTAGATCAGGAGTAAAGGTCTAGCCCAGAAACTTATCAAAACATGGAGCCTACCCAAGACGAGAGCCATTTATTTCAATTGATGCCAAATGGGGACCAAAACGTTGATGATGCAAAGATAGAAGCTTTGTTTTAGATGCATTAAAAATTAGATTTAAAACACATTTACGCCATCGTATAAGACGGATCTTATAAAATCTTTGTTACATTATTTATTTTATATCTGAACCATTCATTTACATTACTACGCATCCTATATCGAACGTGATTAACTGTGAGATGCCGATCGCACATTCCACAAGTATAAATGGTATTAAATAAGTAGATATTATTTGGTCGATATTTTCGAAAATTTTTATACTCTATATATAACCTGCATTAAATGAATTCAATATTTTTAATTTTATCATTCACGAACAAAAGATGCACAACAATCTTTTATGTGCGTATATATATATATATATATATATATATATATACATACATAATTATATATATATATATATATATATTAAAATCTTATAATTCGCAATTAAAGAAATAGCGTTTAAATAAAGTTTAAAACACGAAAAAATGCTGCAATAGGTTGCAAAGTACCATGTATTTGTTGTATATTTTATTTTTTTTACCATTTTTTGAGTCTATTTGTATAGTAATACAAACCCGTTTTTACATTTTTGTGTTGGATATTTCACCAGCAAAATACTTTTTCGCTTACTGATCTATTTTCATATATATTTCGCCCAAATTGGAAATCAAAATCAAGAAATAAATCCATATGTTCGTTTTGCTTTTTTATTTCCTTTATTAATTAATGCGGCTTGATTTAAAAAGGAACAATGACAGAACAAACACTCCAGGCAAACAGCGTCAACAATTCTCACCTGCCCAGCACGATATAATTAAATTTAATACCAGAAATCCCATTATCGAATAGGATATCAACTGCGCACTAATTGGTTTGTGTCTCGGACCTGAGAAAATATCGTACTTATAAAAAATGTGAAGATTCTAGAATTACTATAAATGTGAGACTCGGAAGATCAAATAAGGGACTAATTTATTTGGATTAAGTAAATATAAAGGGCCCCCCTAAGAATAAAACATCTTAAGATAACAAAATTTGTGGATTTATCATATGTATATATATATATATATATATATATATGTATGTATGTATATATATATATATGTATATATATATATATATATATATATATATATATATATATATATATATATATATATATGAAAACAACAAAAATAAAAACTGAAGCAACAAAAAACTATATATTGGTAAATATAGAATAGTTATTTATTCAATAAGGGCATACACATTTAGTTGGGGGATACAGGCGACTCTTCATGCCAAGGCATTTCAAAGCCCAATGCTTCTCATCAGAAGAGTGGAGAAGATGCTAGGTAACATAACGTTGATGCTACGTCTCGCGTGGGATTCATCAGAAACGAAATAAATCAATAAGATTATAGATGATGTTGAGGGGAGTTATATCGAATTCTAAGATAAAGGAGGAGCGTATTTTATAGTCTGTAATAGGAAAAGGTGTATATATCTCTATCATACTCTTAAATGTACGTAGTATATGTTTTAAGGCTTATGGCGAGGTGTAGTGTGGATGGGTGGAAATTCTATTTTATCAGTATGTAAGATGCTTATTATCTACGTAGGGGCATTTATTGACAGATGTAACCGAGATGACAACAGCATTTGAGACGGTGTATAATTTCAAGAGGAATATTATGGTGATGACTTAAGGCGAAAAGGTGTATTCTAAGCAGATTTGAACAAAAGTTATTACGTTGGGTTTTAAATTCATGTTTAAATTAAATCAATTGTAATCATAATCACAATTTTCATAATGATTGAGGAAATATGTTATTTTAAACGCTCATTTCATTTGAACTTGACACAATACATTGCTGCCCATGATTCATTGCTTTACATGAAATATGCGTTTGCTGTGTTGTCTTTTTCGTGTTTAAATTAATGTAATTGTTCTCATCATCACCATCGTCATTATCATTGAGGAAATCTGCTGTTTTAAATGCTCTTTCAATTTAAACTTTATTTGCTCATTATTTTTTTTAAATCTGTGAGATGCATCATCATCATCATCATCATCGTCGTCGTCGTCGTTGTCATCTGCAAGCCTAATATGTTGGAAGTGTGTAGTCACTAATCTGTACACACGCAGCTTAAAGCTCATCTTAAAGGAAAAAAACTCTGGACTTGATGAGATACCTGTTGAATTATTGCTATTTGGAAGTGATAGCTTTATCAACGCAATCCACACACTAATGCTTGCTGTTAGGCATAGCAATGCTATCACTCAGGATTGGATTGATGCAATATTGGTTCCAATTTATAAGGGAAATGGGGGTAAAATCTGAGTCTGGTTATCCAAAAAGCATTAACTCTCTTAAAGTTGTAGGAAAGGTTTCGCAACCGTGTTCTTAAAATCGTTTGCTGAAATGTACTTGTCCTTCTATCATCCCAGAGAATCAATGTGGTTTTAGATCTGGAATCGTCACGCTTTACATGATGCTCTCAGCGCGACAGCTAAAAGAACAAATGTATGGAGCAGCGATTGCCTTTGTAGTAAGTTTTTTTGTCGATTGAACAATCGAATTGCACTCTGAAAAATTCTTAGGAAACTAGACTGTCTTATTAGTTTTGTGAAGTTACTTCAGCAGTAACACACTAATATATAAGCCCGAGTGCACTTAAAAGGACATATGTCTGATTCAATTACAGTTAGAAACGGTGCGGAACAAAATCATATACTTGCTCCTACATTATTTTCCATATATTTTGCTGTGATGCCGGTGGATGCTTTTAACAATTGCGATAATAGGGCGATGCTTCGTTTTCGCATATCAGGTAAAATTTATCTACCTTAGACGTCTCAACGCAAGCCAAATTTATTCAGAACCTTATTTGTGAACCCTTACATGCAGATGAACCAGACCTTGTTGACATCCAGAAACAGACACACATATTATAATGGACAAGTTTTCAGAGGATTGCAAAGCGTTTGGTCTTACAATCAGCCTCAAGAAAACATGTTATGTATTCCTCTCTTATAGGAATGTCATATGTTAAACCAATCATCTTGATTGATGATAAGTAAAAGTAAAATGGCACGGACACTTTTGTGTATCTGCCTAGTACGATGAGTAAGGACTACGTTTGATGCGAAGATAAATGGCAGAATAGCCACATCCAGTTCTGCTATTTATGAAACTGAAGAAACGTGTGTAGTCAGATGGGGAGATCACATAAAAAAACTAAGTGTTTACGAAGCATGCGTTTTGACTACGCCGCTATATAAGTAAGGGATTTGGACAACATATAGTTATGTTAAAGTTTTCACCAAAGTTGTATTCGGAGAATACTAAATATAAACTGAAGCACTTTAATACCTTACACTGTAGTTCCGTAACGATAAAATAGTACTGGTATAGAAATGAACATCATTCAAAATCAGATGCGTTGGACTGGACACTCGTTTAACATGAGTAATTCATGTAGGACTAAAGCTTGCTTAAAAAGGTTACCTACGTGCATACAAACGCACAACGCTTAACTGAGGAGATGGACAACTTCTGTCAAGGAGAAGCAACTATATATATATATATACATATATATATATACATATACATATATATATACAATGATAGCTCCGTTTTGACAGATAATTGGCATTTTTAAGGGTTTATGTCGAGCATTCATATTCAAGCAAGTTGCTCTTCAAACAAGCTCATATTTTCATAACTATTTACAAATGTGGCAGGTCAACTTTCAAGTATTTAGTGGTGATTGTGGACAAAGGTCATTATGCACATTTTATATATAATCAAAATGTGTTTTTATGTACAGATATATCTACAAATATGTACTTGTGTTGTCTGAATAGCAGTATGCCCTCATAAATATTGGTCGACTTTACATTATTTTCAAAACATGCTATAAACTGACGAAATCTGCTACAGCAACGGATTAAAGTCGGCAAATTACGGTGACATCCTGCTCTTATTTATTACGTTTCTCTACTGCATATTTAAAACACCTTCCATCGAACATTCTGAAGATATCCATGCTTAATTTTCTTCGATTCACAGGTCGAACTTTTCAGTTATTCACATCAATTTTCAATCACTTGCGCTTTTTCTTCTGTGCATGCGTAAACTTTTTGTATGTTTATGCTGAAGTTTTGGTGTTCCATAGAAAGCTCAGTTTAAGCAACTGTGTGTTTTTTGTATCTATGCTTCGTTCATCCTTGCCGTCGTTTCTCATTTATATCCTACAATTGTTTGATTGTTTATGGACAGCAGATCCAAGAAAAAACAATTCCAACTGATGTAAAGTATTTTAATGATGAACTTTTGATGAAAACTTCCGAGAGTTTTTATAAACCTTCGGTATGTTGTTCATGTTTCTGATACATGTAACGGGCAAGTAAAGATACATGCCGCATACACATTCATCTTTTTCTCACAGCGATTCATCTTTATATCAGACACATCATTCAAGATTACTTACCGCAAAGCAATCCAAGGCGTTCTTGTGAGACTATCAAGATATCAAAAAATGGCAGTGATATATATATATATATATATATATATATATATATATATATATAGAGAGAGAGAGAGAGAGAGAGAGGGATATATATATATAGATAGATATACATTAGTGTATGTATATGTGCATTTATTGCAAGTTTATATATGTATATATATTTACCATATACGCATAGAGAAGTTAAGAGAGAGTTTTCTATGTTGCTCTATAGATTCGCTTTTCATTAGAATATCGTCCAAGTATCCGATGAAAAAATCACGGCCGCTCAACAACGATCGTTGGTGCGCCATTGATCTCTTTTATTTCCCAGAAAGATGTAATCACATGAACTGGAAATCTTTAAACGGGGTAAACGCCATGGAGAGTCTGTATTTTGGTGATAGCGAATAGTGCAGGGCCAACCCTTGTCATCTTTCTCCGTTAATGAGAATCTGTAGATGGTGCTTCGCTCAGATCTACTTTTACAATATTTCCCCTCGATTTAGTTTCGTAAAAAAGCAGCTCCCTCTAAAGGGGGTACCCTGGCAGTGTGCAAAAATAAAAGTGTCCTAAGATAAATAGGTTTTCCACCTTCATTGACAAAGAACAATTACAGTCCAACGTCAGAGCAGACACAACACCCCGGCCACCAGGCCAACCGAGAGGAGAAGAACGCCTGTTTTATTTAGCGTGTTCGGTCCCGGCTCTGATATTATTTACTAGCAGAACTTAATGTTGATTAAAAACACGCTTAGGCACAAGGTCATCTACATAGCTTACCAATTATTCTATTGAACATTTATTTGGCCCTGCACTATTCGCTATCACCAAAATACCAGATTCTCTCCATGGCGTTTACCCCGTTTAAAGATTTCCAGTTCATGTGATTACATCTTTCTGGGAAATAAAAATAAAACATTTATGTACAGCAACCAAGGTAACACAATTATGTACAAACTTAAGGTTTAAAAAAAACCTAAAACAAAATATGAGATGATGGGGTGGGGCAGATAAGAATGTACGCAAAATAAAAGAAAAAGAAAATAACTAAATGAAATGCCTATGAGGTCGGTTAGTATTGCCCTCTATACCTAATCCTAAGTTTAGAACACCCACTATGTTATGACAACTATCGAAAGCAAGCAAAACTTTTCCTAATGGGCAGTTGAGGACCTAAGAGTTGTAATTCAAAAGACAAATTATATCGGTATGGGAATATAGGGAAACAGACGGGGGACTAATCAAAGGGTAAAATAAGCATATTAGGGATTTCTCATAGTACCGATTGTCAAATAAACAGGGTCAGTAACAACATTCATACGTACCTTAGTCTAGAATGCATAAAGTTTTCCACTGTAAGTAGTTATCCTTAATCAAAATGATCTTTGATCGGGCTGGGTTCTGTACTTGTAACGTAGAATTAAACACCGCATGCCAAAAACACTTAGCGAATTAACAAAAACTTGAACCCAGCGCCTCGTGGAATGGGCAAACTAGTGTTGTGCATCAATCGCCAAAGACCATGTGATGTAATCTGTTCCAATCGCATCTGAGTTTAACTCTGATCTGCTGCTTTTCGTAAGCAACCAGATCTCGATCGGAAACAGATCCAATCCCATGGACTTACCTAGCTACTGCTACGATCGCAAGAAATACTATTCGTTTCTCCCTACTAAACGGCAGGTCCCTGTTGCCAACGATGTAAGCCAAATCAAGTGTAACATATTGCAAACATCTTCTTAAAGAAGCCCGCTGAAACTGCATGTAGAAGATTTGAAATATAATGAAAAGCCACCGTGTTCTAAGTGTGAATATCATTTTTGCATCATACAATCCAGAAAACAAAGGGTGTTTTAATACATGTATATATATATATATATATATATATATATATATATATATATATATATATATATATATATATATATATATATATATATATAATAGCTGTACCCTACCACGCGTTGCTCTGTCTCAATTTGTGCAATGGAAAAATCTAATAAAAAGAGAAAATGCATTTTTCTTATATTGATAGTTCAGCAATTCACGCCAAAAGTGTTTGAAAAAATACAAAAAATAGAAAAAAACGGTACTCTTGCAGAATTTGACCAGGATCCTTAGGAGTTTCCATCAATCTTTAATTGGGATCGTTGCTAAAGTGTTGGAATGATTAATTGATTTTCTTGTGTTTTATTGTAATCAAAAATCTTACTTTTCAATTAATATTTTGGTGAGGTGGGTACTATACACAGATTCGAAAAGTTGTCCAAAGACAAATAAATGTAAGCAAAGGTAAGGTAAGTTACATTTCTACATAACTCGATATTTGTTAGTTTTTATTTAATGTAAAATGTTTAATCAGCTCGGAAAAGCACACAGTGTTTATCAATGTATTTGAAAATGACAAATGATCGTGAACTCTATCGAATATGTTAAGTTTGGGAAAATAAGAAAAAAAAACTAAAAAGCTATACATAACAGTGTAAGGAACCCACCGAATATATGTGAATTTCACAGAAAATGGGATTGTAGATTTCTAGTTTATCGATTTGGAATAAACCAGACGTTCCATTTATATATATATATATATATATATATATATATATATATATATATATATATATATATATATATATATATATATATATATATATGTGTGTGTGTGTGTGTGTGTGTGTGTGTGTACATTCTACTATTTTCACTTTTGTTTCTCATCCTGTCTTCTATTTTGCGTATTCAATATCAAATTAACGTTTCGGTTGATGAAACACCATTACATTTCATATACAAAGTTGACAAATCAGAAATATTCTACTCAAACTTAAATATCGTCTGTTACATACACGCAAACATTGTGTCCGAAATATCAACATCATAATCACATATTATAAATACTATTATAAAAGAATTCGAAATAAGTTTTAAATAACACATAAGTTTAAACAGTAAAAATAAATAAATAGGTAGCGATACTTTAAAGCCTCACTTTGATTTATTAAGAAATATATATATATATATATATATATATATATATATATGTATATATACATATACATATATACATATATATATATATATATTTTTATATATATATATATATACTATGCATGGTTAAAAATAAAAAAAAAACTTACCCAGGCTAGTGTTTGTTTCATTTATTCGTAATATATTAAAACTTAAGCAAGAAATATATCTACAAAGCTATTACAGATGTATGTTGATATTCAGTATGTCTAAAGAGAAATGTAACATGGTATTCTCGAATAGATTGTGTAATATTAACTCTTCTAGAAAAATATATTAATTTTCCGGGAAAATGATGCACTGTAATACAGGGTGACTCACAGGAAACGGATGTTTTTAAGGAAAACAACACTCTGTGAATATTAAAAAAAAAATTGTAATGTAAGTAAAAATATTTCCTAAAGTATTTTATTATGGCATAATGGATGTTCTAAAAACATCCGTTTCCCGTTACTCACCCGGTGATTTGTTGTTAATCAAGGAATATATGGATTGTATAACATTTTAAATAAAAATTAAAGTTGCCCAAGCAAGCTTGTTTTATTTGTAATGTAATGTAATCAAATACCATTTAAAGGTATGCAGGAATAATATTCTTCAAAAGGTATTAGCAGCTTTATGTTGATGTTCAGTAGTCCCAAAATAAAATGTAATCTAGTATTCTTTTCTATTTTACATTGCAGTCACCACTTAGCAAGGCCCGGAAGCCATTTGGGGGTAAGTGTTATTGCCTGTACAGTAATCAATGGGATAATATCGTAGTAATCGTTACTAATGGAGATTTGATAAATTGTCTTACTTAAGGGGGAGGTTTATCAGAAATTTGTTCATGTTGAAATTGAATACATCCAAGTTGTACTCAGGTGGGAAACAGGCAATCGGAAGAGAGTTCCACAGGTGTGCACTTCTAAGAAAGAAGCTTTGCTCATGTAATCTACGTTTTGCTTTAGGCACAGATAAAGAGCGGGGAAAATTACTGACACTGGTTTCAGCTAGACTGGTGTTTTTCGGGAAAGTTTGCCTATGGGGGGGGAACTAGAGATTGGACCTCAGACGAGCACTTGCCATGGGAATAATGATAAAACAAAAACAGTCTCGCAACGTCTCTTCTGTGGGAGAGAGGTTGCAAGGAAGAGAAAAGGGCATCCTCCAGTAGGCTACGAAATATATTATGTACGCTGTCAAGGCAGAAAGTCATATAAAATTATATTACTTTTTTGAAAAAAATATTGCAATGTAATAATTTGGTGATTAAACAACGTGATTTTAATTTATGTATCTGAAATATAGAGAAAAACATTCTGATTAGAATTCAAACCGAACGGAACATTTACGTAAAAACAAAACACAAATCATGTTCTCCACAAATGTATTATCCAATAAACGGAATTAGACCGTCACGCTGAAGCTTTGAGACTTGATATTAGCGTGAGAATAAAATTGTCTACGACTTAATTCAAAATATGGAAACAAAGCAAATTTATATTTACTAGAAACCCGCATCATATATTGACATTAATGATGGTTGAAATTGATTCAAATGTTAACTTTCAAACATAGACAGTAGAAAAGGCGGCAAATTATCTTATATTTATTCGTTTTAAAATCACACTGTTTCCATCACTTATATTTAAGCTAAAAACTAATAAATACAACGCAAAAGTCTGATGATTTTGTAATATTAAAAGTTTTATTCAGAATATATTTAATAGTAAATAATAAAATCGTAATGTAAAGCAAAAACCTGAAACTGTTAGTGTCGAATTCTAGTAATTGATCTTTTTAGATTTCCGTAAATAAACACTTTATGTTCTTGGATTTTGGGGGATAAAGATTTAATTAGTTATGTCTTCTGCCCAATCACCTGACAGAACGAAAGATTGCTACGTATTCTGTGGATTAAATAAGGAGACCTGTTTGTAATTCTGCAACATTTCCTAGTTGATAGAAAGATTACCGACTCGAACTAGATATCTCTAAACAAGGATATGGGGTAATATCCACTATAACGTTGTGTTAATAAATCAAGACGAAAACAGTAGACCAAAAATAATTACAAAAATACACTAATTATGATAAAATTATAATATAATTATAACAAAAGTTGTCATAATTAATGGTTTGACATGACACCATATATACATGAAATATTCAGAATACGAATTCGAACAAAAACAGTAACTATATAGATGCATGAAAATTATCAATTGTGCTTGGAATTATGTTAATACTAAGAACAACATATGATTCTTTTAATAACGTATTGGCCTTAAAACTATTTAATATTATTTTATAGTTTTTTTACTGGATGCTATTCTCGTAGTCATTTGTTCACGCGTCATAGCGGATCTGCCACTTAGAACGTAGAAACCGATATATATATATATATATATATATATATTACATATTATATACATATATATATATATATATATATATATATATATATATATATATATAACAAGATAAGGGCCACAACTGCAAATGACACACAGAATGGGATTTGTGTTGCAGAAATAACGTCTAGATCGGATAAATATATAATAATTGAGTTCTAAGTAACATATCAGTCATGAATAGGCATTTGCTTTCAAAATAAATTACAATTAAAAATGAATTTTCGAAAGTAATAAACAAACAAAGTAACTAAGTTAGATACGTATTTTGTTATAAATTAGCCGTACTTGTTTGAATAAATCAAAGGATGTCGCATTCACCTTAATTTTCAACAAAACGTGTACGTTATTATATGAGTAATATTTTGAAAAAATGTTATTGGAAAATTACTTATATTTCAATATAGTATAAAAGAACGTAACAAATAATACATTCGGAATCATTTCTTTTTTTAATATATTCTTCGGAAAGTCTAGTTATAGGACATTTTTTATTAATACGAACTCTGTGGATTAGTGGACACGGTTTATGCAAATATGCTTATGATATAAACATTAATTAACACTTTCTTTATATTGATTTACTTTTCCGTACGTCCGGTGTCACAATAAAACGTTCATCATCGCAAACATTAATCGATATATATATATATATATATATATATATATATATATATATATATATATATATATATATATATTTCAGAGAAGAGGTCTGTCGGTTAACAACTTCTTTAAACTTTTTATATCACATAAAAATTATAACATCTCCGAATTAACAACGGTGCTCGCCTGTTTATTTATTTGGTTGACTTAGGAAAGATAAATATTCAACAGTTTTCGCACGCCGCATGTGGATTAGGCTTTTTCCTATAATAATAGCGACACTAATTCTGGCGGTATTTTTCCGGCTGCCATCGCCGGAAGTGGAAATATTTTCCTTATATCAGATAATTGCCATTCAATTTGGACAAGGGGAGCTTCCCTCCCCCAACATCCTGGGAAAATAAAAATAAAAACCCCGCAGTAAAAGTTTACCTCATTAAATCATAAAATGTGCACCTGCAAATTCTAAGTTATTAAATAAATTCAAACGTGTTTCCGTTTGTATGTCGCGGTGGCCCAATGATTAACGTCGCACGTTTTTTTTTTTTTTTCACACTTTAATTTTTTTATTACATTTTCACCCGAAACAAGACATATTTCCACTTTGGCGTAGGGAGCTACTATCAGGGGCAGCAACTACTGTGGCTATATGTTGGGATTTGGGCAGCAAGATATCGGCTCACGTTACACTTGAACTTCTGCATGTCACCACAGTTGGGGAAGCGGGGACCTGGGATGGAATTCCAGAGTCTAGCGGTTCTGGCGAAGAAACTACTTGAGTAGAAAGATATTTTACATCTAAGGATCTCTACTGCGTGGGGGTGGGATTTAGCTGCCTGTCGGGTTTGCCGAGGGTGTCTACGTCGTTGGGGCACAAATGTCTGCAGTTCGTCAGAACATTCACCATTAAAATACTTGTAGAACAGGAAGAGCGATCCAACGTTTCGTCGATGGGACAAAGGCTGACGCTTAGATGCTAGTTCATGGCCTATCAGATTGGCGACTCTCTTTTGGACCTTGTCTAGGAGCAAGAGACTAGCAGCAGATGCACCAGCCCAAATGTGACCACAATACCCCATACATGGACGAATGGTGGCCTTATAGAGGTACATGATACTTTCAGGTGTCAGTAATTTTCTAGCACGGTAGAGGGGGCCTACTTTCTTCGCAGAGGCCCTGGCAATATTTTCAATGTAATTATTCCATTGAAAACATTGCCGCTGCGAAGAAGATACGCTCTCTCTACCGTGCTAGAAAAGTACTGACATCTGAAAGTATCCTGTATCTCTATAAGGCTGGAGCATCTGCTGCTAGTCTTTCGCTCCTAGACCTTTGCCTCCAGGGCTCGGGTTCGATCTTCATACTCACCTACCAGAATTTCTTTTTAATTTAACCCCTCCCCCGGAGTTTTAATGTATCTCCAAACATCCGGGCAACGCCGGGTGCCCCCTCCTTGTTAATAATAAACGAAATATCACTCTTTATATTTGCTAGTTATTAGATAAAACCTTAAAACGTTTCCCCTCCAAAAATTTTCAAAGAAAACAAAAACAAAACAAGAAAACCATGGCTTTCTGTGTACAGTTTCAAATGGAATTGTTTTTAAAATTCACAAGAAGTTAGTATGAGGTAAGCATGTAAGTTTTTATTGGATTATAGATTCTTTTCAAAATTAAAAAAATCTGCAAGTAGATTGATATGTGTTCTTTTATAATTCATCTTAAAAATTATTCGAAAAATAAAAACACAATCCTTTGTGTAACAGGTTTTTTTTATTTAAATATAGTTTTTTTTTAATAAATTCATTGTAAGCTTTAAAAGGTTGAAAAAAGTGTTTACTATAAAATTGTTTAAATTGTTGTTTTAATCATTTTATTTATAATAGGTTTTTAAAAATGTTCAATTAATGTGTGGAATTTCCACGGGTTCTGATAATATAAACTATTCAGAAATTGTTTTCATTTTTTTTTTATCGGTTAAATTTTTTTGGGTTTTGTTCGTGACCTCTTCGTATTCTGACCTTTCAATCAAAGCGTGTTCTTCGGTGCCATTCACATTGCGAAAAGTCCAATCTGTAATAAAATTTCGGTTGAAGCTGTTTTTTCATTTTGTTATCATTGTTGTCCATATATTTTTTTAAAGTCGGGTTTAGTTATATAATCGTTTTTTTTTTCGCACATTCCCATCCAAATTTATGCTAACATCTTTTGATTTATGGAGAGGTAAAAATGTTTTTGGGTTCGATGTCCATGTTAATAACTGCACGGTCCTTATGCTTGTCGACGATGGAAGATATGATACTAAATTTCGTTACTTCGTAATTACGTGGTGGGAAGGGTGGTATCGGTGGTCGAGGTGGGCCAACATGAGGTTTATGTATCTCGCTTTTTAAATCAAGGTGTGATTTGCAGAATAATATATTAAAAGACAGAAGAAGAAGAAACGGTAAAACGAACTTAGAAATTTCAGCGGCCATTCTAATTGATGTTTTCGCTCAAATTCATACAACTATGCGAAAATATCAATTGCTTTTGAAGCACAGAGAGAAATTTGATAGTTTGTAAATATCTATCAAAAGTCTGCTATGCAGTGTTGTTATCTGTCTTCAACGATGACTGCTTTTATAATCAAACATCTAGAAAAAACACTAAAATAAACACCCTCCTAAAGCTATACATATTATGAGAAAATACGTTAAAAACGTAATGAAATCGCAATAAAAATAGTAATATTCTCTTGATAAACACTTTAGTGTTTTCTTATTTTATTATGTTCGCAAAGTCTTAAGACAATGCCAGCTAATACATTAAACCTATTTATTTGAGCGAATAAAATAAATCTTCAAATAGTTTTTTACAAGTCTAATTGTGGAATAAATTTTCCGAGATTAACGACATTTGCGTCATGTTAATATCTTTCAGAAGTTTTATATGTAATTAGAAATGTACATATGAATGCATATGTATGTATGCGTATTTGTGCGTGCGTTAGCGTATGTATTAACTCTTAACTGCATAAAAAAAACAACCCATAGTAAACTGAAATGACCAATGCGACTATTTAAATTTTAAATGGAACCCTGTACTTGATTGAGATTGTTGGACTGACTTCCTCATCTTGGTTCTTATCGTCACAACGTTTCGGTTGTTTTGCCCTCCGGCCTTCATCAGGTGTTTTGTATCGAACTGGGGAACCGTTTGTTAGGAGTCTCGGGCGAAACGTTGAGTATTCAGGTCCTTCCACCTCCATTTTATTTCATATGCGTGTATATCTACTTTTTTCTAAGTTTTTAACTGAAATAAAGTTCAGTGGCATGTATAAAAAGTTAATTTAGGTCGCGCAGTTGCTAGTCAAAATTAGGTTAAACACTATTTGTAATGTGTGATTATTCTTTTATAATCGACTCCTTAGGCCAGCAATAATTATCATCGTCACCCCTTGAAAAACAGGCTAAATGTTTTTTTAACCATAATTAGTATATTAAATTATATAGGAATGGGAGTATCACTCATTGTAATAAGCAGGTACTTAACTGATCGCGCGTTGTAAATACTAAATTAATTGTTTTCTCATAACCTTTTTGCAAGTAACCGCCGAAGCAAAAGCATTTAATATTTTATTGTTGTTCAGTGTTGAAAAAGTGTGGGTAGTGAAGTTTTGACGCTAGGGAATTTTTCAGACTCATCTCATGTACAATTACATCGCATTATTATTTGATATATTTTATGAAGAATATATATATATATATATATATACATATATATATATATATATATATATATATATATATATATGGGGGGGTATACGTGTGCGTGTATGTGTGCGTGTATATTGTGTCTAATACTTCAGTAAAGTAATTGTGAGATTTTCGGGAATACTTCTCACTAGTGTGATGTTCTCCTGGACTAATTTGTACGATTCTTTGTGAGGTGGTTGATTTTAATTGGAATATCGCATACGGCTATAATTCGGGAATTATTTTCGCTGTTAACCTTCCTATTTCTAAGGGTTTCATTTGGTCTAATCTTTTGTCACTCTTATGGATCGTTCGTGTAGATTTTTATCCTCCGATTTTTCTTTTCTCGTCTCATCTCTTGCCTCCTTTTCTTCTGTATTACTCGTGTCTTTTTTAGTGTTTTTGCTGCAATAATCCCTCTTTCGGTGTCTTACATTATATATTTTCTAATTCTGTTAATTATTTAATTTACACAGTCTTCTGTACAAACCATTACTCCTTCTTCACCTTTACATGTAACATAATGTCGGTCAGAATCATCCCTTGGGTGTTCTGCATTATGCATAGTGAGAATTTCTGAGTCTGTTGGTTGAGATGCATGAGTTACATAGCCCATGTGTTTATGCTTTTTAATATATTTGTACATCACATCCGGGGTAATTTTCACTTGTTTTGAAGGTATTCAATTACAATTTTCCTTCTCATTTCTGTTGAGTTAGTGTTATCTGCTTCTAGAACTCCCAAATATGTGTAGCTAAAATTTTTACTTAGTGCACTTCTGTTCGTTTGCTTAGATATACGCCTTTCGTTGCATGTTGTTTTCCCCTCTCATAATCAACAATGCACATTTCTGTTTACTGAATTCCATTCCAGTATTCTTGCTGAATTATTACTGGTTGTGTTTATTAGGGTTTCTTGTTGCTTCTTGATTTTTACAAGTCATCCATGTTCATTAGGTGGGTCATACTTTTTTTTTTTTTTTAATTACATTTTCACCCCAAACAAGGCAAATTGCCACTTTGGTGTAAGGGGCTACTATCAGGGGAAACATCTACTGGGGTACTATGTAGGGATTTGTGCAGCAAGGTGTCGGTTCACGTTACACTTGAACTTCTGCACGTCAGTACTGTTGGGGAAGCAGGGACCTGGAATGGAATTCCAGAGTCTAGCGGTTCTGGGGAAGAAACTATTGGAGTAAAAGATCTTTTACATCTAGGGATCTCTACAGTGTGGGGGTGGGATTTAGCAGCCTGTCGGGTTTGTCGAGGGTGCTCACGTCGTGGGGGCACAAGTGATTGCAGTTCGTCAGAGCATTCACCACTAAAATACTTGTAGAAAAGGCAGAGGGATGCAACATTTCGTCGATGGGACAGAGGCTGAAGCTTAGATGCCAGTTCAGGGCCTGTCAGGTTTGCGACTCTTTTTTGAACCTTGTCAAGGAGCGAGAGACTAGTAGCAGATGCACCAGCCCAGATGTGGCAGCAATACTCCATACATGGGCGAACGGTGGCCTTATAGAGGTACAGGATACTTTCGGGTGTTAGTAGTTTTCTAGCACGGTAGAGAGAGCCCACCTTTCTTGCAGCGGCCCTGGCAATGCCTTCAATGTAATTGTTCCAACTCATGTTTCCTGTGAACGTTAGGCCAAGGAGTTTGAAAGATGGACTCTCAGATAAAGAGTCGTTGGCCATTGCTATGGGTGGTAGAGAGGGTTTCTTGTAATTATTGAATGAAACTAGTTTAGTCTTGGCAGCATTGAACGCGACCAACCACTTTTGTCCCCATTCCACTACAGATTGGAGGTCTTCCTCTAGTGTTTCTGCCATTTCTTTAGAAATGTGTTCATTCGTCTTCCTGTCGTGCCTGCCATAGAGTGTAGTGTCATCAGCATATATACACATCTCAGAGGCAATGTTGTCGGGGAGGTCATTTATGAATATCAGAAATAATAGAGGTCCAAGGATAGAACCCTGGAGCACCCCCGCATTTATATCATATTGTTTAGATGTACGACCGTCGAGGACAACCTGGATTTTTCTCTTATCTAAGAAGGATTTAATTATGTTAAGTATTCTACCAGTGATACCGTATGATCTGATTTTACTGAGGAGACCCTCATGCCATACCCTGTCAAAAGCCTTAGATGTATCTAGAGCTACTGCTCTGACCTCCCCCGCTTTGTCCAGTGAATGGTATATACGTTCAGAGATCACAGTTAGGATGTCTGCTGTGGAACGGGCTTGTCTAAATCCATATTGTTTGTCAGTCAGTAGTTTAGCATCTGTAAGATGATGGACTTGAGCATGATTAATTATGGTCTCAAATATTTTGGCAAAAAGTGGGAGCAGGCTAATGGGGCGATAATTTGATGGGTCTGTCCTTTCGCCCGAATTCTTGAATACTGGTACAACAGAAGCAGTTTTCCAACAGCCCGGAAAGCAAGCTTCATTAAGGCATTTGTTGTAGAGTTTGGAGAGAACTGGAGCTACTTCGGTTGAGCACTTTTTTAATAGCACAGCTGGGATAAGATCGAGTCCACATGCTTTTGAGGTGGCAAGGTTTTTATGATAGCATGCACCTGAGCAGGGGTGGTTTTCAGATCGTCTAGTGTGGCGTCTGTCCGCATAGGAAAGTCAGGTAGGGGGTGGTTGGAAGGGTCCAGTGTGGAGTTTGAGGCAAACCGACTGGCAAGCATGTTAGCCTTGTCGGTTGCTGAGGAGACAACCTCGTGATTGTTGGTTAGTGGGGGAATTGTTGATTGCCCTTTATTTACTATCGTCACCTGTGAACTTGTATCTTGGCTGCCATTTTCTTACGGGTATAATTGTTATGATACACAGAAGTGATGGTAGGGGATCACCTTGGAAGATACCTATTTGTATTTTACTTTCATTTATGTATTGGCTATTTGCTGTCAGTTCAAGTCTTCATTATTTCATTGCACTTTCTCTCCCGTTGATGAACGCCTGGTGTTTCGTACATTCTTATTATTACATTTATTATCCGTGCTTGTCGGATTCTATCATACACATTCCTGTAGTCTATCCACGTCATGGCTTTGTGTTTTTCTACTTTTTACCTCCTAGAGGACTATTTGATCCATGTATAATAGGTCATGTTTTACTCATTCCTTTGAACATCCTTTTCTACTCCTTTGGTAGTAATCTTGAGGTGAACGGAATGCTAATTTTGTTCCCTCGGTTTTGCTATAAATATTTTCCAAATTGTAGATAAACATGTTATAGGCTTGCAGTGTCTAGGAATAGTTTATTTTTCTGCGATTTTTTTTCATGTGCCAGTGTAGTTGTACCTTTGACCATCCATTCCTGCACAGCGGCTTCGTAGATACATATTTTCATATTATGAATAAGCCTTTTATCTATGCTGTGAATTCTTAAAACCAGCAAGAACCTATGCTGTCGAGACGTGGTGTTCTCTTCAGCAGGTTGCTATGTTCCGTAGGGTTGTGATAAGGGGTTTGTTCTGAGTTTTTGTGTTTATTTATCGATTGCCTTTGATTCCGCTTTCATATCATTCAGGTATTCGGAATTCCTATTATGATCCTATCGTTTTTCTAATATCTCGCTTCAGTAGCTCTTTGTTTCCATCGGGTCTGGTTGTTATGTTTGTGTTTTTCTGCCTTCACATTCAGATAGAATTAAATTTCATTATTTTACAAGGTCGTATTTTGCTTGCACTGTGGAGATTGTTATCTGTATCGTCTTAATCTACATTTTTTTCTGCTGTTTCAGTTTTCCTTTTTTTTCTTTAACCTCTCTGCATTGGTTGTATTCCTACTTTTCCGTTTTCTTCTAGTTGACGCCATCTTGTTACTTGCTGTGATTTCTGTTCTAAGTATGTTTATCTGGTTTTCTAGTCTCAATTGCAATCCGTGTTTGTCGCATTATATTCGTTCCTCCCCATTTTTACTACTTTAACTACATACTTACTGTTTTGACACCTGTGTGAATTAAATTTTTTATGTCTGTAAAAAGATCCGTAGGGATGTATGGAGGGTTATTGCTCACTGTCTGTTTTTTTTTTTTATTTTAACTTTTATCATTTGTTATGTAAGGGTAAAAACAAAAGATCGGGCTCGTGACATAGTTTAGAGACCTCTGATGTTTTGGACCCATGTCATTTTCTTTGATGATTCTCGATTTGCATTTATTTTCGCAGTGGAATGGAGCCTCCCTCAGCAAAAGTTTTACTTAAAAAGACTGCAACCAACACTGAAATATGGGGTTTTCTCTGTTATGGGTTTGAGCGGAATTTGGAGTGATGATAACTTTGACCTGGTGGAGTGCGAAGGAAATTGATTCCGCTAAAGATGTTTCAATATTACCAGAAGACCTCCTATAAATATTCTCAAGTAGTAAAATGAACCAAGTTAACTCCCTATCTATAGATGACGATGTTTATTGCTACTCTGTTAAGACGACCGTACATTTGTAAAGCCAAAATGGGATTAATAAATTCGTATGGCCGAATATGAACCAAATTGATAAACCCCTGCGGCATATTAGCCCGGAATATTCGCAAAAAGAAAAGTAATTCATCTTGTAAGCATTATCTCGTCAGACATGGCAAGATACTCCTCAAGAGTGTATCAGTCGACTGATCAATAGCATGTCAAGAGTGGTTCATGCATTAAACACAGCAAAAGAAATTCAACGGGTATAAATTATAAACTTAGAGCCGATTTAATTTTGATTTTTTTCTATGAATAATGTTTGTCGAAATAAAATTTTCTATGGATGCCTATTCTTTGTGTTATGTATATATGTATGATATGATCTCATGTATATATTGGATATCATTTAACAAGATATTCATTGTGTATATATGAATTTATTTAAATGCATGCTTGCAATATTTGAACATATAATTTTACAAATAACCACAGAATTTTTACAACATTTGTAAACGATATTTTTGCATTTAATAAAAAAGATTTCTCATTCGCTCGTGAGAAAAATTTGGATGCATAAAAATCAAATTCTACTAGCTAATTTTACAATCAACAACTGTACATTGCAAAGTAGATCATATTACTATTTCATTTCATTTATTTACATGATCCACGTTTACATCAATAAACATAATATTTCGATATGTATTTTAGTATTTTAGTTTACTGTATTGGATTTTTGATGGCGGGTGTCTATTTAAATAGACATTCCGACGAGTTATTTACGGGGGTCGATTCCATGGTCGAGTGGGAGAACTGCCGACTGTCAACACGACAGTTCTAGGTTCAATCCTTGGCTTGGGAGAGATGCTAGTCTAGCGGCATTGATGAGTTGTGATACAACGAAACAGGACTGTATATCGATGACTACAAATATATATATATATATATATATATATATATATATATATATATATATACCAGTGAGCAGAAAAATGGGCTAAACAAACATTTTTATGATACTTGATATTTTTAACAAATCTTTTTTAAGGATAGATTTTAAACTCTTCTTACTTAAGATTGCTAATACTACAATCTGGAAGGTTACGGACACAAAAGATGCATTTTTTTTTATTAAATTAGACTTCTTACACATGATTAAAATGATAATACCAATGATATAAATTGGAAGATTTATAGTAATTCTAATGTTTTTTGTTCAGTTAGTGATGAGCAATCACTGTGTAAATGGGTTACCATGCCTAAACAAGAAAAGAAACCGAAGCTGAGCTCGCTCGAATTCTAGGATTCCATAAGCAAGTAATGTCACAGCGAGCGAGAGCAGCGAAGGTAAATCGCAGTAAATCTGTTATTCAATATTGATGGTTCTGATTGCATCCAGCGATATTGGCATGATAAAACATGCCCCTTGAAATTATGTCCACACGTCATAGTGATGAAGGCCCCCTAATTGTATGGGGTGCCTTTCCTAACAGAGTGATGATTGAGCCCGAGGTTGTGCAGGGTCGTCAGGCAGCAGCGGGTTATGTTCGCAGGCTACAAAAAGCATATTTGATGATGGAGGATCATCGTTTATGTGGGGATAGATGGTTATTCCAACAGGATAATATTGCAATCCACACTGCAAGGCAGACCTTGAGATTTCTGCAAGAAAGTTGAGTCTATCTCTTGAGACATCTTGCATGCTCGCCCGACTTGAACCCAACTGAAAATGTTTGGGGATGGATGACAAGATTGCTTTATCTAAATGGGAAAGAATATTCAACAAAAAATGAACTTCGTGAAGAAACTGGAGCAGCATTCCCCGCACCGTAATGGAAACACTTATTTCTAGCATACCCCAAAGAATTTTCGAATCATCAAAAGCAGTGGAGGTAGAACTCATTAATAAGTTTGATTGTTGAATATTTTCATACACTTTTAAAACACACGTTCTACATTTTAATATATTTTTGTCTGGTCTTATAATTTTAATGATGTGTAAAAAGTATAATTTAATAAAAATGTAAATTTTAAAAATAAATCTTTGTAATATAGCTTTTTGTTTCCATTGTAGTATTAGTAACTTTATGTCTGAAGAGTTTAAAATGTATCCTTTAAAAAAAAAATTGTTTTAAAATATTTTCAAGTGGTCTTAAGTTTTCGATCATCAATATATATATATATATATATATATATATATATATATATATATATATATATATATATATATATGTGTGTGTGTGTGTGGGGGTGGGTGTGTGTGTGTTTGTATTTTGTGTAATATTTACGCGTTTTATAAGCGTATATTTAGATAGCAATCATTTCAAATCAAATCAAGGCATTACTAGTTTCATATGAGAGAATCATGCTGTGGGGACTCTGCTAATTCCTTCAAATCCTCGAGCATTTTTTGTCCCTGGTGACGAATTGTGGCGTATGTGGTAGAGTGATTACGTTTCAACAATGTTTCATCAATCTTCATCTGCTTCATAAGATTTTCTCAGTTGTTATTGCATAGTATAGTTCGTTTTTTATTTATTTGTTTATAAATCAGTCGCAATAAACTGCTTGGAAGATAATATCTGACAGGTTTTTCCCGGAATACAACTTAAATTAATAGAACATTTGTAAAAATTGAAATATTTTATTAGAATATATAAAACAGTATTTTAGGCCCGAAATACTATTTAAATAAGAAATGGTGATAACCAGGTAAAACCAACATAATAGAATCGCTGGGAGTTCTCCAGTCCTCTCCATCATTTACAACAAATGCCTTAACGAATCCTGCTTTCACAACTGCTGTAACACTGCTACTGTAGTACCAGTTTTCAAGAATTCTGTCGAAAGAAATGACGCATTAAATAATCGCCACATTAGCCTCCTCCACTTTTCCAAAATATTTGAGTCCATCATAAACCAAGCTCTAGTCCGTAACTAAAGAGTGACTGAACTTCTGACCAAAAATGGGCATTGACTTAGGAAAGCCCGTTCTACAGCAGGCATTTTAACTGTAATCTCGGAATGTATATATTCTACACTTGACAACGCAGGAAATGGTAGCCCTTGGTATATCTAAGGCTTTTGACTAAGGTATAGCAGGATGGTCTTCTCAGGAATATCAGATCACTGGACGATTCTTTATCATAAGTTGATCCTTCTTAAATAGGAGAACAATCTAGGTTGTCCGCGACGGGCGTACATCTAAGCAATATAATATAAATGCAGATGTTTCTCTGGAGTCTAACCTTAGACCTGTATTATTCCTAATTTTCTTAAATGACCTCCCTGATACAATTGTCTCTGAGATGGGTAAATTTGATGATCACACAACTCTCTATAATAGGCACAAGGAGAAAACGAATGAAAACATATCTAAAGAAAAGGACAGAAACGGTAAAGGAAGACCTGTGATGTTTAGTGAAATGGGAGCAAAAATGGATGGCCACATTAAATGCTGCCAAGATTAAGCTTGTTTCCTTCAAGAATTACAAGAAACTTTCTCAAATACCAATAGCTATTCCTAAATATATATTACCTGAATGCAATTGTTTAAACTCCTCGGACATGAGTTGAAACAGATTCATTGAGAGCATTGTCAGAGCCACTGCGAGGAAAGTGGGCTCTCTTGACCGTGCTAGAAAGATAATTACGCCTGAATTTTTTCTGCTGAACCTCTACAAGGCCACCATTTGCCCATGTGTGGGGTATTGTTGTCAGATGTTAGCAGGTGCGTCTGCTACTAGTCTTTCACTCCTGGACAGGGTTCAAAAGAGATTCGCGAACCTGATAGGTCATCTAACCTTCGGCCTTTTGTATCATCGACAAATGTTGCATTCCTCTGCCTGTTTCACAAGTATTTTAATGGCTGATGCTCTGACGAACGACACACCCTTGTACTTCTTCGACGTTAATAACCGCGGCAAACTGACAAGCCTGACAAGTAGAAACATCTCACCCCTACACAGTAGAGATACCTGTGTCTAATTACGCCTTCTACTGTAATAGTTACTTGTCCAGAACTGCTAGACTTTGACACTTTTTTTCGTATTTCTGCTTTCTGAACTGTCCTGACATGCAGCAGTTTAAGTGTAATGTGAAAAGGCGTCTTGCTGCTAAACTCCTTACATAGTATCTCTGCAACATATCTTCCAGATAGTAGCTCCCTACATCAAAGTGGATTTGTGTCTTGTTTAAGGTGAAAATATAATAGAGAATCTTTCTTTGGCTAATTTGAATTTTAATTTCGGCGCCCCTTAAAAACACATGCTTAGAAGATAACGAATAGCCGATTCCACAATTGGTAAACGTTAGCGTATAATACAGGAAATAATTTAATGTAAAATTTTCCCACATCCTATTCCTTTACCTTAAGATAATATCTTTATTTTAGCCCCGTTCTAATGCTCACATATTTTCATTAGTTTTCTGCGTATGTGTTTACAAATAAAAATGCTAACAATGCTTATATGTGCGTATACCGTTCGGATACAAGCTATTAATTAAATGTTTTATTCGCTTGACGTGTTATGAATCATTGGTAGTTGTAATCTATTAAATAAATTACCTTTCCTCTATCTCTCTCGTTTAGATGACCTTGACACTAGCAACAAAATGGAGATACTTAAATAAGAATGTAACACTTTCGCTACACGCAAACAATTTATGTTCTATCATTATTTTATAAGACATCTTATGTATTTCTGTGGAGATGTATGGCTGTTATTACATTCTAAACTTACAGATAACCGATGCCTGTTTAATTACAAGAAACCACCAGCAAATTAAACTGTGCAGAAATTCTTCGAAAAGTAAAATGATTTCACATTTTTTTGTTGTGGAAGAGGAGACAATTTCGCTCGCAGATAAAATTCTGAAATAAGATGTTTGACTCAAATCCGTCACGTCTATTGTTTCTTTAATGATAGTTTTTATTATAACGCCTTTGTGTTGGACGAAATCACCGGTTGGACAATTCCTTGTAGAAAATAGGATATATAATGTATAAACATTGATAGGAATCTGCGCGGACACAGTTCGCCCTGATAAACACAGACAGTGAAAATACTTATATATCCAAAGAGAGAAGGGGCAAGATAAATCCAGAAAAAATGTCCCATAATCATTAAAGGAAGAAACTGGTTTCATTTTAAAGTAGAGATGAAATACTGAGTAGATAAATGTTTTCAACACTACTTGATGCAAGTGTGAGAGATAATAGGATTCAGACGAAAGTCATCAGTGTTCCTCCTAGACCAAATTAAGCAATGTTGTTCCTTTATAGAACTGATGAGTTTTGTAATAGAATTCGTTAATAGAAGCTGGTAAAACATTGTTTATAACCCAACAGCAATAATATCAACTACCAGGATTTGCGGAAATTTTAAAGCGGCATCTATAATGCTTTTTTGCTGCGTATTCTGTGGACGTTCAATGTAAAAAGAGATCCCGCAATATTATTGTTACCATTTTGTTAAAATATACAGGAATTTATCTAATTGATCTTGTTAATGAAATGTCAGAGTGCACCTGGTTATTATGGTTTATCTCTAATATCCTTATAAGTGTCTCTAACGAATGTCTATTTTATAGAGCACATACGCAAACGGAAACCCCGCCATATAATCATACCATCTTAAGACAATACATAAACGTTGCTTGGATCCTAGAGGGAAAATCAAGAAAATGTAATTTAGTTTTACGTACAGCCCAAAACTGATATCATTTTCCATTTACTTTTTTTTTTTTTTTTTACAAGGGTGTCACCACTTATCAAGGCCCCGAGGCCACTCGAGGATAAGGGTTAATAGGTATGCATTAGTCATTGTGATTTAAGCATAGTAAACAGTGGGGATTTTGTAACTTGGATTACTTAGGGGGACGATTCAATTAGAACTTGTTCACATTGGACGTTTTCTTTTTTTTTTCATAGGTATCAACTCATTATCAACGCCAAGAGGCCACTCAAGGATAAGGGTTAAAGAGTGTACAGTAGAAATTGGACAATATAATAATCATTAGTAATGAAAATTTGTTAAATTTGATAGCTTATATGGAACGGCTCATCAAGAACTTATTTACGTTAGACTTGAAGACAACCATATTGTAGTCAGCCGGAAAGCAGGAAAACGGAAGACAATTCCACAGGCGTGCAGTTCTAATAAAAAAGCTTTGTTCATGGAATCTACGTTTAGGTTTAGGCACAGATAAAGAGTGGGGGGGAATTATTGATAGTGTTTACAGCTAGACGAGTGTTTCTTGTGAAAGTTTTGCGAGGGGGACCATAGATTGAAGCTCAGTCGAACACTTTCCATGAAAATAACGATACATCAGAGACAAACTCGCAACATATCTTCTGTGAGATGGAGGTTGCAAGTTTTCATTACTTTTTTATATTGCGTTCTCGGTGATTGGGAAGAGGGCACAGAGTTTTAGAATGCTGCAAATTTTAAGTAAGTCTGTAGAGTACTTTAATGTTTGTGGTATGTTGTTGCCTTCTGTTTTCCTTTGTAATGAATAGGTTCTCCCGATATAATGATTTATATTCTGGAAACTGTAACTGCCGTACATATGTATATACGTAGTACCTTAAATGTACCAATGTGCTAATATATAAGAATCAAGTGTGCTTTAACTATAATATTGCCCGTATCAAATAAAATATATTATTTACTATTCATAAAATACGTTTTAGATAAGTTTCTATGCTTAAGAATTAATAGGAGTTCTTAAATATATGTGTGATAATCTATTTTTCTCGTGCCGACCAAGCTCGATCAAGAATGGTTATTTCCATCAAAATTTTATTCATTAAATCAATGTATTGCATCTAAAGTTTAAGATCATGAATGCAAATAGTATTATTATGTGTTCTCATTTAAATATAAATAAAAAAATTGGTAATAATATTTCCATTTCCTTTTATGTTACTGATATTGCAATCTATGATAAAATAACTATTTTTTCAGCGTTCACAATGTAGATAATAACAAATAATAAATATGAAAATATTAAACTCTATTATTTTTTAAGAAAGTAAACGTTTGTATAATGTCTGTTATTAATTATCATGAGACCTACTCTCACACATGAATACGCCTACTTATAGAAAGTGACAGACAAACACACACACAGATATATATATATATATATATATATATATATATATATATATATATAAATATATATATATATTGTTGTGTCTGTATCAATAACAACACGGACGCAGAAAGTAAAGGTAAAACAAATATATTAAGACGAAAATATAATACATATTTACAAAGCTGCAGTTGTACTGCAGTTGGAAGATTGTCCGGCAGAGGCCGTGTTAAAGTCTTTCATAGAGCAACCAGCACATGCGTCTTGCCTAGCCGGCGTTCGAACACAGCTCCCTGGTCTTACTGACTTGATACCTTTATCTATATCTTGTTCCTCCCCGTATGCTAATTAGTGGGCGTCTCCAACCCCCCTCTTAAGATTTGAAGTCGTTATAGATTTCAATATCTTTTCCTTTTGAGGGTCATTATCATTGGGTCTATAATCTTTCTTTTTTTCCCGATATCCTCGGTTCGGACATGGTCTGTGGTGGTTCAATATTAAACGCTCCGTATACTATATCAATTGGATCGTCCTGTTCCTCAGGTTTGTCATGTGCGTTGTCCTTCCTATAACGTTTTCTCAATTGATTTTGGTATCTTTTGTGTATCCCTTTTTGACCTTTTATCATGTAGACAAAGTCGCCAATACGTTTATCTACCGTACCAGACTCCCAATATGACATATTTTTTTTAAAACATTTAAAATATCTTGATCACCAGGTTTTAACCTTTTACGTGATGTGCGTGTCGTTTTATATATGACTGCTTGCTTTGGTATTAATTTATCAAATGATGATTTTGTTTTTCTCGCAAAGATTAATTCTGCTGGCGATAATTTCGACGGTGTATTTGGCTTCTCAGTTAGCCTGTATATTTGCATGATCGGTTGTAATGCTTTATCCATAGGTTTCCCTATGGATTTTTTAAGGGCAAGATTTATCGTATCTACGAACCTTTCCACTAATCCATTTGATCTACGATGGAACGGTGGTGTAGCTATATGGTTTATCTTAGACGATTCACAAAAATCCTTGAAAACACTTGAAGCAAATTGTGTTCCGTTATCTGTGACTACAATGTCTGCTACCCCAAAACGTGCAAATATTTAATGCAGAAAACTTATTGTGTTATATTTCGTTGGGTTTTTGATCCGCTTTACTTCCGGACATCTAGACAAACACTCTACTATGATAAGTTAATATTGTCCCTCGATCGATCCAGCAAAGTCTAGATGAATGCGTGACCATGGATGGTCATTTTTTCCAAGGTGTATGAACTATCGGTGGTGCCTTAGCGGCTAACGCACAACCTTTACATTTGTTTACTGTTAATGCAATATCCACATCCATATTACGCCAGTAAACATAACTCCTCATAAATGTCTTCATCCTATTTATATCCAGGTGTCCTGTACGAACATCACGTAAGATATTTTTCTGCAATGTATTCGGTACAACCACTCTTTCACTATATAAAAATACCTCATTGCATGAGGAAAATATACTTTGCGTTTTTCGGTCATTTTCCCTTAATTTTTTTTTCTTTATGTCTTTGATGACGTCGTCATTTTCAGCCTCCCTTTTTATATCGGCAAGCGTGACTGCTAATGCTCTTATTATATTCGCCACCATGTTTTTTCCTCATAATAGTTGCAATTACTGACTCTACAAAGGGTTAATCTCTTTTCGGTATAAGCCTTGACAATCCATCCGCATGACCTATTTGTTCCCGAACGTTGATGTTTTATTTGAAAATCATAATTTAGCAAGATCCTACCCCAACAAAGTAACCGATTTGCCGTATATACTGGTAAGCCCTTTTTTGAGCCGAAAATAGTAACTAGATGCTTGTGGTCTGTTTCCAGTATAACATGTCTCCCGTACAGATAACGGTGGAATTTCGTCACCGCGAAAATAATGCGTAATGCTTCCTTTTCTATTTGGGAGTAAGCCTTCTCGGACGGAATTAGGGTTCTTGAAGCGTGCGCTATAGGTGTCCTCATTCCATCTGGCATGATATGCTGTATGCAGGCTCCTATACCATACGAGCTCGCGGCACTCGCAACAATTATTTGTAATTTTGCTTTGTAATAAGTTAAGGATAAATCTGACGTCAACGTCTTTTTAATTTCCTCAAATGAGTCTTGAAATTATTTTGTCCATATCCATGGTGTTTCTTTCTTTAATAATTCGTTCAGCGGAGCTCTTAGGTCGTGCATGCCTTGATAAATACTTGGTAGTAATTCGCGAGACCTCAGAAGCTCTCTAAAGTTTTCACGTTATGTGGTACTGATATGTTCCTAACTGCTATCGCTCTTTCTGGATCAGGGCGTCGACCATCTTTACTTATTATTTGTCCTAAATACTTGATCTCGTCTAGACAAAACTCACATTTGTTTTCTTTCACCTTGAATCAATGCTCGTCTATTGTTGTGAACACTTGTTTTAAATGCTCTCTATGTTTACTTATGGACGCGTTCCTCATGATTATTTCATCCAGGTTTGCACAAGCACAATCTAAACCGTTCAGCATTGTGTCCATTGCCTGCTGGGATATCGCCGGCGCGGCTTTTAACCCAAACGGTAATCGGTTATACTTGAATAACCCTTTGTGTGTGTTAATGCATAACATCTTTGAGCATGTTTCTTCTATCGGAATTTGCAAATAAGCGTCGGACAAATCTACTTTTGAAAACATTTTCCCACCATTTAGTTTGGCAAAAATCTCTGCTGGGCTTGGTAAAGGGTAATGGTGATCTTGTAGCATATTATTTAACCCGGTTGAAAAGTCTCCGCAGGCTCGAATTTGTTCCGATTTGTTCTTTGCGTACACCGTAGGTGCTGTCCAAACGCTGGTTTCGATTTTCTATAAAATGCCCGTTCTTTCAAATCTGTCTAATTCGCTATATATTTTGTCTAATCTGGCGAACGGCACGTTCCGTTTTTTCTACAATGCTGGTGTTGCATCCATTTTAAGCTCGAACGAAGCTTTAAATTTATCACATCTTCCCAGTCCCGTAGTAAATATTTCTGGAAATTTGTTCTTTAGTTCATTTTAAATATTTTCTGACGTTGTGATACAGCTGCTTATTTTTTTTACAAAAAAGTGTTCATCGGTTTATCACAAAGGTTGAATTTTCCAACAAAAGCTGCTCCCAATAAATTCTCGCTTTCTTTAATTACGAAGATTTTCAGTTTCTTCGTCGTGCCATTTAAATTAATGGGCAGGACGACTTGTCCTTCGAATTTGATTTCGTCTCCTATCACCGTTCTTGCACCCTTACTTGACTTTTTCAGAGTCGGTTTATCCAGTTTTTTTTTCCAAGTGCTAACGTTTATTACAGACAAATCTGCTCCAGAATCAAGTTCACATTTTATTTGTTTGCCGAAAATATTAACCAATACATATTTTCGTAAATTGTCTGTCTCTTTGTCGTTTGTTCTCATTTGATGTACTCTATATTTTGTTCTGCAACAAATACTCTTATGTCCGATTTTGTCGCAATTGAAGCATTTGCTATTTTTGTAAGGACAATCCTTTCCCCAACGTTTTTCATCACATCTTCCACAATTATTACTTGGCCCCGATTTTCTATAGTTCCTTTGACTTGAATCGTAATTTCGTTTTCTGTAATTAGAGTTTGGGTATTTATAACAGGCGTAATCTTTTGGATTTTGACGAGTTTCACACTTTCTTTGCCTGCGTTTCTGCCAGATTTTCTAATCTTCCTTTATGAACGACACTCCTGCTTCTTCTATATCTCTGGAGTCTTTTTTAGTTATACTGCCGTGTTACAATCTTCTGCTAACTTTTGCAGTGTCAGACCTTTTTCTGTCTCTAAATTTGAGAGAACGTGTCTTCGGATCTCTGATTTTTTTTGTAGAAACTAGCCCCTGTGCAAAAATTAAACATTTGAAGTCGTCCACCGTAGGTTCCGATAATTTAAAATTGTCGCAATGTTTATTCACTACTGACGCATATGTCAGGAACTCCTGCTTCTCCGTTTTCTTAAGGTTCATACACGACCATCTCTTGTGAAAAAGAGGCATGTTCGGTCCGAATAACACCTTTAGAAGTTTTACGGTCTCAGCGAAGTCTAACTGATTCGTTCTCCTTGGCAATATGAAATCAACAAATTTGCAATGTCCACTGGTACCAAGCTTCCGAAGTAATAAACTTACTTTCTTTGCGTTTGACCATCTTTCGCAATCTGTTTCGAAAATATCTTCATACATCTTGAAGTATGCCTCAAAATTGTTATCCTTTTCCGGTAGGTACGTGAACACGTCTATGCTATTCACAATTGTTGCGTTGGAAAAATTCGTATTGCATTCCTGTGTAGAATTAGACGCTAATCATTCCAACAAATCTTTTTGACCAAGTTGCATTTGCTCTGTACATTTCAGAAGCCGTTCATTCTGTCTTTCATCTCTTTCTTGTTGTTCTTTTTTTCTGTGATTCGTCTCTTTCTTTCAGTTCTTTTTTCTATAATTCGTCTCTTTCTTCTAGACGCCTTCTCTGTACTTCGTCTCTTTCTTGTTGACGCATTTACATTTCCGCGAATAACTTGATAAGATCCTCCATGTTGATTTTCAAATTAGTACATCAGTCACTTTCACAATTTCCTTTTTTAATAACTACGAACAACCGATTCCTTTTGCTACGTTATTAATTACGTACAAGAAATAAAAAAAACCCTTCTTAGTACACTGAGAAAAAAAACACACTTTTTCTTTCCAAACAGTCTACCTAATGTTCACGTTATCTTGGCGAAAAACTTCTTTTTTGTGCACTTTGCAGAAAGCATTACTGTAACTTTCAAGTTTTTTTTTTCTCGTAGACACTTTGAAATAAAGTGCTTGCTTTTTTTTTCAAGTGTCCCGGGTTTTGGATTTCCTTTTCAAGTAGTCACAAAAAAATCTTGCTATTTTGCAAGTATCCAGCGCTTGAATATAACGTTCGACAATTTCGTAGTTGCTGCGTTTTAAACATTGAATTCCCCAGTGATTTTTTTTTAATCTTTGACGAGTATTTCCCGAATACCACTGTTGGGTTTGATTGTGTATATTCTCACGCGTAAATCTTTTTTCGAAATCCCGTCGCCACTCTTGTGTCTGTGGCAATAACACGAACACAGAAAGTAAAGGTAAAAAAATATATATAAAGACGAAAATATAATACATGTTTACAAAAGTGCAGTTGTACTGCAGTTGGAAGATTTTCCGGCAGAGGGCGTATTAAAGTCTTTCATGGAGCAACCGGCACATGCGTATTGCCTATCCGGCGTTCGAACACAGCTCTCCGGTTTTGCTGACTTGATACCTTTATCTATACCTTGTTCCCCCACGTATGCTAATTAGTGGGCGTCTCCATAGCATATATATATATATATATATATATATATATATATATATGTATATATATATATATATATATATATATATATATATATATATATATATATATATAAATAGCGAAACAGTACTGTATGTGTATGATCATAATGCTCCCTATCTTGGGTTGAGCATATTGGGGACTGATATACACACTGCCATTAGCGTATTAAGCGAAACTCTTTGTGTATACAAACCGAGCGGAGGCATTTGAACGATGACAAACATCGTTAAATTCATAACCCTCACAGCAGCAGCCGTATAGCGTAATGGAAATAATCTTTCACTGTCATTTGGGCGGTCAGGTTTAGATCCTAGCTTGAGGCAGTTGCCTGTCTAGCCGCGCTAATTGGTATTTAGCAACGCTTACTAAGCAGATGGGTGGCTGGTAATTGTACAACTCTTGTTTCAATAATAAAAATTACAAACACAGGCATCTTTTCAGTAGGTAAACCTGACCCGTCAAGACTGAAGAAAGCTACCATATATAAATATATCTAACTTTTCTTTTATTTAGCACTCTTAATAACTTCGTAAAAATCTTACTTGGTTGTGACGATCCGAGATCGTTTATACCCAAAAGAGGTAAGAGCAGAGCACGCTAATGAAGGAAGACAAGTGGCTAATCAGGTTAGATTTAATAAAAACACTAACCAACTCTTGTGCCAGAAATAAAAGCAACCGTAATTTCGGGTATTATTGACTCAGTGAGTCAGACAATCCATAGATGTAAAGATCCCGTTCAGTCCACACCTGTCGAATGATTTGGGACTCCGTTATCAACAAGCAAGTTATAACGTAGAAAAAAAGAAGAGAAATTACGAAATCTCTTGAATGAATCAGCTTTATTGTGCGCGTGCATCTTCAGTACAGTAACCATCTGTACAGTGAGACTGTCAACTGCTTAATTATTTTGTATATTGTTTGACTTTAATTTAAGTTGTAATCGACTTGTATATATTATGAGTTTTCGAAAAAAAAATTATCATAGGGAATCTACTTAAATTCACAGATAATTGACGTAACCCCTCCGAAGCTTATAAGCATCATTCTTAAGTTAAAATCGTAATAATTCATATGCTATTAACATTTTGACGTCGAAATATCTTGTAGGGCATGCTACTGTCGATGGCCGTCTCGGCACACATATTATATCTGATTTCTTGAAATATTTAGAAATAGGACGTCAAGGAAGAGTATAACATATATATATATATATATATATATATATATATATATATATATATATATATATATATATATATATATATATATACATCTCTACTCTAGCGCCCAATCTGGAGGCGGGGGTAAGACAAGGTGACATTATTTAGCTGTCAAAAGGATGGGATAATTAGTAAGATTAAGTGGAAGAGTATAGAATTCAACATCGATTACGGACACCTGTCACATCTGAGCATTGCTGATGATATAGTGCTAATAGCAAACAATCCTCAGCAACTAAATGTCATCCTAAATTACACCCACTCAAAGAGCTAAAAAGTTGGCCTCAGCATGCATCTTCGGAAGACAAAGGTGGTGTTAAACGAACACGCTGTCAAGTTGCCAGTAATTGTTGATGGAAAGACTATTGAGAAAGTCGAAATCTACATCTATTTGGGACAGAAAATTACGAAAGATGAAGATCTCCTATCTGAGATAAAGAGAATGATAGCATTGGGATTGAATGCTTTTGGGAAAGTGGAGAATATCATGAGAAGCCAAAAAGCAAATATGTCAATCACTTGTAAATATTTTCAATGAATGTATACTACTTGTGATGATCTGCTGTAGTAGAAAATGACCCTGATAACTCGCCAAAGTGAAATCCTGGCAGTGGAACGAAGGAAGATAAAGAGGATTATGTTGGCATCACTCACTAATGCAAACTGACACACCTCTTAATCCGCTAAGGAACAGAAATCATTTATATTATTACCGCAATCAATACATCCAAATACAGATTGGCAAGGCACGTAGTCAGCAAACGTAACAGACGGGCTCTCAGGACAACTGAATGGACGCCTCGTGAACATAAGAATCCAAAAGAAAGACCAAGAACGAGATGAAAGGACGACTTGATTCAACATAGGGGTTCCACATGGCAGCAGATAGGGCGGGACAGAGATAGATGGCTAAAGTCCAGGGACGGGTTTCTCCTTGAGTCACATAACCCTTATATATATATATATATATATATATATATATATATATATATATATATATATATATACTACCAAATGTTACACGCGTTGACTGGGTTCAGAAACAGCCTACAGAAAATGGAATCTTATTATGAAAGTATGATGGGTTAATAAAAGGAAGGGTTGTAAATAGATAGCTTCGAATTTGAGGGTATCAAAACCAAAGCAAAATATGATGAAAGTAAAAATAAAATATATAAACCCCATAATTCATTATACCATACCTGTTCAAACTGAACCACTTATCACAATATTCTGTGGATCTATATTAAAAAAAAAACTTTTTAAACTCTGTGACATATTTCCATTCTATGGAGGTCAGGCGCGAACGAACACCCCATAATTTTATTATACCATATTTCTTCAAACTGAAACATAATTATCAAAGTATACTAACGCAGATAGATATGAACAGTCTTTATTAATGTATATGCCTATTTCAATTCTATGGAGGGCAGGCGCGAACGCAGACCCCACAATTTTATTATACCACCCTTATTTAAGTTAAAACATACTTATCAAAGTATTATTATGTACATCTATATCAAAACACTTATAAACGTGTTTTTCGTGACCAGCTACACACACATACGTTCAGCTTTATATTATAGATAAGTTTAATGGTTAAAGTTTAATTTTGTAATCAAAATATGAACATATATATTCAAGTTAAGAATTTATTGTTTGATACAAGGAATATATAGAGAGAAGTTATGTTTATTCCCTTAATCCAAATCCTCTAAATGACTTTCTTCACATGTTCTCAACAAGTAAACCAACCCTCCAGAACCCCCCCCCCCAGAAAATCGGCCCATATTAGAAGCCAATACTCAAGCATATCGGATGGCAAAAGCATTACTCCGAATATTTATCAATCCTAGTCTTGCGAATTTTCGAAGATTCTCGCACCCGAGATATGAATCAGCGTACGAATTTCATTACCGACGGAAATATATGCTTTGGAATGAAACATTGATTCGATATTTGATACGTTGTATCCACACCCTAAAGGATTTTGGATTTCTTCTACCAACACATCTTTATATCGCCGACGAGGACGACCACTTCATATACTCTGCGGGATAACCGCATAGAACAACCAAACATTCTTGATACATTGGATTACTGACTTTCCCCCTGGACCACTACTCTTCCGATATGGCAGTAATACCCCAGAAAATATCTAATTCATTCCGATAAGGGACTGCCCAGGTTGTATTGAATTCCTTTTCCTAAAACTACTATTCACCATTTAAATAACATTTTCAATATATGTGGTGAAAATCAAAATGCGTGTTTATTCACAGCTGAACATTTTGCTAATTGCATTTCATTTCCTCTGATGATGTAATCCATTATTGAAAATCCATGGATTAAGGAAATACACATAACTCCCATCTATATATTCCTTGTGTCAAGCAATAAATTTATAACTTAAATATATATGTTTATATTTTGATTTACAGAATTTAACTTTGACCATTCCTGAAAGTATTACCTCAATGTAATATCTAACAGGATATTACACTTCGTCTTTAATCTGTGACTTATCTCATATACATATGACGCTGATGTTACCAAATTAGTCAAATGGAAAATTATTCCAACTCGTATTCAGGAAAAAAGGGCATAACCGTATAATTCATTAAAAAAAAAGTATCGCAAAAAAACAAAAGCAAATAACATCTATATATATATATATTTCATTCAATAACATAAATTAATATATGATTATATAATTTTATGAGTAAATTTTAGTATCTACTTCCAGATTGCTTAATACATAGGTAGAGCTAGGTAGTAAGTTATAGAAATACATGGTCATTAAGCAACACATTATTCAGCATTTCATACTCCTGCGAATTAGTCAGGTACATCAGCTCGAAAAACACATTGTTTATCGATGTAGTTGAAAAAGATAAATGGTCGCGGACTCTGTTGAATACGTTAAGTTTGGGAGAATAAGTAAAAACTATACAAAGCAGTGTCAGAAACCCACAGAATACATGTTACCGTGACATAGGCAAAATATTCGGTATTTTTCTGACAGTATTTTGTATAGATTTAAAGTTTAAACTCATTTTCCCAAACTTTAGGTGATCAACAGTGTCCGCAATTATTTGTATTTTTACAAGATACCGATTTTTCGTGCCGACTAAACGTTACATTAAATAAAAAGGGCGTGTATTACTAAACACAGATACGAAAAAGTTGTCGAAAAATAAATATATCAGAAATAAATGTTATCAAATGCAAGATACGTTACTTTTCTACTTAACTGGACAAGATTTTAGTGTTTATTAAATGTAAAATATTTAATCGGTTCGAAAACAGCAGTGTTTATCAGTATATTTGAAACTAACTGTGTTAAACGCGTTAAGTTTGGGAAAATGAGTTAAAACTAAAAAAAACTATACAAATACTGTTAGGGGGTCAATATATGTTATCGTGGCATAGGCTGCCATATATTCGGTGGTTATTTAACAGTAATTTGTACAGCTTTTAGTTTTAACTCATTTTCCCAAACTTACCGTGTTTAACATAGAGTCTACTGACATTTGCAATTTTCAAATATAGTGGTAATAATAATAACACTAAAAAAATGATCCAGTTTGGTAGAAAAGTAATTTATCTTGCCCTTGATAATATTTGTTATACATTTGTACTTTGACAACTTTTCCGAATCTATGTGTACAGTAATACAAACACAATAAAAACACTAACACTTATCCAGTAAGATAGAAAAGTAACTTATCTTGCCTTTGAAAATATTTGCTTGTTATATATTTGTTTTTGTTGACAACTTTTTCAAATCTTTGTGCAAGTACAAACCCGAAGGGGATATTTTTCTGTCTATTTTTATTTTCGGTACCGCGCTATTTGAACATAGTTTATTCAAGTTAAATTTAAATTTCACGATAACTTTTTTTTTTATTTTGGTATATTTTTTTTACACTAGCTCCACCTCCACAATTTTTTTTTTAATTAATACTTTTAAATGTTTTCGACTATGCTGAATATTAATATCTCATTCAAAATTTGCAGAGGCAAATAGTTTTCGAGATATAAAGACCTGTAATATGCACTATAATTCACTGGCAGCCATGAATAAATACCCCAACCTCTTTATATTAAGAACGGCTTTCGGAATAAACACTCATAACCTCCCCATGTTAAAAACGGCTTCTGGAATAAGTATCATTATTCTCCCCATGTTAAAAACGGCTTTCGGAATAAAACCCCCAACCTACCCATGTTAAAAATTATTGAGGTGGACCTAATGTGAAAATTCACGTTTTGTTTTGTTTTTTTATATAAATTATTAGTTGAAATCACAGAAGGCAGATTTCCCGTTTAGTTGTATAAATATCCTCAAACCAGGTAATCACTAAAAGGGGCTTTTAAAGGTCGACACCGGCATCGAGCAAAAGTTTGTTTACATGTTTTACAAACTTTAAATAGGTAAAAGATAATCACATAATTATTGAAAATGTGATCATGTGATTAAAATTTAATTTAAATTAACCATGTTGTTTAACAAATAAAAAATATAATGCAAGATGAAGTTTTAAAATGATTAAACGTTTTATTTTATTGAAAACAAAAATAAAAAAAAAACATCGCCCAATAAAAATGAATGAAAATGAAATGTTGGGGATAATGTATATGCTGAAATATTAACGTTATTATTTTGGAAACAATTCTTAATGAAGAGCTGAGGGTGTTTTATAACTATTCCGTTCATCCACTTTACTATTAAACCAAAGATATAGTTAATTTTAACTAAAAACAACTACAAAAAAAAATAAAACTAGCACGGTAGCATCTGCCATCGTATACGTTCGAAAACAATATACACTTGTAAAATTAAACCAAATTTTGGTGCTTATGCGTTTTTGATACCACGCTATTTTTAAATATTTGTTTCAGATTAAATTAACGTTTCAAGGTATTTTTAAACTGTAAGGTGTAAGCACAGAATAGTTCAAAACATCCTCCCCGTGTTTAGAAAGGCTTTCTAAATAATAACATTATTGGAACATGGCCTTCGGGACAAGATCAAAGTGTAGTATCGGTCCCGGCAGATACTGCAAGCTATGACTAGCTATGACTAGCAAAGACCAGATGTGGGGGCAACCCCACATGCCTGACCTTCAACCAGCTCCCATTTCCCACCTCTCGGGAGCCGGTCCCCTTTTTCCCCCTCCCTTCACATCTCACATGAAAAATCGGCCTTGTGCCTAATTTGCTCGGTGGGGGAGCAAATAAATACCATCTGTTCCGGCAGATACTGCAAGCTATGACTAGCTATGACAAGCAAAGACCAGATGTGGGGGCAACCCCACATGCCTGACCTTTAACCATCTCCCATTTACCACCTCTCGGGAGCTGGTCCCTTTTTCCCTTCCCCCTCCCTTCACTCCTCACATTAAAAATTGGCCTTGTCCTAATTTGCTCGGTGGGGGAGCAAATAAATACCATCTGTTCCGGCAGATACTGCAAGCTATGACTAGCAAAGACCAGATGTAGGGGCACCCCCACATGCCTGACCTTTAACCAGCTCCCATTTCCCACCTCTCGGGAGCTGGCCCCCTTTTTCCCTTCCCCCTCCCTTCACTCCTCAAATTAAAAATTGGCCTTGTGCCTAATTTGCTCGGTGGGGGAACAAATAAATACCATCTGTTCCGGCAGATACTGCAAGCAAAGACCAGATGTGGGGGAAACCCCACATGCCTGATCTTTAACCCGCTCCCATTTCCAACCACTCGGGAGCTGGTCCCCTTTTTCCCTTCCCCCTCCCTTCACTCCTCACATTAAAAATTGGCCTTGTGCCTAATTTGCTTGGTGGGGGAGCAAATAAATACCATCTGTTCTTCAGATGCTGGACTTCTATTTCTTGTTCTCTTTCGGTGGAGGAGAAATCCTTCACGACTGAGACAATTTTTATTTTTGTACCTTTTCTCCACGTTAAAAAACGACCCTGGTGTCTAACTCTGTCCTGTGGGGAGGCATATTAAATAGGTACACTTTTGACTCCTAATGTTTCGTCTGCTAAAATTGTGATCACGTGATTACGGTTCAGCATAAATAAAATAAACCATAAATTAAAGTGCCGCTTATTATGGATTTAGCTGAATACGCTATTTAATATCACTTTTTCGGTACTTATGCAATTACGTTACCGGACGGGTTGGTGAATTTCAAAGAAACCAGCAAAAGTAAAAAAAAAAAAAAAAAAAACAATAAATGTTAGTTTTCCACCGGCATTTCTCATTTTGTTTTAGACCTCGTTTTTTCCCGAAATAATTACACATTTTAAATTTAAATCAATGTATTCAAACGGTTCTTTTGGAAAAAAGAAATATGTAATATAATGTGGTGCATGTTACGTCTTTTTTTAACCCGTATTTTTAATCCATTTTTTACCCGTTTTTTACCGTTTTTTTAAGTCGTTTTTCAACACACGTTTTTAAATCCGTTTTTAACACCTTATTTTAACCACGTATTTTAACCCGTTTTTTAACCCGTTTTTTTTAAAATACGTATTTTAACCATTTTTTATTTTTTTACCAGTATTTTTAACCCGTTTTTTAACCCGTCTTGAAAAAACAAAACAAAAAAAAACTTATAATTTACGGTAAGAAAAAACAAAAACAAAACAATCAAAACATAATCGGACCTTAATAGCGTTGTTTTATTTTTCAAGTTAAATTCAACTTTCAGTTTTAGCTTTAAACACATTAGCGCTCCAAAGATTTTTTTTTTTTAATTAACCGTTAAAAGAACAGCACGGTCATATTTTGGACTTTAGCTAATGACGTTTTAAGAAATTTGCGATATAAAAGGAAAGCGAGGGAGGAGTCTTACGAAAGTCATCTGCTGACGTTATAAGTAATTGCGAGATAAAATGAATACAGAATTGAGGGGTGGGGTCTGAAAAGATAATATAATATTATATTCATTCCTACATATACTATGATTATTGCCAAATTTAAGATTAAAGAGATGGCGTCATTTCCATATTAATTTAAGGAAAATCGACTTCATTCAATAGCGGTGTATAAGTTATTTTTATAGGGAAAGCATTATTTTAAGTGTTCTATTTGAGTTTATTATTTAAATTTGATGTATATCGATGGCATATTTAATTTAATTTATTTTTACCGACATCGGTTATTTTATGAATCGGTTTGAGTTATTTCCTTAGGCACGAACGTTGTTCTTTTTGTTTTGATTTTCGGAGAATATTACAACTAACATCTTTCCAGCATTATTTTTCGAATTAGTTTAAGTGAAATAATTTCCGTGACTTCAAAATTTTAAAATGAACAAACAATTCAATGCAACTAGGATTCTTTATTTAAAACAAAAACACTTTCATTTACGCTTTTTACAAGTTTTTTTCTTCGCCTTTTTTTACAATAAAGCAATAAGTCATATGTTTTATAGCATACACATTCGGTTGACACAAATTCTACTCTGGTATTTTTTAAAATGAATTATTTACAGTTATATATTCTTGCAACAAACTGAAAAAAAAAATCTTTCTAGACTGAGGTAGCATAAAAGAAATGCGCTGAAACTGAAATATAGTCATAAAACAGTGCTCAATATATCTGGAGAATAGCTTTGCTTCGTATAATTTCTGCCGATATATCTGGTAGGGGATTTTGCCACGTACTTCTTTTTTCGAGAGAACAGGTACAGGTTAGTCTTTTCATTCCTTATTTTATTTTTGTTAGGTCACGATAGAAAGGCCTTCGACAAGGTATGGCATAAGGGTCTACTTAAAAAGATTTCCAGCTACGCTATAACTGGAAATGTTTTCTAAATCATTAAATCATTTATCTCCGATAGGGTCATAAGAGTAGTGGTAGATGGACAAAAATCGGAGGCCTGCAATATAAATGCTGGAGTCCCTCAGGGGTCAATCTTAGGTCAAACTCTCCTCTTGATCTACATCAATGACCTCCCTAAACACATACTTAAATCATTCGTTGACATCTATTCTGATGACACGACAATCTACGGCAACACATCAAAGGCTGTAAACGACAATGTTCTCTCCGATTCTCTCTGCTCTGTTCTCGAGCGCGTGCTTCAGTGGGAGAAGATGTGTGCGGTTACCTTTAATGCACCCAAACCCAAACTCCTATCCTTACTTCATCAACGCTCTGATCCCCATCTTGCATCAATTGGGGTGGATGGCTCTCGTCTGGGTGAGGCCCCGTGTTTTGACAAGCTTCTGGGTTTGACCTTTACTCCTGATCTGAAATGGAACACGTACATCAAGTCTGTTGCCAAGGTCGCTGGACAGATGGTGGGATCCTTCTACCTCTCCAGAAGATATCTCACTACTGATGCAATTCTCTATCTATATAAAAGCCAAGTACGTCGAAGGATGGAATACTGCTGCCATATCTGGGCAGGAGCTGCTAAAAACAGCCTATCCTGCCTTGACAGAGTACCAAAATAGACTTCGTGGCTTAGTGGGGGATGCCCTTTTCTCTACTCTTAAACCTCTCTCCCACAGAAGAGACGTTTCGAGCCTATCCTTTTTATCGTTATTTCCATGGCAGGTGCTCATCTGAACTCCAATCTCTGGACCTCCCTCGCCAATCTGTCACGAAAAACACCCGTCTAGCTGAATCCACTGTGAAAAATTTCCCCCACTCTATATCTGTGCCTAAATCAAAACGCGGATTCCATGAACAAAACTTCTTTCTTAGAATTGCACGCCTGTGGAATTCTGTTCCGTCTGCCTGCTTTCCACCGGACTACAACTTGGATGTCTTCAAGTCCAACGCTAACAACTTCCTAATGAACCGCCCCCTTAGGTAGACACTTCCTCAAATCTCCACACTAACATAATGTACTTGCAATAATCCTTATCCCTGAGTGGCTTCCGGGCCTTGATAAGTTGTCATCACTGTGTAAAAAAAAGCATACAATAATAACCGAAATTCATGTCGACCCTGGCAACGCTGGGTATCCATGCTAGTACATATATATATATATGTATATATATATATATATATATATATATATATATATATATATATATATATATATATATATATAGTAATTTATAAAATATATATGTCGATTAAGCTACACTGAATATTCGGTGTTTCATCCACTCTAGGATTCGTTATACTTACGCGCCGAATATTCAGTGTAGCTTAATCGCCATATATATTACTAACTAGCTCTACCTACGTATTGAGCACTTTTGAAGTAAATACTTAAAGTTTACGCATAAATCTATACTTTCGTATATTAATTTTTTTTTAGTAAATGAAGTAGTTATATATATATATATATATATATATATAGTAAGTTATAAAATATATATGGCGATTAAGCTACACTAAATATTCCGCGTGTCATCAACTCTAGCACTTCTCAGGCTTTATATATATATATATATATATATATATATATATATATATATATATGTTATTTTATTCAATAATAAATATGTAATATTGATCATTATGTTCGACCAATGTCAGAAAGTTTATATTTTTTTCATTTTTACATTATCTCCATTTCCATTCTAATATATATATATATATATATATATATATATATATATATATATATGTGTGTGTGTGTGTGTGTGTATGTGTGTGTGGGGGTGAATGTGGGGGTGTATATATATATGCACATATATACAGATATTTATGGATAGATATATAGATAGATTAATATATAAATAGATAAGTATATTTCTTTGAATATATTTGTGCGTGCATATGTATATATATATATATGCATATATATATATATATATATATATATATATATATATATATATATATACTAGACTACCCATGGCCATTAGGTCAGTACGTTATATAAGCTATGGTATTAATGTATGAGCGTGACACTTGTGACGTAAATAACATAGTTTTTATGACATGGCAAAAACATGTCTATGGAAGTATATTACAAATGAAAAAAAAGAATATAGATAGATTTCTATGAGTCGTTCTGTTTATAATTGTTTATTTTGGAAAAAGAAGTTACAGCCATTGAATTATAATTGGTTTTCCATACTTATAAGAAAACCTGCACTATTGAAATTTTGATATATCGTTGAATTTAAACGCGCAAAAAAAACAATTGGGACGCTGAAAACGTACACAGTAAAACAATACGTTGTAAAATACTCTTATGGTTGCCAAACGTTAAAGTAGATTTGTTTGTAAGAACATTGCGTTAAAATAACTTAAACGTAGTACGGAAATGAACGATGTAAAAAATGTAGAAAGTTTTAACAATTAGTTAGATAATTTAAACGCGAAATTAAAACCAATTGGGACGCTGAAAAAGTACACAGTAAAACAAAACGTTGCCAAAGGGTCAAAGCTTATTTCTTTGTTGTGAACATTGCAACAGTATACGTGTAATACAGAATAGTTACCAAACATCCTCACCTTTCCAATATCAAATAATAATTTCTAAATAATAACGTTAATATTTTATTGCGCAGGTCAAATTTTGAAAAAATTGCGATTTCTGTGTATTTGTTTACGCTGTTATGGGTTTATGTTTATGTACACATGCGCAACCGGATGTTGGCTTACAACACTGGTTACAAGGTCATTTGAGTCATATATATATATTTAATATATATATATATATATATATGTATATGTATTACAAAACTTTGTTGAAATTCAAAGACTTACATCTTTCTTCTGTTTTGTAACTTTTATATGTTTCATTTTGGATTAATTTTATTACAGCCATTCCTATAAGTGAAATGCAATTTTATGATTTTATGGTTTCCTAAATGTCTCCAATCCTCATAACTTCCTCATACGTTATTTCCATTCTATGTTACAAAAATAAAATTAATTTTATACATGATAAACCATGGCGTTTTCGTTTTGGGAAAATGAATGTTATCCTTATCTTGTTACAAGTCGGTTATTATGGATACCGTCCAAACCAAAATTTATTTTATTTCGTATTTTTTTGTTTTTATTTCAATTTCCAATGTTTTTCTATTATTTATTCTTTCCTATTTTTTCATAATTTTTTCTATCATTATGCGTATTTCTTTTAATATTCATTTTCTTTGGTTATTAATTATGTGTCTTAATTTACACTGTCACGCTTTATATGCTAAATCAACTAAATAAAAAAAACTATTCCAATATTTTAAGCAGTACTATACCGGGATGATGCATTGTTTTATATGAACTCAACAAGTAGGGGAAAAACAGACAAAAATGTACACAATTCTTCAGTAAGTTGAACTTTGATATATCAACACGCCCAAACCGTAAACAATGATAACAATTATAGAGACAATCTCAATAATAAAAATAACCACAGAACCAAGAGTTATAACAGAAATAACAAGAAAAAATAAGAAAATCGCAACTACATAAGCAGTATGGGCTAAGTAATTAAAGAAAAATAAAACTGAATATGAATTTAGATGGGCTATAGTAGATAGAGCGACAAAATATAAACCATGCAAATAAAAAAGTGTCAATCTTTGCACACTAGAACATACCATATACTAATATCGAAATAACAATTATTAAACAAACGACAAGATTCAGGGGTGTCTGCACAGAAATGGATACTTAATTTCACGCATTCAACCAGACTAAAAAACAACAACATAAACCATATGTAGAGCAAGTGACATAATCAATTGATCATATAAGAATAATGCTAACACAAATAAAACAACAAAAGGTAACGTAAGAGTATCATAAATAAACTAGATGAATATAATTTAAATAAGGAAAATGAAAAAGAAGGAAACAATTAAATGATAAAATAAACTAAAACCAAAAGTAGAATATAAGCAAAGAAAAAGACGTAAGGAAAGAAAACTCTAGTAAAGAAAATTATATTCTATTAGAGTGACCTCCTCTTGAAACAAAGACATTAACATATAATTAAGAATACGAAACCAAACAATGTGAATATTAGAATAAACACGCATAAACGTAGAAAAAATATTTTAAAAAATATGAAGGAATAAATAATAGGAAAACATTGGAAATTAAAACTAAACCAATTTAAAAAAAAATATGAGAGAAAGGTTTATAACAGAAATTTTGGTTTGCACCATATCCAAGATGACAACATGTTACAAAGTTGGGATCGAATTTCCTTGCCCAAAACGAAAACACGAGGTTTATCATGTACATAAGGAACTTTTTGTTTGTTACATCGAATAGAAATAACATCTGCTGAAGTGATGAGGATTAGAAACATGAAATCATAAAATTGCCATCCCATTAACGAAATGGCTGTAATGAAGAAATGCAAGATGAAATAACCAAAATTTTCTAAATAAATTAAGTATTTTAGTTCCAATAAGGTTTCGTACTTTATATGCTTTGCACCCATAAAGTAGATACATTAAGCTTTACTTGAAATTAACAGTGATTCAGTTTTTATCATAACAGTCTCCACCCGTTAAAAAAACAGTATACATTGACATTAATAATATTTGCAAAATAAACATTTATAGAAGTATATATATATATATATATATATATATATATATATATGTGTATATATATATACATATGTATATGATGAAAATGATGGAAATAGTATTCCGACAAAATAGAGAAAATAAAAAGGAACAAACCGTATTATGTGTTCATCATCATCAGGAAGTCTCGAAATAAAGACGAAACGTTGATGAACACATAATACGGTTTGTTCCTTTTTATTCTCCTTCTCTCTCTCTCTCTTTATATATATATATATATTTATATATATATAAATATAAATATATATATATATATATATATATATATATATATATATATATATATATATATACTATTTTTACGTATTGGTTACATTAGCCAATTATGATTTTAGCCCATGTTCTTAATAAAAATAATTATAGATGTATAGGTATATCAACAAAATTGACAGATATATTTCTGTCTGTGTACGTGTGAGTGTGGATTTCTATTAGCATATGTGTGACCTTGTAACGAGTGTTGTAACCCAACATCCGGTTTCGACTCCCGATTGTGCATGTATACATAATCATAAACCTATAACAGCGTGCGTGTCGATGTAGATTTCTATTAGCATATTCGTGTCATATATGGGAGTAGGTCTAATCCGCATAAAATTGTAACAAATGCATTGCAATTTACCGGATAATGTTTTTTCAATTATTCTTTTTTTTTTCTCAATGAAACCATGTATTGTTTTTTAATTTTTATTTCACATGTTATATTATTTTTCTATCTTTTCGCCGTTGTTTATTAATTAGAACTTGCAAACATTTTTATCGGTACAGCATATACTTAAATTAAAGTTCTTGCACATTCTTCTTATTTTCTGTGGCTTTTGTTTTTTGGATGACCAATTCATACATGCCCGATCAAGAATACCTAAAACAATTTAAATTCATATTTTTTGAAGGGGTGTCAGTTTCATCAGTGACGATGGTGATTGCGTTTCTTATTTCGTCTTGAATAATTTTTTTTAGTCCGCATTTTATTCGTTCCCAGGATTTGTTAGTGTTTCATTAGCAAAGAGGCGTCCATTGTTCGCTGAAGCAATTACATTATAATTTATCTCGTTATCGGCATTTGCTTTTTTGCTCTAAATCAGAATTTATGTTACTGTATATTTTTCAACGTTTATCTCTGACTGCTTCTAGGAATCTTTCTGATTGATGATTTCAGAATCATTCGTTTTATCGCATTTGGTTTCACTGACGCAGTCGCCATTCCTTTCTCTGATGATATTTTGGCTGTTTCATTAAGTCGTATGCGACAGGTAGGGCGGATGGTAGAGTTGGCAATGGTGGAAACGGAGGTTTAGGTCCCATCCCGGTGTTATGTCTGCCTTCAGGTTGTTTTCCGTCGCTTAATAATATCGTTAAAGAAAATAGAAGACATAATATAAGCAATTTAAATGCCATTTTAATTCCCGACTTTTCCAAGATGAATCGGGCAAGATAGATGATCTCTCGACTATAAAGCAAATACCAGGATTGTGGGAGCCTTTTTAAGTCGCCGAGTATATTGTAGCGCAGTAATATTTTGTTAGAGCTTTGGCTCAATTTATAATCAGATTTACCTCATCAACAGGTAAAAGTTGTCAAATTACAACAGGCTCTTTAACATGCGCATACGTGTAGCAAATAAATAAAACGATCTATTAAATAGAAATAAAAAAAAGTATATTGGTTTCTTGTGACGATGATTGGGTTTTTTTCTTATTTAATCATGGTTTCAATTATAGCCAACAAGGTCATATAAAAAAGAAAACGTAGTTTATTCTTTAACTGCATACACATGAAAATGTTAATTTGTGAGAAAAATGCATCAAAGGAAAGAAAAGTGACGTGAATTAACTTGTCCAAAATTTAACCATATACGGATATGTCAACGTCCCCGGAGAATGTAATTTGTGAATATTATATGAGGAACATGAACTTATCTCAAATGTTAATACTATTTTATTAATTTAAATATCTATTAATAAAAAAACATAGTCGTGAATGTAACAGGTAAGATAACATATCTAATTTACAACAATCCAAGAACAAACTGCCGTCCCTGGTTGTTGAATCAGTAGGACTAATTAATAATATCATGTATTCGGTGATTACTTGTGAAGTATTTATAACCGTGATCGATTTTTCTTTTTTAAAATCAAAAGTAGGCAGCTCGGTGTTGCCCGTTCGTAAAATACGCATAAACATTATAGTTTAATTTATGCAGTTTTCTTTATTATTATAAACAGAGCGAGAGTAGGTATTAAAGATAACGTTCAATCCCATTTTCAAAAATGAATTTAAAAACACGGAAAGAACCTGAAACATGCGTATGCGAGTAGTATGTTCTTTTCTAATCATGTCACCCTTTGTTTGTAAAAAATACTCGAACTCAGATCTAAACCGAAACGTGAACAGAATGAATCAAGTATAATAATTATTAGGCATGCTTGACATGATCTTTAAAAATTGTTTTCAAACCTAATTATCTATGCGCATCGGGAAACAAATATAAACAGAAAAAAAATCTGATGACACCTAAGTAAGACTTTTGCAATTTTGACACATTAGCAATTTGTTTTGTGTGTGTGTGTGTGTGTGTGTGTGTGTGTGTGTGTGTGTGTGTGTGTGTGTGTGTGTGTGTGTGGAAGATGAAGACCGATTAAAAAGTGTCAGAATATCCTATATTGTAAATATCTTAGTTTTTAGATTAATAATTCGTTGAGTATATTGGTATAAAATTGTCCTCATACACACGCACATTATCATACACACGCACGCACGCATTATCATACACACGCACGCACGCACCCCCATATATGTATATATATATATATATATATATATATATATATATATATATATATATATATATATATATATGCACAACCGATGTTACCACTGATGTAAAGTTTCATCAGTGTATATTAAAAACATTCTGCGTATATATATATATATATATATATATATATATATATATACATATATATATATACATATATATATATATGTATATATATTCAAACATTTAACGAATCAATATATGAACAATAGGTGAGGATATTTACATCGCCAAATTATTATGCTCTAATACACTCTATAATGAACGCGGAGGCTAGCTTAAGTAAGACCCAGCTTTTATATGTTCGCGTTTGTTTGAAGAAAAAATACATCTGTTGGATTTACTAGGACCTTAAAACATAATGGAAAGTAACTTATTGTAACATTGTAGACATTTTTGTTTTAAAATGTTTTACACATTCACAGACACAATGCGTTGTAAATTTTGTCGCAATTAAAAAAAAAATCAAGGAAAAAATGCAACGGGCTGTGTTTTCTTCTTTTTTTAATAATGTATTGCGGGCAATGTATTTTTTAAATAATTATTTAAACCTTTTCTTCTTATCCGGCCGTGTTTTTCTTTACGACTCTGCTGGCACGTCACCTATTACTTGGGCACGTATTTTTCTGCGAATTGGTCACACCCCGTACACGTGTTTCTCTTTCACGGCTCGATCGCCAATTTTCTGTTGCTACTCATCCAGTGTTATATCATTATATCCTCATTTCCGTCCTTCGATTGCCCTCATTTAATATTTGGACGTCGTGTTTCACCCACATAAAATTACTATTTATATTTAAATCCCCTAAAGCTTTATTTACAACTTTGTTCTATAATGTTGACTCTTCCATATATCTCGTAATTATTTTTGACTACCATAGTTTTTGCCTTCGGGACAAGATCAACGTGGAGTATCTGTTCTCTGATACATACACAGCGATAGGCAGTGTTGTTCTGGCGACACATTCTCGTGCCCGGCGAGCTTGTTGGGTAGCGTTCTGTCCGCGCCCCCACTTGGTCTGTCTTTCTCTGCTCTCCCCCCTCACGGGGGGATCCGAGCTGATAATTTACGACCTTCCCGCGAGGGAGGGTCGGAAACACTTTCTCTCTTCCCTCCACTAACTTCCCACTCCCTCTCTCAGTTCTATCTCCCCTCTTGCCGCCTTTGGCGCCACTTCTTTTTGGCGCCAAAGTCGGCTCCCACTTTGGACGCCGACTCCACGTCACTCATTTTGGTGAATTATACAGGGAAGAGAGAGCTTTTTTCAAAAATGGACACCCCCAGCCCGGGGACGACCAATAGCGATACCCCCAGCCAGGGGGCTACCACAAGAAAAACTGCTCCCCAAGAGGACGACTCCCCAACAGGGGAAGCAAAAAGCAACGGGGCATACCGCCCGGACACTAAACCGAAGGACGCCCCCCAGAAGGGAGAAAACTCACCAGCAGCTCCCCAAGAGGGCGACTCCCCACAAAGGGGAGAAAAAACAATGTTGGACGGGGCATCCCGTTCCGACAACAAAAATCAAGAGGCAGTAGCCCCAAAGGACGATAAGGGAGACAGTGCTCCCCAAGAGGGCGACTCCCCACAAAGGGGAGAAAAACAATGTTGGACAGGGCATCCCGCTCTGACAACAAAAATCAAGAGGCAGTAGCCCCAAAGGACGATAACAGAGACAGTGCTCCCCAGGAGGGCTACTGCCCCAAAAGGGGAGCAAATCAAGAAAACGAGGGGGCATACAGCCTAGACCCCCCAAAAAAAACAAAAGGGGCAAAAGCTCCCAAGGACAATAAAGAGGACAATGCTCCCCAGGAGGCCGACTCCCCAAAAAGGGAAGTATTTCCTGGAAGAGGTATAGAGCAGGGAGAGTCGGTCCCAAAGGAAAGCGGAAAGGGAAATGCCCCTCAAAATAGCAACCTTTCCGCCAAGGAACAGCAAAAACAGTCCAACCTCACCAAAGATCCAACACCAACAAGAGGGTCGGCATGGGGGAAGACTGTAGAGAAGCAACTGTCCCCTCAAGAGTATAGAGACTTGTACTTGACCAAGTACAGACAATACATAGAGGGGGCAGAAATTAAACCAGTGCCAGGCGCTTGGGAGGCAATCGAAGACAGAGTGCTCTCCCTCATCATCTCGGATATGCCGGAAAACCGCCTCCTAGGGATGAAAAAGGAAGACATGGCAGGGCTCCTACACAAGCTAAACATCCCGGTATTATACCTGTACCAGAGGAGCTACGCCATGTGGGACATCCTCCTACCCACCAAGGAAGGTGCGGAGAGACTCTCCCTACAGGAAATTAAGTATGGGAGAATAAAACTAAAGCCCGAATACCAGGGCAGGACAAGGACCCGGGTGCAGGTATTCAATGTACCTATGCAAATATCAGCAGAAATCCTGGGATCCTTCTTCACACAGTTCGGCGAGGTGGAAAAAATAACCCCAGTGCGGTCGAAAACCGGCATGCACTTGGGCAGCTACACTGTGGCCATGAGGCTAAACAAGGAAGGCTTCCAGGCGATACCAGCACAGCTGACATTTAAGGAGGCAACTATGACAGTAGTAGTGGAGGGGCGTCGTCCGCACTGCTGGTTCTGCCAAAAACAGGGTCACATGGCCAAGAGCTGCCCTCAAAGGTCAACTCCTACTCAAGTGACACTAAAGGCGGTCCCAACCTCTGAGACACCACCAGTGTCCAAACAGGCTGTCACAACTCCTGCAACCGGAGCACCAACCCCAGCACCGAGGAAACCCAAAACTGTGCAGGAGGCCAAAGGGGAGGAATGGATCACGGTAATGAGGCGGAAATGGAAGCCCACAATCCCATCTGCTACCGTCCCACAACCAACCCAACAACTGAGGCAGCAACAACAACAGCAGCCTCCACAACAGCCGCAGCAACAGCCATGGCAGCAGACACAGCAGCAGCAGCCAAACCAGCTGTTGACCCAGCCGCAGCAACAACATCAGCTGGCGCGGCCAATGCCACAACCAATGCCACGAAAACAGCGGCAACAACAAAAACAGCAGCAGCAGCAACAGCCAGAACAGTAGCAGCAGCGACAAAAACGGCTGCAGCAACCAGAAAAGCAACAGCACCAACCGGAGAAACAACAATTAGAGGAGCAGCAACAACCAACGGTCCCCACACCAATTGAGACGGGGATCAAGCGAAGAAAACACTGCTCCTCTGAGGATGAATCTGCTAGTGAGAGGGAGAGGAACTCAACCTCACCACTCCCCGGTTCATTCAAAAGAATAAAAAAGAAAAGGAAAGGGGAAGAAAAGGCAGCCCCCACTCCCTGTGAGCATACACCACCTCTAACAACAACACAACCCACTTCCACCCCCATACCACATACTGCACCAACACTAGACACCGCACTAACACCAACACCAACGTCAGACACCGCACCAACACCAGACACTGCACCAACACCAGAAACTGCACCAACACCAACACAAGACATCGCACCAACACCAGACACCACACCAACACCAGACACCGCACCAACACCAACACCAGACACCACACAGACACTCGTCCCCACACCAATGCAAATTGAGCCGCCATCCCAGAAAGAAAAGAATGAACCCGGGAGGGGGAGAGACCCTTCAGATTCTCCCCACTTACGGACTCACTCCAACAGGGACTCCCGCCCTCGAAACGAGAGAGGAACTTTGTTTTGTAGACCCCCTGTCTGTGGCAATGGGCTTACCACACCGGCAGAGAAAAAATTTAAAACCTCTGCTGGACTTCCAACAGATAGGGGGAAAAGATGTTAATGCCCCCTCTAATTTCCCGGACGCCCCACGGCTAACAACTTTCGTCAGGCTTTCTGAGGCCTGCAAAACCAACGTGTGGACAATGCTGGAAGCCGCTGAAGGGGCTGGTCCGGGAATTGAACTGATTAGGAAAAATGACCCTTCCCTTGAGGAACTCGCAAAACAATGCAAGGGAAGGGTCCCAGTGTTGGTCCATCCGTCACTCTATAGGGCCCTTAAATTGACTTACCCTTTGGATGTCGGCGGCATTGTGAGAGAAGGTCAGGACATGCAAAACCTGACCACCTTGAGCATTGCACACAACGTCGGTGTCCTTTCCCCGGCTGACTTCGGAGCTGAGTGTAACACACCTTAAGGTAGGTGCCATGGCTTTGTATTTGGCTAGTCTGAATGCGAGGGGCTTGAGATCATCGGGCCGGGCGGCTCGCCTCCGGCACGACCTCTTCTCCCTGGGAGTAGATGTTGCTGCGATTCAGGAGACGCATTTCGTTTCCTCTGTGGACTGTCAGGTGCTGGCCCGAGACTTTGAGGTTTTCTCAGCATATGGCAGCCCGCGGGGGAAGGGAGTTTCCGTGCTGGTTAAACGTACCCTGTCGGCGACAGTCGACGTTGTCCATAGAGATGCGGTGGGTAGGCTGGTTGTGGCCGATGTTGCCGTAAAAGATTCTGTGTTTCGGGTGATTGCGGTTCATGCGCCCAGCACCGCTCGTGAGAGGGTCTCATTCTTCAGTCAGCTTGACGCGTTTGTAGATTGTCGGAAGCGGGTAGTGCTAATGGGGGATTGGAATTCCATCTTAGACCCCGACATAGATAAGGTAGGAGGCGGAGCTAGAGGATCGGAGAGGTGCGAGTCCAGCCTGGCTGATCTGATGGCTAGATGCGGTCTGGTCGACAGGTTTCGGTTCGAGCATCCAGGGCGGGAGATGTGGACGTGGACCAATAGTGTTTCCTCCTATCCAAATACCTATTTGGACAAAATGTAAGTTAGGAGAGGCGAAGTAGACTTCTTATCTTGTCCCACGTTCACTTGGCTAGGCCAGACGGACCATAAATTAGTTATGGCCCGGCTGAAGCTAGGAAATAGGCCTAAGTAAGCGGGGTACTGGAAGTTAAACACCTCCCTTCTGGAGATACAAGACTTCCAAGATCAGTTAAGAGAATTGATTAAAAAGGCACTAGTGGGGGCGGTTACCGGGAGTAAGTGGTGGTTAGGTCTCAAAGCCAAGATCAGAAGCTTCTCCGTCAAGTATGCCAAGCGCCTCACACTAGATAAGGCCAAGACGACGAAGAAGCTAGAGCAGAAACTAGCCCAGGCTACGGGGGAGGGTGATAGGGTTATTCAGGAACTAGCTAAGCAGGACCTTCTACGCGAGACTAGCGAGCGTTACGAAGGCCAAGTAGTTAGAGCTAGGCTTAGAAAGATAGGCAACGAAGCAGTCAATTCTGATGCAGACGTGCGCCGTGAGGTTTCTAGGCGTGGCTCGGACAAATACATTGCAAAAATCAAACATCCGAATGGACGCACCCTGGAATCGACTCGGGAGATCTGCGAGGGGTTTCGAGAACATTTCGAGGAGCGTTTTACGCAGCAGCCCGATCTTCCGGTCCTTGAGTTTAGCGACTATTTGGCCGACTCTCCCCGCCTCGAGGCGGCTAGAGCGGCTAGTTGCGAGGGCCGGGTGACGGAGCAGGAGGTCTTTACTGCGCTTAAGCAGGTCAGCTGTGACAGATCGCCAGGACTTGATGGCCTGCCATACGAACTGTACTTGAGGCTGTCGCCCATGTTTCTGCCTCTTCTGACGGATATGTTCAACCATTGGTTTGCTCAGGGATCCATCCCAGGGCAGGTGACCAAGGGAGTGATCACATTGCTGAAGAAAGGTGACGGGCATGGAGGGGAAGAGTTAGACGACTACAGGCCCATAACTCTGCTAAACACAGAGTTGAAGATTTTGGCCAAGGTCCTGTCGAATCGGCTGCAGGTTGTTATCGACGAGTTGGTTGAACCGGAACAGAACTACGCTGTGAAGGGGAGATCGATTCAGAACAACTTGCACCTGATCCGCATGATCCTAGAGGGGGGAATAGATGACGACACGGAAGCCGCGCTGATAAACTTAGATCAGTCCAAAGCTTTCGATAGGGTCGACCATCGTTTCCTGGCATCTGTCTTAGAGGCCGCCGGTTTTAAACCGGACTTTTGCAAGTGGATCTCCATAATGTATCGACAGCCCATGGCTGTCGTGCAAGTGAACGGAAAGCGCTCGAAACCCTTTGTTATCTCTCGGTCGGTTCGTCAGGGTTGTCCGCTGTCGCCCCTGCTTTATGTCCTGGCTTTGGAGCCTCTTCTCCGCAAGCTGAGACATGGGGAGGCAAATTCGGCCCTGCGCGGAATGGCTCTGCCTGGCGGCTCAGCTGCCAAGGTATCCGCGTTCGCCGATGATGTCACGATCTTCGTGTCGGGCTTCAGAGACATTGAGGTCGTGTCGGAGGCACTCACACAGTACGAAAGAATTACAGGGGCCAAGATAAACCGCAACAAGTCGGTAGGACTGCGGTTGGGCGCATGGAGTGGCAACGCAAACCTCCCTGCGCCCTTCAGCTGGACAGATGGCCCGGTCCGGATCCTCGGCGTGTGGTCCGGGCCGGGTCTCCAGCTTGACAAGAATTGGGTGGAGGTACGGTCAAAGGTGGAGGCTGCAGTCAATTCGTGGCTTCCTAGGAAACTTTCCTTAAAGGGTAGAGCTGAGGCGTGCGCCACTTACGTCTTTCCTCTCATCCTTTACCGACTGGCCGTACTTCCCCTGCCTGCACAACACCTAAAAGCTCTTGTCGAACTCTTGTCCTCGCTCCTTTGGGACAGAGGAAGACACTGGGTGAGCAGACAGGTCTGTATTCAACGTCCGTGTGAGGGAGGCTTGGGAATGCCGGACTTGAAGTGTCATCGAGATGCTGAGAGGCTGGCCTTCCTGAGCCACTATATGCAGGATGACCAACCGTGGCACCCCGTGGTTACTGCCGCCTTCCCCGACCTCGTTCTCGACCCTTCCATCGAGAGCCGTCGCAGGCCGCGGGGAGAATCTGCCTACATGAAAGAGTGCCGAGCCGCGCTAAAACGACTACCAAGGTCCAGTGACCTTGTGACTGCTACCCGTAGGGAACTCCACAGGGATCTAGTGAAGGGGCCGCTGCCGACCCGCTATGCGCGCGTTTGGGGTGGCAGCAGAGTGAGATCCGCTCCGCGTGGAGCTGGGCGCCAGGTTCGAGTCATCTGAACAATTCGGAGTTCTCTCTGACCTGGCGATTGGCCCGAAATGCACTTCCACTCAACAACATACAATGCAGTTCTGGGTTTCTGGAGTCGCCTGATTGTCCCCGTTGTGGAACAACGGCCGTGGAAACTACGGATCATGCTTTCTTCGATTGCCGCGAACTCCGCCAGTACTGGTCGTATGTCAGTGGGGTGACGGCTCGCATCGATCCTGAGCATCCTCGCCCAATTAATGTATCCAATGTTGTGGACAACGTGAGGCCGCCGTGGGACCGGGAAAGACAAATGGTCTACGTTACGATCCTGGCCGTGGCGAGAATGTTGATTTGGACGTCGCGTCTGCAAGGTTGCCGGGGGGTGTTGTCTTTTTCTGATCAAGATCTGATCGCGTTCTTTAAACACCAACTACGGGTGAAGATCAGATGTGATAGAAGAAGGCTGCATCGCGCGGCATTTGACAGAAGATGGATACATGTGGCAAGTCTGTGTGTACGAAGAGGAGCCAAATTTGAATACGTGTTCCCCGCCTAGGTGTGGAACGCGCAGTTCTGTAAAGTTAAATTAAACAAGTAGTCTCTCAGCTAGCTGAGTGTGTGTTCCATCCCTCCCCGATTAGGAAGCCTCCAAGATCCCCATCCCCTCTTACCTGCAATTTTTGTTTTCACCCCTTCCTCTAAATTTTACCCATCTTCGAGAAAAAGAAATACAAACTAACCTCCATCCCTTACCCACAAAAATTTTCTTTTCTCCATTCACCCCCATCTAGAGGGCATCCCCACCTAGAGACTGACCCGCAGAAGCGAGGTTCCTTTTACAAACCTAGTGGATCGGGCAGTCTATCAACTAGACGGGGTTGGGAGGGTCCTACTAATCACCTTTTGTTTTTTCTTCCCCCTCCCTCGACACAAATGAATTATTGTTACCATTTTATTGTTATCTTTTTTGTTTTTACGCGTCAATAAAAAATGTTTTTAAAATTGGGAGTTACTAGGACGTCCCCCAATATGAAAGGGTGAATGCGGTATTATGGTGAAAGAAGATACTAGCTGGGAGAAACTTTTGACTTTGTTTAGTTCTGGAGTGACAAGGATGACCAACGACCCCCAACATCCCCCCTTTTGAGTTGGCCATGTGCCTAAGTTTTTTGTTCATCGTTGATTTTTTTTCTGTATTTTTTTAACATGAATAAAAGATTTAATATCTCAAAGTGTAGTATCTGTTCTTCAGATGCTGCACTTCTATTTCTTGTTCTCTTTCGGTGGAGGAGAAATCCTTCACGACTGAGACAAATTTTATTTTTGTACCTTTTCTCCTCGTTAAAAAACGACCCTGGTGTCTAACTCTGTCCCGTGGGGAGGCATAGTAAATAGGTACCCCAGTATATAGACGTGCCTTCCACGGCTATTTCAGTATCTTGTTTTATTACGAAAGAGGAAATAACAAATATCATAGGCTTTCTGTCCAACATATTCTTCTGGAATTCCAAAATAACACTACAGCACGAGAACACGCAGATTCTTACGGAACTGTTTTTTCTTCAATTTACCGCAATTGCAAGGAAAAATGTATAAAATTCTGTGGATTGATATAAAATAACTTCAAATTTTTCTAATAAAAGTATTTTATACGTATGTTATTTTAATACTCTTATATTGTTTTAATGATTAATGATATTTGTTATTCCACAACCTATTTTTACATTCGGTACTAATTGGTGAATGAGCATTCAGTTAAACTTGTCTTTTTGACATTTCATGGAAACTATATCAGGCAAAAGTCGTTTTCATTTCGGTCGTCTCTTGTTTATATCTACTTATATTTGACTTATAACATATTGATATGGGAAGTGCATGCTACCCTTACTCAAAAGCAGGCGCACAACTAGAAGTGACTTATTACGGAGAAGGGGAAATTTCGATAAACTTTTGGTGTTTGAATATGTGCTTCAATTTCTGCTATGAAGCATATACTTTACTAACTGTTAAGCAGGAAACGGAAACATCATTCCCTGTAGCATCTCTGATAGTATATCTGATAAATAATTAGCCTAATTACTTTCTCATTTTCAGCAATTATTCCTTAACTTAGGGTCGAGCGTTTGCGGTAATGTCCCTTGATAACACAAGGTAATAAGAGTGTTCTTGGCACACAAGCCACCGTAATTGGAACCAGGAATATTTCAAAAAGAGAGGTTTCGCTTATCCTCAAGATCGAAGAGGCTGTTTGATAAAGTGAGTCTGCGTAAGGAAATGAGATATAAAAAAGCTGTGTAGATATTGAATAGGAGCCAATTAGTTGGATGGACATTAGAATCATTCTTGACTTCTATATTTACATAAAGTGTATGTAACATAGTGTTTATGAGAGAGTGTGGAAAAATATCAGCAGTAAGGAAAGATGGGTTACGTGCGAAGAGATTTCCAGCAGCAGCAGCAGCCTTAAAATTGGGAAGTGTGCGTGAAAAACAAAGTGAGAACAAGAGGCAAAATGCAGTACGAGGTCGTGAGAAGCAAAGTGCGCGTTGGAGAAAATGGGTGTGTAATGTTGAAGACGAGAATGTGCAATTACACCGGCAAAGAAGATAATTACATCTTACCAAATCGTTTCTTCTTGGAGAAACTGAGTTATTGACATCTGAAGATCAAGCTAAGTGGTAGGAGATTCGACTACCGAGCGAATGATAACCTGTTCACGCCCGGTTGTACCTCACCAATTTATTTTTTGTTTCTTAATTATGAGTTCAATTTACGATAAAACAAATAAGTACAATTTAAAATCGCCGCAAGAAAAAAGATTGATTCGTTTGCATATTTAAAAACTAAACATTATTCAAACGTTACTTTTCTTGGACATTCATCGTCAAGCCCAAAAATCAGCTGACGTTATCATGTAAACATTCAATCGCTCCTTTGTAGTGTATTTTTTAGTGGATTTCATCGTTTTGTTCCCTGTCCTGCAGAACATGAATGAGTTTTGCAATTGGGAAAGGGAAGTGGGTTACGGTATTAATGTTTAGTACATTTTAAGTTAGGAAACCAGTCAGAAAGTGGGAAAGATACAGAAAGAAAGAGAAAAATGGGAAGAAGGAAAAGAGCGAAAAGTTGGGTTGTTATTGTTTTTGCTTTTGCAGAACATAATTAAGTTTTGCAAAAAGAAGTAGAAAAACAACAAGCATGAATGTTAGGTGCGTTTCCTCTAGGGAAGTCAATATCTTCAGAGAGCCTCATCTGGTAGCACCAGGCTAAATATTATGGTATCCGTTCGATGCATAGGTAGACATTAATATGAATTAGTCTTTAAGTTCCACTTTTTCTCAGTATTAATCCGTATTTTTGTTTATTTTTCTGCAAAGTAGTCTACCGGGAAAATTATTTTTCGTAATATATACTATTCAATAGCGGAGTGATTCTATTATAATACATAAGCAATCAGCATAAATTATTTTTTTTTTTTTACATTTTCACCCCAAACATGGCACATTGCCACTTTGTTGTAGGAGCTACTATCAGGGACATAGGTATTAGGGGTACTGTGTAGAGAGTTGGGCAGCAAGCTGTCGGTTCAAGTTACACTTCAACTTCTGCACGGCAATACAGTTTTGGAAGCAGGAACCCAAAAGGGAGTACCAAAGTCTAGCTGTCATGGGGAAGAAACTACTGGAGCAGAAGGCTCTCTTACATCTAGGGATCTCTACTGTGTAGGCGTGGGATTTAGCAGCTTGTCGGGTTTGTCGGGGGTACTTACGTCGAGGGGGTACAACTGCTTGCAATTCGTCAGAGCATTCACCGTTAAAGTACTTGTAGAACAGGCAGATGGAAGAAATGTTTCGTCGATGGGACAGTGGCTGAAGTTTAGATGACAGTTCAGGGCCTATCAGCTTAGCGACTCTCTTTTGAACCTTAGCTAGCAGCAAGAGACTAATGGCTAGTGACAGATGCATCAGGATTAAGCCTATTATAAGACCGAGGAACGCTCGACGTCCATGTAGTAAACAAATATGTGTAACCATTGTGATTTTTAAATGCATAAACTAATAACTGTTCGTGAAATCCGAATGAAAACTTAATTTTCTGATTCTATAGTGATTCCTATACACAATTGTCATTTTGCCGATTCATGAACCTGATGCCAGTCAACTGTGTGGCCACACATATATTCATATATTAAATAATGATAAGAAAAAAGTACAATCAAATTGCTAATATAACCAAAGGCTCTTTTTTGTGTCGTAAACTACCATTTATTTGACTTTAAACAAAGGACAATTTACGTCATACTCATTAAAATTCGCTTGTTCGTAATCGTAGCGAACATAAACATATAATGCGTCTCATGAAATAATTTGTATCCACCTGAAGTAATTAATTTTATGCGTTTTCTATATATTGCGTGATATATACATACATACGTATACATATATATATATATGTGTGTGTGTGTGTGTGTGTGTGTTTAGACGGCATTTGTTCTCTATATCATAGGTCATGACATAAAATAGATGTTTTATGCCTCTTAATTCTATTTTCGATCCTCTCAAAATTCGGAATAAGTCATCACTTGTGGCGGGAACTTGCTTCTCTAATCACTATATTTTTCATAAATCAGAGAAGTATTCATCATCAGGGATACATTAATATAACTGGTTTTGAACAAATTATAAATTTCAAAGAAACATTATAAATTGTTCAAAACCAATTAAATACCATATACATTTTGAAAGCAAAATTACAGCACACTATTACGAAAATAAACAACATTTTACTTAAAAATTATTTAAGTTTTTTTTTCATCATGATATAGATTAATTACATCTTATAAATGTAAACTATTGAGAAGTCTGATTATGCAAGTGCTAAATCTATTTTATTCAATAATATTCGTTCAATTTGTCTTTTTCTGTTTACATCACGATATAGTTGTATTATCTATGTTAATTGTAAAAAAATTTAGAAGTCGGTTAGGTAGCTTCTAAGTCTGCGATAGAATATATATATATATATATATATATATATATATATATGCATGTAGATATATATGTATATAATATATATTCTACCGAATACATATATATATTTATATATATTATATATATATATACATATATATAACTACTTAATTTACTCACATTAAAATCATATACGAATGTATAGATTTATGTGTAAACTTTAAGTATTTACTTCAAAAGTGCTCAATATGCAGGTATAGATAGTTAGTAAGTTATAAAATAGATATGGTTATTAAGCTACACTGAATATTCCGCGTGTCATCCACTTTAGGACTATTCAGGCTTAGGCGCATTAGCCTGAAGCGTCCTAGGGTGGATTAAACGCGGAATATATTTTATAAATTACTATATATATATATATATATATATATATATATATATATATATATATATATATATATATATATATATATATATCTGTAGAAATATATTTTCTTATAATATAAATCACTCCTTATTTATGAGATTCATTGTAATTTCAGAGCAATATAGAGAACAAATGACAAATATATATATATATATATATATATATATAACTGCATTTTTTATTTTTATTATCACTTTTTTTATACTCCAAGCTGTTTTAGACTATATACTGGGTATTTAGATTATGGCGTGTGCCTTTTCTCTTATGTATTTTCCACTCTGGTACCAAATGTAGTCAAGATTTTATCTATTTTTATTCTCATACCATGTATATGCTAGTTTACATGTTGCAAAATAGACCTTGTAATTTAATTAAATGTCGATACATATACATATATATATATATATATATATATATATATATATATATATATATATATATATATATATGTATGTGTGTGTGTGTGACCCTGTCAGTGGGGCATTAGAATACACCGACTGCCTCCCTGCAGAGGGTAAAAGTCCCTCAGTGTGTGTCCTGGATATGACCTTTACTTATATCCAGTGGTGAGACCCCAGCATTCGAGCTTTGGGGAGTGTGGAGCCACCCTTCAATTACCATTGCTCCCAGGTCCACTCTGACCCGGAGTGGTAGTACCTGTTAGGTTTCCAACTATGGGTTAAATAGAAACCAACTTGAAAACAACAAATATATTCTATCAAAAATTTTATCTTCAAAATCTTTGGATTCGGCATTAAATAACCCGAAAAGGGTTGATATGCCGTAAAACAAAAAAAAAACAAACAATCAACACACCAACCATATATATATATATATATATATATATTATCATTATTATTATTATTATTATCATTATTAATATTTCATTTTTGTTTCAATTCTATTTTTTTTTTCATATATTATTATAAATAGTGACTGTGTTCTTCTACATTTTATTGTTAGGGGAAGTATTAGTATTTTTCATTATATGTTAGGTTATGCTGTAATTCTTTAGTTTTTAAAGCGTATCATCTATTTAATTTGCTAAATAGAGTTTCAAGTTCTTGACGTATGTATATATACAATTAGCTGTTTCAAAAACACACAAAAAACACACACTTGACATCAGTATATAAAAAGGAATGCCAATTTATTTTCTGTTCAATACTTTCTCAATGTGCTATGGAGAGAGACAGACAGACAGACAGACAGAAAGACGGGGCGTGGTGGAGTGTTTTGGGTGACACAAAATGGCAGCTGGGCGTCTTGATGCCCTTCTCTCTAACTGGTTGGTTGTTGGTTGTTTTTGTTTTTCAGGTTATTTAATGCCGAATCTAGTTATTTTGAGGAACGATTTTTGATGAGGTATGTTTGTTTTTTAAGTCGGATTCTATTTAACCCATAGTTGGGACCCTAACAGGTACTACCACTCCGGGTCAGAGTGGACCTGGGAGCAATGGCAATGAAAGGGTCGCTCCACACTCCACAAGTCCCACAAGCTGGGGCCTCACCATCGGATATAGTTTTAGGTCATATCAAGGACCTCTCTCTAACTGACTTTTTCCTTCGTTTGTATTTTTTTTTGTTATCTACAAAAACATTACATAGGAAGTTCATTTTTCCATGCCGCATTCCAGTGGCCCTTATTACATTCTTCCAAAGGCCAAATTTCAATATGACTGTTTTCAAAACTTGTCAATTGAAGAATGTTGATTTCAAAATTTCTGCACACTTCTTGCAATCGTTATGACTTTTGATGGAATTTGTTGGTTTGAAGATTTCTACAATATTTGCGTGTACGCATCCAGTTTAAATGCGTATGTGTTCAAACAGCAGAAATTCCGGCGTTGCGCAGGATACTATTCAACATATAAAGCCATGCATTTTACAGTTGCCATCTTTTTTAATCTCCGAAACTGTTACATGGTAGTCAGCTGATGATCCCCCTGTTCGCTTTAAAAATAGTTTTTTTTTTAAATTCGTATATAGTTTAATCTCCTTATATACGTCTACCCTATTGCGAAGAAGGATTATGCAAGTGCTGAGTCGATTTAAACATTTTCGTTAAGTTTTTTTTTCTATTTTCCTTTCTCCATCGTTATATAGGTGAATTATCTCTTGTACTGGTAAACTTTTTATAAGTCAGATTATCTATGTGCTAACTTTACGATAGGTTAAATATAAATGTTTTTTTCCTGGAATTTTAATAGCATTTTTATTTTTACTTTTAGATGTTCTTTTACTGAAAATTTTTTAAACTCTCTCTTTCTCTCTCTCTCTCTCTCTCTCTCTGTATATATATATATATATATATATATATATATATATATATATATATATATATATACTAGCAAAAGTACCCGTCGTTTACTGCGTTCAAAAACAGCCTACGGAAAATGGACTCTGATTTATGAAAGCATGATAGGTTATAAAAAGGAAGGGTTCTAAAGAGATAGCATGGAATTTGGGGGTATCAAAACCAAAGCAAAATATGATGAAAGTAAACATAAAATAGATAAACCCCATAATTCTTAATACCATACCTGTTCACATTGAAACACTTATCACAATATTCTGCGGATCTATATTAAAAAAACCTTGTTAAACTTTGTGACATATTTCCATTCTTTGGAGATCAGGTGCGAACGAATACCCCATAATTTTATTATATTATATTTCTCCAAACTTAAATATAATTATCAAAGTATACTTACCCAGATAGATATGAAAAGTTTTTTTTTTATTAATGTGTGTGCCTATTTCCATTCTATGAGCCCCAGGCGCGAACGCAGACTCCAAAAGTTTATTATGGCATCCCTATTACAGTTAAAACATACTTATCAAATTATTTTTATGTACATATCAAAAACACTGTTTAAACGTATGTTTTTAAATTTTTTAATTTTTTATTTCCATAATTTTTAGACATGGCGCGAACGCAGACCCCACAATTTTAATGCACTACCGTTCTGCAGGATCAAACATACCCATTCCTGTGTCTCGATATATATTTTATCATTATATGTAACCAATTTTTAAAATAGTTAACCATATATGAGCCTATTCGTGACCAGACACACACACATTCAGATTTATATTATATATATATATATATATATATATATATATATATATATACATATATAAATATATTATATATATACAAATAAATATTTATGTATATATATATATTTAAATATATATGTATATGTATATATGTATATATTTATATATATAAGTAAATATATACCTATGTCTGCCTATATGTATATATATATATATATATATATATATATATATATATATATATATAAACAAACATAAATTTCAGCCTCATGAAATTAAAAATTGAGTGCCAGAAATGTAACAATATACATAATTAAAAATATATTAAATCGAACTAAAATATTAGCATCCACAAAAACTACTCATTGAAATGTAAAAAAAAAAAACATCAAACAAGTACTTATTAGCAATCACTTTCTCGCATTACTTTCTTGATGAACAAATAAAACGAATGCTACACTCCCTTAAAACCCTAATAATTACAATTATTAGCACCGTAATGCCAATCCCATCAATATCAAATGACAGTATCGAAGAAAATCGAAATGCTTATGTATTACTGTATAAATAACTCATCATTTTACACAGGTTTTTGGTAATATATTCCATGTATTTGTTCGAATTTATCTTAACTCTTGATGTTTCGCTAAGGACTATAATGAAAGCAACGGACGACTGGGAAGTTTTCTATTAAAAGTGAAATCAAAGAAGCTTAAAGCTTAAATGTTACCGTCGATTTTTTCTTATTCAGCTACACACTGAAGATCATGTTATGATCTTTCGTCTCTTGTAGATAATTGTACGATAGTTTCCTCTCGTGTCCGCCATAGAACGTAGTGTCATCAGCCAATATATTTATGTCGGACACATTTTATCAGGAAAACGGATTATGAATAACAGGAATAATACTCGTCCAATTATCGACTTTTGAATTTTACTCCTATTTTAGACATGATATTTTGAATTACGGACATTTCTTATCTGATAATAGTAAGTATTCATCTACCGTGAAGATTCATTTTTAGGGGAAGACGTCCAAGAAACTATCAAATTATTAAGATTAATTTGGGTTTAACACTCAATCTTCCTCCGCTTTGATACATGTAATATACGACACAGAATTATATTAAGAATGTTTATTCCAATGTCCTCACATGTTTTACAAATATAGACGATCTGGTTTGATTAGACATTTAAATTTCTGTCAATTTATTTGTTTTATATTCTAATAAAATATCCTACACTCCTAACCTACTCGTCCCATTAGTTGCTTTAAAAATAAATATTACTCATGTAGCAAAGATTGCTCATAACGAATTCCATCTTTGTGTTGATTAATAATTCGTACATAAATATGCCAGCAAGTTGACATGTGAAATATCCATTTCTAATTTGTCGACATAGTTTAATAAGTTTGGCGCATGCGCAAATTCAATATCAGCTAGAGTTTGTTAATTTTCAATCATTCTTATCTATTTCTCGATAGCAACTTTGAACGCGACAGATACGCAAAATAAGGTATCGTAGCTAGAGCACTAATTTTTTTTAATTTTATTTTTATTTTTTTTTTACTTTTGAGTCTACTTGTTATTTGTAATCTATATAAAACTATGTTGTGTTTTTTGTTATTATAGTGACCTTGAGGTTATCAATTAAAAAAGTGTAATTAAATAAAATAATTCTTTTCTTTAACTAGAAATGTTTCTCGATTTCTTCAATGCATTATGATCTAATGTTAACTTTTAATTAGAATGCGCAATTTTTAACGCTTTAGGTTGTATATGAGTGTCAGTTGGCTTATAAAAGAATCAAAGGAGACGACCAATAACTAAATCATTTCAGATAACTCTGTGAAACCTATAAAAGTCTGTCAGAATTGCTCTACTTTCATCACACACAAGAGCTCTTTTCCTTTGCTGAAGGATTGGTGTATTATTGCTGGTGAAATACGGAAATCAAAATGACAAGTAAAATCTCTACGTTCGTTTTATTGCTCATTCTACTTTCTTTAGCTGCATTCTATTGTGAAGGATGCATTGGTGTTGGAAAGGAAACACGCGATGTTCCAGTCGGCATGAAAAACATCGAAAATGATATCGACACTACAATAATTGACATCACGACCAGAAATGATGAGGATTCACCTACATTAGTAAATCGAATGTATTGTAAGCACGGGTTATCTTTGGAAAATAGAAATGCCGAAAGAAAACACAAACGGCAAAGGACAATTGACTCGCCCTTCGTGGAACTATTGAGAAACATCCTGCTGGCATATAATAGTACTTTCAGGGTAATATACTCGCACATGTCAATGAATTATTTTTGGAAATTATAAGCAAATTGACAACAGGCAATGCGCGTATGTATTTCAAAGTTTCTTGCATTACAATAACAATAAGGAGTTATCAAAATAAAAGTTAAAATTGAATTAACGACTGCAATATTTATAATGGGAAAATTATTAATTAAAAGGAAATTATTTTCTGATCGATAACATTCATCATGGTAATGCTTTAAAAATTATAATTTTACAATAGAAAATGAAATAGCAAGAAAGTAAAGAATGAAAATATGATTATGTCTAGAAATGCACGGATGAATATTCATGGAAATTTCTGCAGAAAATCATCAGAATTGATGCGCGATATCTATGATTTTCGATATCTTCTATTTCTGATAGGAAAGCAACCGTAAAGCATACTGATTTCTTTAAAGAATGAAACATTATTTTTTTGTTGAGCTTTCTTGTAAAATACAATTTCATACTATATATATATATATATATATATATATATATACGCACAAGTATATGGGGTGTATACGTGCATGTTAATGTGAGTTCGACTACATATTTTTTTTATTTCTGTAATGCATTGTCGATTTTGTAACTTTGTATGCTTTTATATACGAATAAAACCATTTTTTCATAGCCATTTTTTAATTACACTGTGCAATTAATTTCAGGTTAAAAAAATTGCACGCCACATAAATTATGTTTTAATGTAAGAAATGTTTGCTGATACTAAAACTAACTTTTATTGCACTAGACTCGGCAGCGTTTTTATTTGTTATAAATCATATTTTTTATTGTGCGTTATAAATGAAAAATAAAAAATAGTCAGTTTGAACAACATTGGCTCTCTTTACCCTCTTCACATTTCTTAACTATGTTCTGTTATTCTATCTTCCCATTTCATATCCCAGGAGCAGTCATTCATCATACTTGGTTTAACTTTCTGTTAATAAATTTCTCCATCATTGAAATATCCAGTTTGGGATTAATAGGTTGGTCACCCTCGTCATTAAGATTCTTCACAAAATTGTACAAAGTGACGATTTTGCGAGAAAAAAAGAGCATTAAACTACGCATACGAAAATTCAATTAATTACTTTAAAAAAGTTTAATATTCATTTCCTATCTTCCGATTGCTGCATCGGCAGGAGACGCGACTAGAGTGTTTAATGTATTCGTTTTGATTTTACCTGATGGCGCCCAATCAATTTTAAAAAACTTTTCAAACTACTACTATATTTACAATATAATATTCAATAGTGAATTGCTTCTCTGATAAACGGGAAAACATGCATAAATTACATTACGTTTTTACAACTCGACAAATCATTGCTTTCCCCATCAGATATATAAATTAACTAACAAATCTGAGTAATGACTTAAAACTAAATAATTATACTAATAATGTTTATAATATCAGAGAATTAATTGTATTACGCCAAAGTTTTACAATAAAATACAAGCAAAATTTTTAAATATATAAAAAAAAGTTTATATTACTTGTTTTGATCGGACTACCGTTCTCATCTGGAGTGTTACTTGCGAAACGTTTTTACCTTCGTCATACATGTTGATCGTTATCTTTTAAAAGAATAGAATGGAGAACAGTTACTGACTGCGTGGGTAGTTTCGTATTCTAGTAGTTTTTTTCACTGTGGTTTCAAATGTGTGAAATAATTGATTGAAAATGGGGGGATAATTTTAATAATATTGTACAGGGGATTATTATCATTGAAATTTAAATAGGGATTGTGCAAATGTTTGTGTTTTCTACAATAAGATGTTCTCATATGTAGCAGAAATTCCACGCTTTGTCTGCTGGGTATTTTTTAACATGTGTGACGCTTCTTTGCGGCTCCACCTTGCACCTCTGTCAATTATTTTGGCTCCTTTTCACAAATGAGAAGCGTGGCATATTTCTTTTCATATGTGGTCAGCTAGTCCCAACATTTCGTCCTCCATCCACCCCAAGATTTTACAGGGTTCTTCTAGCCTTACTTTTAATGCGCCACTTGTAATAGCTTTTTATAGTTTTTCGCATTTTCATTAAATCTCATATACGCAGTTTTTTAGTCATGCGAAATTAAATCGTACTAGGAGTAATTTGAGGGTTATGATGTCATGTGAACTGCATATTTAAAAAAAAAATCGTATAGGCCCTTTTTGCATGATGTGCAAACAGTGGCGACGTTTCGAGTATTGTCCTTTAGTTGTTGATGTAGATTATTCGAATCCGCTGTAACGCTTTCTTTGTAGCAATTTCTGTGGATGGTTATTCTTCGGTTGTACTGTAACGGTTTGTTTTCACTATAGAGAAGATACAAAATTCTGATCCGTGCTGGTAATTATTAATACATCCAGGATTTTGAGCGTGTTGTCGGGTTTGATTCAAAGGTTAATTCGATAGAACGGCATGTGGAGTTCACGTGGTCTCGTAAGAATTGGACAATTTCTTCCGGGGCCGTAATATAAATATACTATCAAAATATCGTAGCCACAGTTAGTTTCCGTGGTTTTTAGCTTACTGCCAACTCCCCCAAATGTTCCATACATATATATATATATATATTTATATATATATATATATATATATATATATATATATATATATATATATATATATATATATATATATATATATAAAGCTGAATGTCTGCGTGTGTGTTTCTGGTCACGAATAGGCTCCTATATGGTTGACTATTTAAAAAAAACTGATTACATATAATGATAGAAGATCTATCGAGACACAGGAATGGGTATGTTTCATCTGGCAGAACGGTGGTTCATTAAAATTGTGGGGTCTGTGTATGCGCCTGGTCCACAAAGTATGGAAATAAAAAAAATTAAAATTAAAAAAAACGTTTACAAGGTTTTTCTTTTTCATATAGATGTACATAAGAATACTTTGATAAGTATGTTTTAACTTAAATAGAGATGGTATAATACAATTGTGGGGTCTGCGTTCGCGCCTTGCCTCCATCATTAGTTTGGTTTCGTGTGGTGATAGTTATGTTATTAGTGTTAATTATTAAAGTTGAGGTTTTAAATGTAGTATACTATATTATTAGTTTGATATTTTTGTCCTATTTTGTAGGTAAGGTGTATCTTTGAATGAGGTTTGTTATGTTTTCATGTGCTTTATTGTTAGTGTGTAGTTGAATTTTATAGTATACTTTGATGGTGTCGTTTTCTAAAGGTTAGGGTTTATGTTTTTATTGTAGAGTGATTAAAGGTTTTATATACTTATCGACGATTCTATTAGGAAAATCATTGTTTATTAGAGTTAATTCTATATTTGTTATTTCTTTGTAGAATATTTTTCGGGCTGATGCTATATTATATGAGCTGTGAATGATTTTTCTTTTATAAATGTGCAGTTTATATTTTTCTAGGCATTCGCTATGGTAATTTAAGTGTATTGCATAAGTGTTGGTTGTTTTTGTATGTTTCTTAATCAATTGTTAGGAAAACAACATAATATTATTACGGTAATTATGTTAAAAAATAATTCAAAACGTACACACATTGGCGGACTGCATGTCTGTCTTTGTGTATGTGTGTATGTACTTTTTATTTTCTTAACAACTTTGAATACGGAGGGCCAACCCCGTTCTAAATTCTTTGAAATATATTTTTCAATTGTTTCATTCGATACTATTATTTATACAAAAGAGTTGGGTCAAATAAATAATAATGAGATTTTGAATAGATTCATAAAGAGATCTGTATTAAAAAAAAGCACACACCCACACAAGAAAATAATATATTGTTTATTCCTGCTCTATTCACCTGTTAATAGAATTTGCATATCTTTACTATACTTTAAATTGAAATGTATATTTAGGTAATTATGTACGAAAATCTAATAGTTGTATTATTAATGAGGGATAGGAAATTATATATGTTTATATATATATATATATATATATATATATATTGAGTAAGATGATTGATAATTTATAATTAAAGTTAAACATTAAAAATCTGTTTCACAAGGAAGGGCAAACGAAATCAATAATTGTACGATCGTTTCGGAAACAATGTTTTTTATTGAGATAGACAATAAGTCTTATACAATAATTTTATCATATTCTTGTTTTAAACACGGTGTCCTCATCAACAAAAATATTGGGTGGGCGTTTCATAAACTACATTTAACACCCCAATGTATGCATGGACGGTGATACTTATGAGTTATATAAGGTGAACCATTAAAAGATACATCTGCCTTACTTATGCTAGCTGTATTTTTGGTGTCCTTAAAAATAACCGCCCAATATTTTTGATGATGAGGAGACCCTGTATCAAAAAACTATATGATCAAATTATTGTCCAAGAGTTATTACCTATCTTAATAAAACCATCGTTTCCGAAATGATCGTGCAATTTATTGATTTTGTTTGTTCTTTCTTGTGAAACCGATTTTTAATTTTTAATTTTAATTATGAATTATCAATCATCTTACTCAATATCAAATTATCTCTAGGATATATACGCCTATCGTGCTTAATATATACCTACATTAAAACGAGCACTGTTTTTTTATATTTTATTTTAATTTTATTAATAGAATTTACTAATATATTAAAACATACTCTGCTCTTTAGACTGTTGTTCTAATCCCCTTAAAATATGCATGTATATATATATATATGTATATCAAACAGGGTTTTTTTTTTTAAAGTATTACGATGCCCCATTTAACTCTTGCTAAGGGCGAATCAAAATAAATACTCCCACCGGACAATGCCGGTACGCTCGTCTTGCTCACGAAACATTACAATGTTTTTTTGATATAGATTTACTTTGATAAGTATGTTTTAACTTAAAAAGAGATGGTATAATAAAATTGTACGGTCTGCGTTCGCGCCTTGCCTCCATCATTAGTTTCGTTTCGTGTGGTGATAGTTATGTTATTGGTGTTAATTATTAAAGTTGAGGTTTTAAATGTAGTATACTATATTATTAGTTTGATATTTTTGTTCTATTCTGTAGGTAAGGTGTATCTTTGAATGAGATTTGTTATTATGTTTTCATGTGCTTTATTGTTAGTATGTAGTTGAATTTTATAGTATACTTTGATGGTGCCGTTTTTTAATGGTTATGTTTATGTTTTTATTGTAGAGTGATTAAAGGTTTTATTTACTTATCGACGATTCTATTAGGAAAATCATTGTTTATTAGGGTTAATTCTATATTTGTTATTTCTTTGTAGAATATTTTTCGGGCTGATGCTATATTATATGAGCTGTGAATAATTTTTCTTTTATAAAGGCATGGTTTATATTTTTCTAGGCATTCGCTATGGTAATTTAAGTATATTGCATAAGTGTTGATTGTTTTTGTATGTTTAAGTTGTGTATTTAGTGGAGTTGCTTGAATTTACTAATACGTCGAGAAGTGTCATGATCTTATTTATGTTTGGCTTGTTTGTAAATTTGTGGACAGAGCTTGTTTCTAAATTAATTTTGACATTTTTGTGTCTTGTACGGATTCGGCTGCAGTGCGTACGTCATCGACATATCGGGCATAGATAGTGGGTTTATTTTTTTATCGGAGAACATTTTGGTTGGTTGTTTTTGTTTTACAGCATATCAACCTTTTTCAGGTTATTTAATGCCGAATCAACTTACTTTGAGGAACGATTTTTAATGGAGTATATATATTTTTTAAAGTCAGATTCTATTTATTATTATCGTTGCAATTTAAAGTTGGGGTTGTGCAAATGTGTGTATTTCCTACGATAAGATGTTCTCATATGTAGCAGAAATTCTACGCTTTGTCTGCTGGATATTTTTTAACATATGTGCCGCTTCTTTGCGGCTCCACCTTGCACCTCTGTCAATTATTTTGGCTCCTTTTCACAAATGAGAAGCGTGCTCTTTTTCTTTTCATATGTGGTCAGCTAATCACAACATTTCGTCCTCCATCCCCCCCACGAGTTTACAGGGTTCTTCTAGCCTTACTTTTAATGCGCCACTTGTAATAGCTTTTTATAGTTTTTCGCATTTTTATTAAATCTCATATACGCAGATTTTTAGTCATGCGAAATTAAATCGTACTAGGAGTAATTTGAGGGTCATGATGTCACATGAACTGCATATTAAAAAAAAACAAATTGTATAGGCCCTTTATGCATGATGTGCAAACAGTGGTTATGTTTCGAGTATTGTCCTTTAGTTGTTGATGTAGATGTTTCGGATCCGCTGTAACGCTTTCTCTGTAGTAATTTCTCTGGATGGTCATTCTTAGGTTGTACTGCAACGGTTTGTTTTCAGTATAAAGAAGATACAAAATTCTGATCCGTGCGGGTTATTATTAATACATCCAGGATTTTGAGTGTGTTGTTAGGTTTCATTCAATGGTTAATTCGATAGAACGGCATATGGAGTTCACGTGGTCTCGTAAGAATTGGACGATTTCTTCCGGGGCCATAATATAAATATACTATCAAAATATCGTTGCATCATAGTTATTGCCCGTGGTTTTTAGCTTACTGCCCAACTCCCCCAAATGTTCCATATATATATATATATATATATATATATATATATATATATATATATATATATATATATAAAGCTGAATGTCTACGTGTGTATTTCTGGTCACGAATAGGCTCCGATATGGTTGACTATTTTTAAAAACTGATTACATATGATGATAGAAGATCTATCGACACATAGGAATGGGTATGTGTCATCTGGCAGAACGGTGGTTCATTAAAATTGTGGGGTCTGTGTTCGCGCCTGGTCCACAAAGTATGGAAATAAAAAAAATTAAAAATTATAAAACAAACGTTTACAAGGTTTGTTTGATATAGATGTACATAAGAATACTTTGATAAGTATGTTTTAACTTAAATAGAGATGGTATAATAAAATTGTAGGGTATGCGTTCGCGCCTTGCCTCCATCATCAATTTGGTTTCGTGTGGTGATAGTTATGTTATTGGTGTTAATTATTAAAGTTGAGGTTTTAAATGTAGTATACTATATTATTAGTTTGATATTGTTCTTCTATTCTGTAGGTAAGGTGTATCTTTGAATGAGGTTTGTTATTATTTTTTCATGTGCTTTATAGTTAGTGTGTAGTTGAATTTTATAGTATACTTTGATGGTGCCGTTTTTTAAAGGTTAGGTTTATGTTTTTATTGTAGAGTGATTAAAGGTTTTATTTACTTATCGACGATTCTATTAGATTCTAGTTATTTTGAGGAACGATTTTTAATGGAGTATATATATTTTTTAAAAGTCAGATTCTATTTAACCCATAGTTGGGACCCAAGCAGGTACTACCACTCCGGGTCATAGTGGACCTGGGAGCAATGGCAATTAAAGGGTAGCTTCACACTCTCCAAGGCCCGCAAGGTTGGGCCTTCCCATCGGATATAGTTTTAGATCATATCCAGGACCGGAGAACATTTTGATTTCGAGGTTGGTTATAATAGTATTCTGCAAACATTGAGGCTAGAGGTGATTCCATTTAGAATCCATCTATTTGGATGCATGTTTTTCCATTAAGGTCAATAAAGCATGTGGTGAATTTTAATAACTTTTCAGAGGGTGTTATAGTGAACTTTCACACCTTTGACAGTGGAGTTTTTGACCGAAACCCGATTAAAAAGGAAATGTACAGACACGGACAGGCAATATTACATTTAATGATATATAAATGAAAACACTGACAATGGTCCTCGGCCCGTAAATTTAATATATGAGTTCAATTTTATGTAGTTTAACTACTGAAAAAATGTCATTGAAATCAAATCAACAAACAATTATTAATCAAACCAATAAACAACTTACAGTAATATCAATTATTTCATGCATTTTTAAATCTGACTAGAATGTTTATAAGTCTAATTAAAAAATATCGGTTATACATTGGGTAATAACTACTTAAATGCTTGTTAAGGGAAACAACTAGTGGTGATTGTTTGTTCTTTTGCTGTGCAAATATAATGGAATATATAGATTCCTGGTGTCTCTAATGCATTTAATAATCTTTGCTTGAATGAAAAAAGACTGCCTAATTATAGCAACTTCATATATATATATATATATATATATATATATATATATATATATATATATATATATATATATATATAAACAAGCGGGGGTGGGCGCGCCCGGCTTTGCTCGAGCGTAAGATACGGTTAAATATGATGTTTTTATTAGTCCAGATTCCGTATATATATAACCAAAACCGCACATTCCAAGCTTGGCGATGTTACCATTGTGCCCACGTGAAACGTCGAGTAAAAAAATAAGAATAAAAAATAAACTAATGTTAATGCCAATTAAAAACTAATTTAAGCGACTAAAGACCCATAAAATAACGGGCTTAAAAATACAATCATTTGAGGCCCCTATCTGCGACTTTTTGTCCGGAGGCGACAGATTTTGACAATTTGGAGACAGCCAGGCAGAGAGACAAATAGCATGTTATTATTAGACTGGCCGGGGAGGCGCCCGTCATTGACTGCTTGTAAAATAGGCTTTTATATTATATTTTAATTTGTCCAAGTGTGTGTATATATTCTTATAGAGTCGTGCTTCCTAAAACGTGTCATCAGGCAGAATCGAAACCAAAGCATAAAAAACCAGGCGACATTACCAATGCACCAACGACGCATATGAACTGCTTAAAAACAAAAATAAACTAAGATGAATGTACACAATGTAAAACGATTTTTTTTAAATTGTGACCTTAAAACTATTTTACCGTCTAACGACGCGTAAAAGAACGCTTATTAAATATCCAATCATTGGAGGCCCCTGGCGCTGCTTTGCGACATTAGTTTCGGAGGTCATTGAGTTGGAAAATATGGAGAAAGACTGAAAGACGTATGGTCTTTTATTTATTTATTTATTTATTTATTTACATATATATATGTATATATATATATATGTGTGTGTGTGTGCGTGTGTGCGTATGTATTTTGTACATATATATATATATGTATATATACATATATATATATATGTATATATGTATGTATGTACATGTATATACGAGGGGTGTGCAATAAATAACATCTCATCTCTCTCTCTCTCTCTATATATATATATATATGTATATATATATATATATATATATATATATATATATATATATATATATGTATACATATATATAACTGTGTTCCAAGAAACCCAGTGTGGTTTTAGGGCAGGAAGAGGAACTGTGGACATGATCTTCAGCCTTCGGCAACTACAGGAGAAAGCGAGGGAGCAGAATAAGGACTTGTTTGTCACATTCGTTAACCTCACAAAAGCATTTGATACCGTCTGTAGGGATGCCCTGTGGACTGTTTTAAGGAGGCTTGGTATTCTGCACAAGATGTTGAATGTGAGTCTCCTTTCACTGGGGAATGGTGGCGACAGTACGATCTGGCTGTGAACAAAGTGAACCATTTGAAGTGTCAAATGGAACTAAGCAAGGATGTGTCCTTGCTCCGATCCTATTTGCTCTTTTCTTTTCAGTGATGCTTGAGACAGCTTTCAGGAACACCTCAGGAGTTATAGGTGTTGAGTATCAATCAAGTGGAGAATTATTTAACCAGCAACGGTTCAAGGCCAAAACCAAGACTTCTGTGCAGACTGTTCTTGACCTCCTTTATGCTGATGACTGTGCTATTGTCACCCATAGTCTTGATGACATGCAGAACATCCTCAACAGCGTTTCTGGTGCATGTAAGGCCTTCTGTCTGACAATTAGCATAAAAAAGACTGAAATTATTCACCAGCCAAAACCAAACACTACTTCACAACCAGTGGTATATATTAATGGTAAAGCTTTAAAAAACAGTATCTTCTTTTACATACCTCGCCTCTATTGTGTCTGGTGATGCTAAATTTGAAAAAGACATCCAATGTAGAATTAATAAAGCTAGTGAGGCATTTGGTAGGTTGCAACACAGACTCTGAAACAGCCACGATGTGTCTCTAAAAGTAAAGGTGGAAGTCTACAAATCTGTTGTTCTGCCTACTCTTCTGTATGGTGCCGAAACGTGGACCTTGTACCGCAAGCATATAAATCAGCTTGACTCCTTCCATATGAGATGTCTGCGTTTTATCTGGAATTTTGGATTGCAGGATTGTGTTCCGAATAGTGAATTACTGGAGAGATGTGAAATCACTGGTATTGAATCATTTTTGATCAGGATACAAATGCGATGGTCGGGTCATCTTGTAAGAATGGATGACTCAAGAGTTCCTAAGAAACTTTTTTATGGGCAACTGACAAATTCTGTCCGTCCAATAGGGTGCCCCCTGCTTCGTTACAAAGATAAACTAAAAGACACTCTGAAACGTTGTTGAATTTCTCTGAGTTCCTGGGAGAGTGCAGCAGAGGATCGCAGAAAATGGAGGAAGACGTGTTTCCTGGGGACCAAAGAATTTGAACATAACCGCCTTTGTCATAGGGACAACCTTCGTGCAAATATGAAGGCAAAGCACAAGGAACATCCACCTAAAAATGAATATGTATGCCATTGTAGTTTCAGAGCACGCAGCAAACCAGGGTTATCTGTTCATTCGAGAAGGCATCTTTGACCTACGAGCATATGAAAGTTCATCATCTGCGGAGGAGTGTGCGGGACGTCTACAGTATTGCAATTACGCATGTGGTGTCACAAATCTTCGATGAGAGAATCCACCATATATATATATATATATATATATATATATATATATATATATATATATATATATATATATATATATATATATATATATATATATAAACACGGCATAATCGGGTTGACACACCGGTTCTCGTCAGATTACCGAAGTTAAGCAACGCTGAGCCTGGTTAGTACGAGATGGGTGGTCATTTGTGAATTCTAGGCGCTGTATGTACTCTCCAGTTATCTTGGCATTTTCCAGTCGTCCTTTACTTCACTTGCCCCTGGTATTTAACAATGTTGACTCAGGAGAGGTGTGGTTGGAGATTACGCACCTCCTACCACAAAAATGGCACGCGCCCGCACCCCTCGTGAGTATCCATAATCATTAAAATACTGAAAGAGCCTGATTCTTCATATATATATATATATATATAAATAAATATATGCATATATATGTATATATATATGCATATATGTATTTATATTTTAATGACTGAGATTGCTTTGAATGTAATTCATGTGTAAAAATGTGATGCTGAGTGTGATGCGTGTGCAGAAATAAAACTTATTCAAATACATGAAAACTAAGAATTGAGACCCGGGATCAGATTTCATCCTGTGCTTCACAACGATGCTCTGCCTCATGTGGACATAGTCATCGATTCTTAAATAATAACTTGGTATATCCCATGAGTGTAGAAATGTAAAAGCGATTCATATCTGAGGGTCAACGGATATCCTATACTTTTATTTTCTGTTATCTTTTTCACCCCGAACACAAAGGAATAAATGCATCTGCAACAGATATGAATAGAATTTTTTTTAATCAATTGTTAGGAAAACAACATAATATTATTACGGTAATTATGTTAAAAATAATTCAAAAATGTACACACATTAGCGGACTGCATGTCTGTCTTTGTGTATGTGTGTATGTACTTTTTATTTTCTTAACAACTTTGAATACGGAGGGCCAACCCCGTTCTAAATTCTTTGAAATATATTTTTCAATTGTTTCATTCGATACCATTATTTATACAAAAGAGTTGGGTCAAATAAATAATAATGAGATTTTGAATAGATTCATAAAGAGATCTGCATTAAAAAAAAACACAAACCCACACAAGAAAATAATATATTGTTTATTCCTGCCCTATTCACCTTTTAATAGAATTTGCATATCTTTACTATACTTTAAATTGAAATGTATATTTAGGTAATTATGTACGAAAATCTAATAGTTGTATTATTAATGAGGAATAGGAAATTATATATGTTTATATATATATATATATATATATATATATATATATATATATATATTGAGTAAGATGATTGATGATTTATAATTAAAGTTAAACATTAAAAATCTGTTTCACAAGGAAGGGCAAACGAAATCAATAATTGTACGATCGTTTCGGAAACAATATTTTTATTGAGATAGACAATATGTCTTATACAATAATTTTATCATATTCTTTTTTTAAACACGGTGTCCTCATCAACAAAAATATTGGGTGGGCGTTTCATAAACTACATTTAACACCCCAATGTATGCATGGACGGTGATACTTATGAGTTATATAAGGTGAACCATTAAAAGATACATCTGCCTTACTTATGCTAGCTGTATTTTTGGTGTCCTTAAAAATAATCGCCCAATATTTTTGATGATGAGGAGACCCTGTTTCAAAAAACTATATGATCAAATTATTGTCCAAGAGTTGTTATCTATCTAAATAAAACCATCGTTTCCGAAATGTTCGTGCAATTTATTGATTTTGTTTGTTCTTCCTTGTGAAACCGATTTTTAATTTTTAATTTTAATTATGCATTATCAATCATCTTACTCAATATAAAATTATCTCTAGGATATATACGCTTATCGTGCTTAATATATACCTACATTACAACGAGCACTGTTTTATCATATTTTATTTTAATTTTATTAATAGAATTTACTAATATATTAAAAATACTCTGCTCTTAAGTCTGTTGTTCTAAACCCCTTAAAATATGCATGTATATATATATATGTATATCAAACAGGGGGTTTTATTTAAAAGTATTACGTTGCCCCATTTAACTCTTGCTAAGGGCGAATCAAAATAAATACTCCCACCGGACAATGACGGTACGCTCGTCTTGCTCACGAAAAATTACAATACTAAAATCTAAGAATCAAAAAATAGTTATCAAAATAGAATAAGAGAACCCCTACCCTTATTTCAGAAGTGCTGGTTCTCCCTCTCCCTACACATACACATCAGTAACGACCTTGGATCACAGTCACCTTACTAGGGAAGCAAATAACTTCATAATACTATAAAACAGTACACACATTTTCAAACAAATAAAAGAACCCCCCCACACACATATCCTACCCTAAAGGTAAAGAGAAAGCACAAGAAGGGGGAGAGAGTGAGAGAGAGAGAAACACAACACAGGAGTGACCATAGCCCAATAAAACAGTAATACAAATAAATTCCAATAAATAGTAGACACTTACACGTTTCCACCACTTGGAAACACTTTAAATGAACTACAATTTTTTTTTAAATAATTTCTGAAGATGACGCTTCGCGGAACGTCTGAAACGCGTTAAAAATGATTTCAGTGATTTAAAAACATTATTACAATGATCTAAACATAATTCTCAATGAAAAACCAAGACACGGAATAATAAAATAATGTTAAAAAATACACATTGTTGGTGACTACCCCCTTATTTAAATATACATCTTTCTTTCGTTGGGATTTCTAAACCCATTTGGTATATATATATATATATATATATATATATATATATATATATATAATAAAAACAATCATACATAGATATGTATATACATGTATATATATATGCATATATATATACGTACATACGTGCATACATACACACATACATACATACATACATACACACATACATATAACATGACGGGTTTGTATGTCGGACTTTTAAATTTGTTTAATTATTACTGGGTTTCTTTATAATGTTGAAATTTTTATGTTATTTACTATTGTTTAATATATATATATATATGTATATATATATATATATATATATATATAGCAAAAAATAGTAAGTATTAAAACCATAAGAAGGTGCTCAATACTATTGCAGAGAAAATATGCGTTTTATTCTTTACTTACCGTTTTATCTGCTTAGTTACACATTTTTCGGTTGCCGGGCCATGTCACTTATCTTCCAGCAACGTCAGACCTTACAGAAACCTCTCTGTAAGGTCTGACGAGGCTGCTGGATCGTAGACATAGCCCAGCAACCGAAACATGTTTAACTAAACAGATAAAACGGTAATAAAAATAAAACACGCTCATACACACAATGACACACAATGACACACACACGCATATAAATATATGCACATATATATATATATATATATATATATATATATATATATATACAATTATACATTATATAAATGCAACTTTGTCACTGTGTTTCAGTTCGTTACTTATAGGCTCCGAAATGGCGAAACAGATTTTCTTTTTAACTTACAAAGCTTTACTTTATAAGTCTGGGAGTTATCTTATTTTAGTTTTGTTTCAGAATACCCGCGATAATTACCAATAATCGATAATGGAAACCGTTATTTTAATTTTTCTGTCATCGGTAAAGCCATTTTTCCATGTCGTCGCTTAACATCAATGATTAACAAATAGTCCGTGAAAAATCTACTGTGGTTAAGTAGATAGCGTATTTTTATTTTTTTTTTGTATAACGTTATCTGTAGTTCAATAATCTGAACGTAAATTTCATTAACTGTAAATAATTTTATAAGACTTTAAAATGTACGTGTTTTTTTTTATTTTATTTGGTTTCATGGCGTGCTATGACCGGTCTTTTTTTCGTTAACTAGCAACAAGTTTATATAAACTAATTTTCTAAAAATAGCAGTAGCTTATCTAGAGTACAATGTTGAATAGCATATCTTTTCTACTAAATTATTCATGGAGACATGTGAAGCTTCCTCCCCGGTGAATTACGTAATTTGAACTTGCAAAAGTAGTTAAAATCAGATTTAGCCGGAAACAATTAGCTGCGAGCGGTTTTCCACTCCATGTCTATCCAGTATACATTTATGTAGTTATCTACGTTAATTTTTACTATTTTGATATCTGTGTGTCTTTAAGATATATGTTATCTAATGCAGTTTGAAAGCTAAATGGTGTGTTTCGATTAGAGCTGAAGCAATTCAAAATATATGGATTTTCAGATTTTTTCAACACTAATGTAAAATGGGTGCAGTATAAAACGCATTAGAGATTTAGTCATTTTATAAAACGTACGCAAAATGTAATAATTAAAATAGAATAAAGCGTTTTTAAGAAGTCTAACGAACACTACTTTAAATCGCTGTAATGTTGGATCCGTTGCTCTCTTTCTCTCTCTCTCTCTCTCTCTTTCTCTCTCTCCCTCTCTGTTACATAAATGAAGTTGTGGAAAAACATTTTTTCTTCATCAGAAGTTGCTTGCAAAAACATGTTTGTAATTAATCGGAAGTAACATTTTCAGATCATTTTCGTAGTGTTAAAACTTTTTAACATTAAATATAGGAGTTGAAAAACGAATCAATTGTTTTTTACAATTCAATATAAGTGAAAGTTCCAGGTCATTTTGTAAATAATCTGAGATGATTTTTCCTAAGCATCTTTTTTTTGTAATTCTCCCAGAGAATTTTGTAATTTATCAGAAGTGACTTATCTAGGAATTTGTAAAAATTAATTAAAAGCGATTTTCCACAGAATTTTATTATGAGCCAAACGTGATTTTTCAGGGGTTTTTTAATTAATCAGCAGTGAATTATACATAGCAATATTTTTATTAATATGAGATTCTTTTTCCGGCCATTTTTGTAATCAATGAGAAGGCGCATTTCTAGTGATTTTTGTAATTATTCAGAAGATACATATACACGAATCTTTTGGAAATAATCAAATATGACTTTTCAAAAACATTTTATTATTAATCGGAAATGTCTTTTGAAATTACTTTAAAGTGACCTTTCCAGGACATTATTGTAATAAACAAAAAATGACTTTTAGAGGGTTTTTTTTAATTAATTAGAGGGCATTTGTTTAATGAATCAGAAGTAACTTTTGGAATTAATCTGAGGTTAATTTTCTAGGACATTGTAAAATTCCTCAGAAATTACGTCTCCATTGCATGTTGTAATTAATCAGAAGTGAGTTTTCAATAACATTCTTGTAATTAATCAGAAATGATTTCTATTTTGTAATTAATCAGAAATGATTTCTATTTTGTAATTAATCAGAAATGATTTCTATTTTGTAATTAATCAGACGTAGTTTTACCAGTTTTTTTTTGTAATCAATCAAAAGTTACTTTTCCAGAGTATTTACTAATAAATCAGATCTGACTTTATCATGATATTTTTGTAATAAATACGAAAGTGATTTCTTCACATTTTCAATTTGTTAGAAAGCCATTTTTGTAATTAACTTGAGGTTACTTTTCAGGGCATTTTTGTAATTAATCGGAAATGCCCTTTCCAGGGCATTGTGTAATTAATCACAAGTTACTTTTCCAGGGAATTTTCTAGTAAAGCGAATGTTATTTAAGGTTACTTATCTGTAAATTGTTTCAAACAAATCAGAAGTGACCTCCTCAGGTCATTTTAGTAATTAGCAGAAGCGACTTTTCCAGTGAATGTTTGTAATAATCAGAAGTTACTTTTCCAGGGCATTTTTTTTAATTAATCAGGAGTGATCTGCCCAATCTCATTTATGTCATTTATCTGAAGTGAAGTATCCAGGAGTTTCTGTTATTAATTGGAAGTTATTTTCCATATCATTTCGTAAGTAAACAGAAGTGTCATTTCTAGTCCATTTTTCAAGAAATTAGAAGTGACTTTTTCACGTCATTTTTGTAATTTATAAGTCACTTATCCAGAAAGTGTTTATAATTTATTTAAATTTACTTTGTCTTAAGCGTTTTTTTGTGTTAAAACTTTGCTTGGATTAAATAAAGTTGCTGTAAAAGTAAACATTTTTTGTCTTCTAATGAATTAGAAGTGATATTTTCTAGAGCATTTTGTAATTAATCAGAAATTACTATTCCAGGGAATTATCATTAAAGCAGAAGTGACTTTTCGTGTAATTTTGTAATTCATTTAAAAAAAACATTTTTTAGATATTTGTGTAAGCATATGCAATTTTATATAAAATAAAATATATGCGAAATAGAAAAAAATCTTGCAATTAATCAGAAGGTACTTTTCCAGGGCATTTTTGTAATTAATATGAAGTGAGTTTCCAAGCCACTTTGTAATAAATCGAAAGAGATATTTAAAGAGCATTTTAAAATTAATCAGAAATGACGCTTCCATGGCGGTTTGTAATTAATCAGATAAGTTTTTTTCGAAGCAGTAAGTACTTAATTAGAAGTGAATTATACATGGCGTTTTTATAAAAAATTAGAAGTGCGTCTATTAAGGCATTTTTGTAATTACTCAGAAAAGTGATTTCCTAGGAATTTTATAAATTACTCAGAACTTACTTTCTTACGGTATTTTGCAATTAATCAAACGTGACTTTTTTCAAAGCATTTTTAATTAATTAGAAATGTCTTTTCCATTGCATTTTTATAATTAATCAAAACTGAATTGTTCTTTTGAATTATGTAATAATGAAAAAATCACTGTCACGTGGTATTTTTGTAATTAACCAAAAGCATATTTCCCTGGCATACTTATAATTAATCCGAAGTGACCTTTTATAACAATTTATAATTCATGAGAAATAAGTTTTCAGTTTTATTTTTGCAATAAATCAGAAGTAGCTTTTTTTTATTAGAAGTGTTTTTCACACAGATTTTGTAATCAATTAGAATAGACAAATCCAGGGTGTGTTTGTAATAAATTAGAAGAGACTTTTCAAATGCATTTTTTATTACTCAAGTGTAACTTTTCCAGCGTTTCTGTAATTAATCCAAAGTGATTTTCCAGAGGAGTTTGTAATTAATCAGAAATTACTTTTCCATTACATTTTTAATTAATTAATTTTTCAATGCTTTTTTTTTAAATACAGTTTTGTAATTAATTCGAAATGATTTTTTGCGCATTTATTAATTAATCAGAAGTGACTTTTCCAAGGCACCTAGTAATCCACCAACAATGATTTCATATGACATTTTTCGTTAATCAAAAGTAACTCTTCCATAGCATTTAATAATAATTCAGAAATTATATTTCTCTAAAATGTTTGTAATTACTCAGAAAGAGCTTCCCTGAGTATTTTTATAATCAATCTGAAGTGACTTTTTCTAGAACATTTTGAATTAAGGAAATGAGTTATTTCCATGTCATTAGTTAATTAATCAGAAGTAACTTTTCCAGGATATATTTATTATGAATCAGAAGTGACATTTTTGAGGATTTCGGTGATTAATTAGAGGTTGATTTTTCAGAGCATTTTGTAATTAATCAGAAATAACTTTTGCAGCGATTATTTTATTAATTAGATGTGACTTTTCCAAGAAATTTAGTTATCAATTAGACGTCAGTTTTGTAATAAATCTGCAGTTACTTTTCTAAGGCATATTTGTCATAAATCAGAGGTGACTTTTCCAGAGTATTTTGTAATTCGTGAAGTTGATCCAATTCTCTCCAAACTTACCAACAAATGACTTAACGAATCGTGCTTTTCTGACTTGGAAAACTGCTTCTATTGTTACAAGAAAAGACCCATTAAATTATCGCCTTATTAGCCCCCTCCATCTTTTCGCCAAAATATGTGAGTTCATGACTAATTAAGCTCTAGTCAATCACATTACAGCTTCTAAACGCCTAACCGACTTACAATATAGAGTATAGGCAGACCCGTTCCACAGCAGATATGATAGTTGTAATCTCTGAACGTATATACGATTGACTGGACAAAGCAGGGGAGTGTAGAGCGGTAGCCCTAGATATATCTAAAACTTCTGACAGTGTATAGCACGATGGTCTTCTCAGGAAAATCTGATCATATGGTATCACTAAAAGAATACTAACCATAATTAAATCAGTTTTAAGTGAAAGAAGAATCTAGGCTGTCTTCGACGGTCGTACATCTAAACAATGTTATATAAATACGGAAATTTATCATTAATAATTGATATCTCTGATAAAATTGTATCTGTCATAGGTATATCAGCTTATGAAACAACGCTCTATAACAGGTAGGAGGGGAAAACAAATGAACACACACCTAAGGAAATGGAAGAAATACGAAAGAAAAAGCTTAAATATGTAGTGGAATAGGGATGGTCACATGTAATGCTGCCAATATGGCCACATTCAATGTTGCCAATATTAATCTTGTTTCCTTAAATAATTACAATACACCTTCTCTACTACCAACAGAAATTGGCAAAGAAAGTACCTATTTTACTCTCTTACGCTTACCGTTCACAGGAACCATGTTGCCTTCTATGCTTAGGTTGGTCACTTTTTCATAATTTCGTAAGGAGGCCTCAACTTTATTTTCTTAAAGGGGTTTATAACGATATGATTTGTATAAAGAAGTAAAACAAAAAATATTTTTATATATCTACAGACACTAATGTTTCATGCTTACGCAATCATCAGTGTAGGAAGTGATAGTTACTACCAGTCGGAAAATGCAAACCGAGTCACAAAGTCAGCCTTAACTGTAGGCTAGCATTCAACTTCTAGTCTAAAAGGAATTAAAACAGTAATTGAAGTAGATTAAGTATTTATAAATGCCAAGTTAGCGGGCATGATCAATAAACAGTCAGAGAGTATTCAACGACGGATTAGCTTTAAAAGTATAATACTTATTAATTAAAAAACAGTAAATAAAGGTTACATTCATTGCCAGCATTACATTATATATATATATATATATATATATATATATAAATATAAAGCTGAATGTGTGTGTGAACAATGAGACCATTGCAAGGTCTCAGCGATGAAGGTGGGCTTCCTATATCATGCTAGAAAGCTACATATACCTGAAAGTATCGTGTACCTCTATAACGCGAACATTCGTCCATGTATGAAGTATTGTTGTCATATTTGTGAATCTGCTACAAGTCTCTCCTTCTTCAACAGGGTTCAAAAGAGAGTCGCCAAGCTTATAGGTCCTTCACTCCAATTTAACCTTTAGCCTCTGTCCCATCGACTAAATGTTGCATTCCTCTGCCTAGTAATGGTTAATGCTTTGACGGACAACATGTCCTTGTACCCCCCTCGATGTAAATACCCACGACAAACCCAACAAGTATCTAAATTTCATCCTTACACAGTAGAGATCCGTAGGTGTAAGAAAAATTTCTACTCCAATATTTTTTCCCGTTGAATTGCTAGATTTTGAAACTTCTGAAAATTTCAAGCATCCATACACTACGTTTAAAATCCCAATGAATGCATTGACGACGATACTTACGTATTTTAGAAGGCGACCTATTAAAAGATACATATGTCTTACTTAAAAATGCTAGGTTTATTTCTGGTGTCTTAAAATAAAAAAAAAGCTACCCAATATTTTTGCTTATGAGGAACTTGAGTTTCAAAAATCAAATGATAAAATTATTGTCCAAGACTTATTGTCTATCTGAATAAAAACATAATTTCTGAAACGATCGTACAATTTATTAATTTTGTTTGTTCTTCCTATTGTAAATTTTTAATTTTAATTATAAATTATCAATTATCTTACTCAATATATATATATAAATATATATATATATATATAAATATATATATATATATATATATATATATATATATATATATATATATAGAGAGAGAGAGAGCGAGAGAGAGATTGATAGATAGATAGATATAAAACATTTATTTTTGGTTAACGACGTACCTAAGCTATATTAAACCATAACTATTCCAAGGGCATTTCTATCCGAAATCGAAGAAAACTCTAGCACATAACAGTTCATTTTAGAACGCACAACTATCAAACTAAAAATATAAAACAAAATGTACATATTAATACATACAGCTAACAATCAACAAATATAATTCCAATCAGATTCATATACCAAAAGATATTTAGTACCAACGCAAGTGGATTATTAATATACTACCTAAATCTGATTCATGGAAATCAAAGAAAAATTTAAATAATATAACTAAACATATCCCTGCAAATTACTATTTCTCAATTACTATCACTAAAATTGGATAGAGGGATTTAAAACTATTATGATTCTAAGTTTATATGAGAACTACATGGTCCAGTTCCCGCTTGAACAAAGTCATACATAAAAATGAGAAAAATTAATTCCAAATATGCAGTCTAAATGTATCTATTATATAAATTTTGGTTGTCAACAATTGAAAGTATCGCTTTTTCTAAAAAATCTGTTTATTTTCAACTCTTAGTTAATACATCGCTTCAAAAGATCGTTGTATACAACAGCTGATTGTTATATGTTCGAAACTTATACCAAGACACGTATATCTTCATTTTTCAATGCCTTTCCGTTGTGTAATATTATTGTATTTAGAGAGATGATTTATGACAACATAAAAATATTTATTTATCATATCGTATGAATCAGAATCACTCATCTCATCAGAAAATGTACGGAGGTGTATCTCCGTTTTTTGTTGGGGTCTTCGTTGTTAATTGGTATGGGAATGTATTCGTTGGGCGAACAACCAAGGCTCTGACATCCTTTCGAACGTTAAGTTCAGAAAATGTGGTTATTATGCCGGCCTGATCACCGTGTTGGGTCTATTCTATCATCAGTGTTTGATTCACAGAAAAATATCGTAAAAGAAAAAGCGAGAAATAGTATAACGGACACAGATACAATTCCTTATTTCAATATGTGGTTTTGGTCTGACTCACACAAAGAATATATGAGTAGGTTATAACTTCGAATAATCTGCCGCGCAGTTTACTAATTAGTCGAACACGCTGGCTACTTTTATGATAGAGTATCATTAGTATTTGACGAACCACAAACACATATCACAGCCTAGTAAATATTTATAAAGGATGTAATTAAATGTCTAATTAGATATAAAAAGTAACAATTTTCTACTTTCGGAAACATTTTATTGTTTTTTTACGTACGAGTGTATTAATTACTATCGACAGGGTCATATAAAATGTCACTTTGATTATATATGGGTACGACTAGGAATCACAGCCTTAAAAGGTTTTCTAAAAAAGACAACCAAATGACATTAATAACTTTATGTACAAATTATATGTACGTTTAATACAATAGAAATACATAGTTACCACTGGCCATAATAATTAGCAACGGCGAAAAATTTAAAAGCGTACTTTTGTAACGACGACAAAATTCATGCAAACTAACCAACAACCAATATATAAGTTTATTCATTAAAAATATGCCCCCAAAATGAATAAGTTTACCTAGAAATTACAGACATATATTAGGTTTGGGATCAATACGTCGAAATAAACCCTAGCAGATTATTTTTACTAAATATTTAAAAAACATACCAATGTACTGTTTCTAACTTTTTCTGTTGCCGCTGACGAAAAATCTAGAGCGAGCTTTGTCAATCAGATCTCTATGGCTATACTGCTGAAATATGGCTGAAATCGACAATCTGTCTCTTGTCTGTCCTTACACCAACGATATACGCTTCATAATCAACCAACAGGTACCGGTAAATAATGCTCGATTAAATGTAATAATGAAGGTCTGATTGTGACGCACTTCAATGACAGAGGTTGATTTCTAAAAGTCTCATACCGTCAATATCTACAAAAGTTCAGGAAAATCAAGAAGTTTAGTCATTATAACATTGCAATTTGTCTTGTCTCATGACACAATCGGGCAGAATTAATAGAGGGGTTATTTTCCGCGCCTAACCTCCATAGAATGGAAATGTCTCAAAGTTTAACAAAGTTTTTTATAATAATAATACTGTGATAAACGTGTTTCAGTTTGAAAAGGTGTGGTATAATAAACTGATGGTGTCTTTTGGCTTTCATAGAATGAATTTTCATTTTTTTTTACTAAAATATATTTCTTTAAGAAAAATAAAGTGGCTTGTGAATAATGTCGAAATCAATTAAGGTTACCGAAACAGAATTTTACCAATATCAAAATAATCTACATAACAAAGCTGAGCGTCTGTGTGTGTGTGTGTGTGTGTGTGTGTGTGTGTGTGTGTGTGCGTCTCTGTACAGGAATGGGTATATGGTTGCATATATTATGTAAAATTGACCACATAACAGTGGTAGAAGGGGCATCGACGCCAAAACATGTGCATGTTACATTGTGAACAGTTTTAGTTCATAAAAACCGTGGAGTCTTGTTACGCGTGTGGCCCCTAAAGTATGAAATTAAAAAAGGAGTATTGAAAAAAACGTTTCAAGGATTCTTTTTCATACGTATGCATGAGAATACTTTGCTAAGTATGTTTCAGCTTGGACACAAATGATAAATTAAAATTGTGGGGTCGCCGTTCGCGCCTAAACTCCATAAAATAGGAATAGTCTACAAACTATAAAGAAAGACATCAGCATTATACTTTGCGAGATGTGTTACAGTTTGAAGAAAGATGTTATAATAAAATTATGAGGTCTGCGTTCAGGCCTGACCTCCGTAGAATAGAAACATATAACAAAGTTTACCTAGGTTTTTATAATATAGATCCACATCGGAATACAGTTATAAGCGTGTTTCAGTTAGAACTGTTCTAATAAAATAAAATTCTAGGGTCTATCTGGCAGAAATAGGATAATAAACTGAACGTGTGCGTGACTGTACGCGAATAGGCTCCTATATTGTTTACTATTATAAAATCTGACCACATACAATGTTAGATATTAAGTCCTTACATGCAGACAATGCATTGATATATTTAGTTGCATCTTAAACGTTAACACTTCTATTATAACGTGTTTAGGTTCTACTCCATAACATTAAATTATATATATATATATATATATATATATATATATATATATATATATATATATATATATATATATATAAAATGAGTATAAGTAAGATTGGTGTGTTTTCCCAGTTCTATTTTTGTAAGCAACTAATGAACCCGTAAACGGTAGGCGTCCGTAAAATTTCCTCGTGAATTATCAAGTAGCGGTGTAAATGGGGAGCGGGAAAAGGAGGAATTTAATAGAGAGAAAATATTTTACAAATTTCATTAAATCTAACCAATTTTGGCAGTGGACTCTCACCAGAGAATATAGGAATGGACGATTATCGAGCAAGTGTAGAGGTAATATACCTATAGCACACCTCAGATAATGTGCCTCAGTTTGTGCAAATAATATCAGCATGAAATCTCCTGATTTTTAATCCTATTAAGTTCAAACTCACACGGGAAAAATGAGTTCATTTTATTTATATAGGAAAGATAATTAAAGGAAATAATCATATCAAATAATTATAAAACACATTCGTAAAATTCGTACTAGATAAGCTTTTATTTTACAAATGAATGATGCATTAAAATATATACGCATATCGAAAACCTTTGCACAGATTCGTATTTGTTTTCAATAAGAATAAGTTGCCTGTTATAAAAGCATCCTGTTAAATTTGCAATTTTCCTTGCTGGTAGGTAGTTCAAAACAATTTCTATTTTTTTTAAAAAGACACACGACACACTTGCTTTTAAAATGCCTTCTATTAGAACGATCCACAGGTTCTCAATGCGACAAAAACAACAAGTTTTTGAAGGCCAGCACATAACCGAATTATCAGTAAGTCTATTTTCTTAAAACCAGAATTTTGTACACTTCAATACATGACGTAGTGCGTTATTTTGCATATATATATATATATATATATATATATATATATATATATATATATATATATATATATATATATATATACATATACGTATATATGAGGATTAAGGACTATCCACTTATTAAGTGTTTCCTTCTCAGATTAAATATGTTTTTAACTCTGTTTCAAAGTGTTTTTTAACATATTTTATTAACTACTTGTTCTTATATATATAGCGAGAGGTGAAAACAGAAAAAAGGAAACCAGATGTTCGTCAACATTCTGTCTTCATTGTAAGACTTATATATATATATATATATATATATATATATATATATATATATATATGTGTGTGTGTGTGTGTGTGTCTGTGTGTGTGTGTGTGTGTATAACAGGAAACCAAGATGCCATTACCGTTAATCACATGTAACATTCCTACTGCAGGCTTATAGGTTTTCAAGAAATTTCTCCAGGAATATTTCTTGCAAAGTCACGTTCGAGCAGATCCATCTGGACTAGCGACGGTGATCATTTATTCGTCCACAAAAAAGCACTTTGCTGAAATCAATGTATATTTCTGGCGATTGCATTATTTTTACTTATGTACACTCGGTGAAATAGTTTTCTGTATGCGATTTCTAGTGTAAAAAATCAATAATAATTTACACCTTGTTTTATTTGACTCCATAGTAATCCCAACGGCCTCACACATAAACACGTTTCACACATTTGTGTATCCTATTAGTTTCTAATTGATATATTTTCAAGATTATCTTGTGATCCCATTTGACATCATTAACTATTTAAAGCACAGATTTTCCTTAGTTAATTTGCTTAATTTTATAGTTATCTGCATATATTAGTACTTTTTGTGCCATACTACCAATGTGTAGTTTTTTTTTTTAATTTCTATTTATCTTGGAATGTTTTATAACATTTCGACAAATCCTTTACTCGCATTAACTTTCTTGACCTTGTTTTAATATCATATATATATATATATATATATATATATATATATATATGTGTATATATATATACATATATATATACATACATATATATAATGTAAAAAAAGTCAAGAAAGTACAAGAGAATTATAGATAATATATATATATATATATATATCAAAAGTGCTCAATACCTAGGTACAGCTAGTTAGTAAGTTATAAAATATATATGGCGATTAAGCACACACACACACACGCACACACACACATATATATATATATATATATATATATATATATATATATATATATAGTTAGTTATAAAATGTATATAGCGATTCAGCTACACTGAATATTCCGCGTTTCATCCACTCTAGTATTCTTCAGGCTTATGCGCGAATTCTGTGGTTGTTTGTCGTTTTTATATGCGCATCTTCTATTGCGATTTTAGTTAGCCAATCAGCTTTCTAGTATCAACCGCGCCCTTTCTATCAGCCAATATGCATGCATTTTTCGGACAAATACCTATTTCACCTGTGGGTGACCTGTTCCTTTGGGTGTGCTCTATTCAGCCTGGATATACAGTTTCTGGAGCTGTTTTAAATCTAGGTTAGTGTTTTTTTTAACGTTAGTTTATATATAAATATATGTATATATGTGTGTACACAGATATATGCACACATATATATATACATATATATATATACACCTATATGTGTGATCGTTTATGTATATTCATGTTTATGTAATTTATTTATTTGTTTATTTTCTATTGTTTTTGTTAGTTTTAAAACTATTTTGTATCGCTATCCTAGAGTAAATTTTGTCTTGTGGACGCAGTTGTTTGCTATTTCTCTTCTACGGTTTAATAGATGTTGGTGTTATTTAAAGTACAGGATAGCACATTTTCTATGAAGGCATAATCTACATGGGTTGTCTAGGCCCCTACACGTTGCAGCTTGCCTTATTATTTTCCATTCGACTACCGGCGAATGTCCGCTTTCCTTGAGTTCCCAGTATTTTTTTCGCTAGTGTTGTTTTCATACGGTGTTTTTTATTCTTGAATGTACTTTTGTGGTCATAATATCGAGTTTTGAAATCTAAGGAAGTCATACCTACGTAATATTACTTGCTATTCGGGTTTTCTTTCGCAAATATTGTGGCCTGTTAAACTCCGCTTTGGTTAGACATTTATTTTGAAGTGGGCAAAGTGTGCGTTGTCTACAGTTGCATTTATCTTGTTCGTTATTAGTATTTTTATTTATAATATGGTTGTTCTTGTCCCGGGTTGGTTTATTATTACTATTATTATTATTATTATTTTTATTATTATTATTATTATTATTATTGTTGTTGTTGTTTTTGTTGTTGTTGTTATTGTTGTTGTTATTATTATTATTATTATTATTATTATTATTATTATTTCTGCTAGCGTTAGTTTTATTTTTGTCATGGTGTATATTTTTTATTGTTTATTTTGTTGATGTTTACATTGTTTTTATTTAGTATTTTGTTATTATGTGCTTTATCATCTCTAAATTTTCGGAACAGTATACCAAATTATAGTTCTTTTTCTTCTATTTTTAATTTTCTTATAGTTATTGGTGTTGTGTTGCTTATATTTGATATCGATATTTTTGTATCCACTATTTTTTAGGGCTGTTTCGTAGATATTGGTTGACCTGTTAAATGCATTTTCATCGCATGAATTATTACTGAGCCTACTCACGATCGAGTTAGGAACCTGTTTTATAATTGGTAGTGGATGATTGGACTTGGGGTTTACGTATATTAGAGTAGCGTTATCTTTTAAGTAGGGTTCATTTTTTTGTATCTAAATTGAACGTGACGTCCAGGAAGTTTGTTATTTTTATGTTAGCTGATACGTCCGCTTATATGCCTTATTTGTTCATTTCCTTGTGTATGATCTTCTTAAAGTTATCTCTCATGACTTTGATGGAGTTTTTTTTTATTATAGCTAGCCCTTCATCTCTATAAAGGCCGATATCCGCAGTATCAAATATACTTGTGAGGGTATATAGAATGAATAATCCCACAAGATCTGATGCCTCTGCAGAGTCCCTGGCACCTCTCGCCAAATCAAACAAATTCTTCATTTTAGTTTTTATCCATTGGTTATTGTTATTTATTAGAACGGATTTTCTACATTTTTTACTGATATTGATTTCTTCCGAGGATATATCAGTGTATTCCTCCGCAAATTCTAGGTCAATGTTAAAATTTCTTCGGATATCGAGGGATAAAAGTCTATGATGTCAAACTGCATAAACGTTTATTTATCTTTGTTTTCTATATTTTAAAACCAGATGATAGCTTCTAGAGTAAACAAACAAATCAAACAAGACCTACACTTAAACCAATGGGCAAATATTCACTTTAGCCATCCATTCTTTCATGAGTTTTTTACAATTGGATCCTACATTCCTCATTTCTCCTTTTATCGTTGGTAGGGCTATCTAGTCCAGAAACTGTTTGCAGCTTCACTATTCTGTCGTCCTTTAAACCATTCCAACCAAATAATTCCATTAACAAAGATCATACCCCAAACCGTAACTACTCCTTCCATCATCTGTCGTTTGTTCAGTGCAACAGACTCACTCCTTCTCGACCAAGTGCACTATCCATCGGGCCCATCAAACTTGAAACGCTTCTCATCAGGAAATATAACCCTCTTAAAGCCAGTATGCTTTGTTAACCACCTTTTAACATACACCAGTCTTGCTTCTGTGTGTTTCTTTGTTAGTATAATGTTTTCTTAGTCTTTGCATATTTCAAACCAATCCTATGCTGCATTCTTTGGGTTGTTCGGACGATTATATCTAATTGACATTTCGTCTTCACTTTTCTTGCTGTAACTTTTTCTCCAGATGTAAAAAGCCGTGTAACATTCCTCTCAATTCTCCTTTCAGTCCTCTTGCCAATTGATCGTTTTCGTCCTCTCTTTTTTCCTCTTGGTGTTTATCTTCAGCATGTATTTGATCGTTGATTTCACCAGCTTCAGATCCATGGCAGTCCGTCCGATGTTGAGCCTATTTTCGCGTCCTTTTGAATGCATTTTATCTCAGTAAACCCAATGGTTTCGCCATTAGAATAGAACAGATAAATGATTCTAATGATAACAGTTAAGTGTACTTGCATACATAAACATAACTCTTAATAAAATAGCATTTTTTGTCATATCCTAAAAATGGTATCGCACAAATTGTCGTAAAAATAAAAATAAAATTATCAAAACCAAACAAAAATATGAATACCCTAAAACTACGTACTTACAATCTCAAACGTTTTTGACACTAGTAACCACCTTGAAGTACTTTTTTTCAAATTGTCCGAAATATATTGGCGGGCCTATATATATATATATATATATATATATATATATATATATATATATATATATATATATATATATACACCAATATATATATATATATTTGCATATGTATATATATATATCCATATATATAATTATACATATAATTATATATATATATATATATATTTATATATATATATACATACATACAGCAGTCGGTTATAAGATACGACTGTCATAGTGTCGCACTGATTGGAAACAGTACTGTATGTGGATAGCTAAATATATACATATATATATATATATGTATATATATATATATATATATATATATATATATATATATATTAATATATAGCAATCCGCATAAAGGGGTTATTAGTTGGTTGGATGACCGCGTTCCTTGTTGAGACGAAGTAGGTTCATTTCACAGTCGGATTTCGGCGCGGTTAGCTTGATCTTTTTTGGTTAATATAAATTCTTCTGTGCGGGGGTTTTGCTCAGTTGGTAAAGTGCTTGCCTTGCATGCTGGTGATCAGATTTCGAATCCTGAGTTTGGATTTGTCTGACTGATGCGCCCAATTGAGGGCGAAACTCGAGTCTTGGACTTCCGGTTCGTTGACTGTCATAGTTCTTATGGGCTGCGACGTTGTTTGGCTGTGGAATGTATTATATACATATATATATATATATATATATATACATATATATATATATGTGTGTGCGTATATATAATTAAGTAAACGTTTTACGAGACTTTGCCGTGTTCAATTTAAAAGCTGTTTTTAAAACGTAAATAATTAATACTTGTAAAATACTATTAACTGAGTTGTAAATGTTTTGTTAATTTTGTATATTGTTAATTAAAACTTTTGCGAGTTTTCTTTGGTTCATCAGACTATATAAACATCTTGTGTTAACAATATACACCTCACAGACGCAAACGCTCTTAATTTTTTTTTCTATAAATTTCAAAGTCTATCTTTATTCATCACTTACACGATTCCTGTTCGGCTGGCACATATATTGCTGCATACCTACCGCCAGAAAACAGGAACCAAAATGGTTACGAAGAATTCTAGGTTTGTGTTTTTACTTCTACTTGTAGCTCTAACTGCACATTTTTGCAAAGCTATTAAGGATTTAAGAATGGAGACATCCAATGAGCAACACGGTATGAATAATTTTTTCTTCTGGATTCAAACCATCGCAAAAGATAGGGGAGACTCAGTATTCAAGATGGCAGCAAACAATGATGAAGCCACTCGCATGTCAAAAGAACAAGAAAAAATCAGCAAGATGTATGGCACCAAAAATATCGCGAGTAATGACGAATATATCGAAATGCAGGATGATAAGAAAATTGGTTATGACGACACTGTTTTTGAAAATAAAAAACTGTATTCAGCGAGAAACCATTGGTTCACAACAAGACGTCCACACGTATGACAATCTAAAAAAAAAAAAAAAAACGGATCGAAAGAAATATTTTTTTCGCAATGAGTAATTTTTTGGAAATTGGATCTTGATACGAAGAACAATTAATAACTTTCTTTATTTTTTTATTATTTTTAGAATGTAATAATCCGTTATCATTAAGGAAAAACGGGTATCTATTAGATGCAAAACAAGTAACGAGCTTACAGGAGAAATGCCATTCAAAATAGAACGACAGATCCTTATTAAGCATGAAAAGTCATTATTAAATATGAAACATATGCTCAGCTTATTGACAACAAAAATACAGTGTAAGACTTTATCAGAGTAAAGTAAATTAATGTATTGTTTTGTTTGAAAGTTTCGCAGTCGTGTTTTATGCTAAACAGCTGATGGTTCCTTTGAAATGCAATGGTACTATTGTTTGTTCATGTATGTAAAACGATTTACTGAGACTGGAAACTATTTGACTTTCTGACAAAATAATTTTCCAACAAAGGACCTTTTTTTTGTTTCAAAACCCTCTAATACTTTATATATATATATATATATATATATATATATATATATATATATAGTCACACACACATACATCCATATATATATATATATATATAGAAATATATGTATACACACACATATATATATTTATATATATATATATATATATGCACATAATCACAAAACAATCGAAATTCTTTAAATAATTTTCTTTTCGTTTCTCTTCCTGTTACTTTAATAAACCATTATTTACAAGAATAACTCGAAAATTAATACGTGTAATTACCTTGAATTGATAAACACTCTGAAACGATCGGAATTAAAATGATATTTAATACCACAATATTTACTTTTATGTGAGGCATTTGACTTTTTACATCACATGTTCGAATATACATTTTCTAACATTTATCGATCCTATCTACCATTTGTTTTTATTATTATATTTTCTAATTCGATTTTAATATAATTTTAATTGAATATTTTTCCTGTTTATTATCTAATCATATTATTTTCTTATTACTTCCACTTCTGTTGGAACTGATCCGTGGTTATCTGGGTTTTAATAGTTTCGTGGGTTACTTATTTAAATCACGAAATTTATGTAATACTTTAGTTATTCTCATCAATTTTGGTCTTCAACATCTTTTCATCATCATATGTGTTATTTCAAATTTCTTTTTTGTTATAAAATATTTTTCTGCATGTTCCATGTGAGTTTTTTTTTTTACATTTTTCCTATAAATTTAACAAGAGTTAGTGACGGCACTTACGGTTTTTGTTTCTCAAAGTTTTGGTTTTCTATTTTCTGGTTCTTTTACCCCATTTGAATGTGTAATCTGTTTGCACTCGACATATCTACAAAGGGATGACACTGTTTCTCACAAAACACTTGCCCTATTGTCCGCGAGCAAGTTATTTTTAAGTATTTATTGCCTGATCTCTTTAGTATTAACAAAATATTCAGTTTGTGAATTTTTTTTTCATAGTTTCCAGTTGAGGCAATTATCTCTTGTAATTTATTCTGATATCTTTTAGTATTTAATCACTAAAATTTTTCATACAAGTCATTATTAATAGGCACATAAAATCCCTCCAAATTACAAGTAATTAGCAATAATTTGAAAGTTCCGTATGAGAATTACTTGCATGAAGAACTAAGTATGGCATACATTTATTGGTAAATAATATTAATTTTTAGAGGATTATAAATATGTAGTGGCATACTAAATAAAAATATTATGCAAATATTTTATAGTAATGTTAGTTATAAAAATATATTTAGTTGAAGTATTACAATTAAAAGCCGACTGCCTTAGTAATATGTGTTTTGCTTATTTATTATTGAAAAAAAATATCACATATTTGTGACAACATACGCTAGTCGAAACAAGTTAAAATAGAAAGCTACATAAATTAAAGATTCAAAGCATGATAAGGTAATTCTACGTTTCTTTTTCTTGTCAAATTATACACCTTTCAAGAGGGTTGATGCGTGTATTTTTTTATTTTCCATTTCAAATATATTTCTTTTATTCATCCCACTCATAATATCTTTTTTTTTTAATTCGACGCCGATTATTCCTTGAAAAAGAATTCTTGTACCGGGCTCAGTAGATTCATTTTCATTCACCACTCTTTGGATCCACTTGTGCAGATATTGTTTCTTTTAAATGAATATATTTGTCTTGATTTACGTCAAATATTATTTGAAAATGTCACGTAATATTGCGCGTAGAGTAATATCTATGCATTGTCCTTGAGAGAGGATGCACTTGTGTGTTGATTTTTACGGAATGGTTTTTATATGGATTTAAAACTGACAGTTTTGAGAAAACCGAGCTGTTATTGCTTTGCAAGTGTTCATTAAGAACACATTTCAGAAGTTAACACAAGGTAATTTAAAGAAAACTTGGTCAGATTAAAACGTAATAGTATAAACTAGCCAACGGGGTCTCTAGCCCTGTCTGTGCTTCAATCGCTCACGAGAGGATTATAAATTTCGCATCCTCTATCCACTCTCTATAATAATCGTCGCTAGAACAGAAGACCACGAGAGGATTATAAATTTCGCATCTTCTACCCACTCTCTATAATAATCGTCGCCATGGGGTACAGTGGCCCTAGGATAAAGTTTTCTTTAAGTTAAGATGTGGGATACGGTGTTTTTCTGGCCCCTGATTACGGTATTTCCCCCGCCTTACGGTGTTATTTATTATGTTAGAATATACACATAAGTATCATTTACTGTACTGTATTTTGTTACTAATTTTTTATGCCATATCCCGGGGTGCTCCTGTAGAGTATCTCGCATAGTCTCTCTACTGCATTGTTGATTTTAATTGTCAGTTTCTCCTATAATTTTTTTCTATTTGAAATCTATTTTTTTTACCTGGTACTCACCACTTATAAAAGCCATGACACGTCGCTCGAGGATATATGATTTATTAATGTTAGGTAGTAGTGTAGTAATCGTTAATAGTGTACATTTAATCGACTGATTATTTATGGGGATGGATCAACAAAAGCTTGTTTACATTGGATAATGGAGGCTATTGTGTTGCAATGTACGGGGAAACAACCGATGGAACAGTTGAGGAATCTAGTGAAAAGGTTTGTTCATGGAATCTGCGTTTAAATTAAGATATATATCCAGGGTGAGGGAAATCGTTTATAGTGGTTTTAGCTAGTCGTGTCATTATTGTTAAAATATCATAATTGTTAAAATTTACCAAGGAGGAACCATAGAGTGGAGTTCAGTTGAAAATAAAGATGAAGATTAGACAAGCTTACACCGTCTCTTCTTCGCAAAAAAAAGATTGCTGGGAAGAAAAAGTACTCCATTTTAGGAAGTATCTGACACTTATACAGATAGAGAATTTCATCGGCAGTGACGAACAGAATGGAGCTGTACAGTGATCCAAGCATTTTTTCAGCGATCTTGTAACAGATTTGACGCATGTATTCCGAGATCTCTCTTTTTTTTTCAATTACCAACATTAGGCGTCATAACCCATGTTCCTCCATTTTTTGTCATCTGTTCATGCTAATCTCTGCCAGTACGTTTCACCCCTCTATACATTACTAGCATATTCATCTGTCAACTTGTGGGGTTTATTTTTCTATTTGAAATTCAATTATCACTGAAGAATTTAATTTCCATAACTGTGCAGTTTAAGTTTCTTATCTATTTAAACATGTTTTCTCCAGTTTTATTCTACTGTGAACATGCTCCTATGTTTCGTGCGCCTCCTGTTAAATTTCAATCGTTTGGTTACTTTTGTGTATCTTTTCAAATGGTGTCTTGCAGTTGTTTGTTGAAGTCCAAAAGATGTTTTTGAATCCCATTTTATATTTATGCTAATAACAGCTTTATTCGTTACTGGTAAAATTGCCCACGAGATTATGGTATTTTGGTATCCACACACACACACACACACACACACACACACACACACACACACGCACACACACATACACACACATAGACACATGCACACACACATATATATGTATGTACGTATGTATGTATGTATGTATGTATGTATGTATGTGTATCAGAGATTTGCTTCTCCTAGAAAGGTTGCCTTCACTACGGCTTACGGGATCCCTCTCCACCCCAACACATACATACATACACACAAATATACACGGTGCTAGTTAGTCGTTGACCCCGAAAAAGAGTTCATTCGCCCTTTGGAAGGTCTTGTTTTTAATACTTCAGGGAGACTAGCCGCCCTCCTCACCAAACAACTCTGGTGGGTGAACCAGTTTAGTCGCCGATGACCCGACCATGAGGCATGTAGTACTGGGTTACATGGTACCAGCAGAAGCAAATCTCTGATTTAAAAAACCATAAAGCGGGAGACCAGTACCCGCATTAAGCTGGTCTGCAGTTTCATTTGTTGCTGGCTATCTTGCTCTTGCTTGTTGCTGGATCTCAACATTTTGAACCGAGAGAGAGACTTAGCTGTCGTACAAAGCCAAGACTCTGTAACATCATCTGTGTATAGATACTCCCTCAGACATTTGGGCTTATGGACTTTAAGTGTCTGAGGGAGTGGCACTCGTCTGACAAGATGTTGCAATCATCATGTATGTGTGTGTGTTATAACTGTATAAAATATTCAAATAACTAGCAAAGCTCTATAAATTCTATATATTCTCTATTATTATATAAAAGTCACTTAATGTGTGCGTGGGTTCCTTTCTCATGGGTATTGAAACACCTGAGTTTAACTTTTTCAAATTTCAAACCAACGTAATTTATATGTCTGGCAGTGATTTTTTTTTTTTTAGATATCTTTGCTTCATAGGTTCACCCGATAAGTATCGAAAATCGAAAACAGAAAACAAACTTTCTTAGAAATAAACTTTCTCTTAAAGATAAAATAAAGATTTTTTTTTACAGTAGAATATTTCGTGTCCGGTGTTACGTTAAATATTTCCCTGTAAAATATATTTTTCTCCATAACAGAAGAAATACTACATAAATATTGCCAAGCCCAAACGTAGCTGACATGGTATTGTAAACAAACACAGACATAATTAATGACGGAAATCGATGAACGGCATTATTATTATTTTATTTTATTTTTTTTACACGGTGGTCACCACTTATCAAGGCCCGGAAGCCACTCAGGGATCAGGGTTATTGCAAGTACAGTACGTTAGTGTGGAGATTTGATGAAGTGTTTACTTAAGAGGGCGGTTCATTAGGAATTTGTTAACGTTGGACTTGAAGACATCCAAGTTGTAGTCAGGTGGGAAGCAGGCAGACGGAACAGAGTTCCACAGGCGTGCAGTTCTAAGAAATAACTTTGTTCATGGAATCAACGTTTTGATTTAGGCACAGATAAAGAGTGGGGGAAATTTTTCATAGTGGATTCAGCTAGACGTTTTTTTTTTCGTGAAGGATTGTCGAGGGGGGACCAGAGATTGGAGTTATGACGAGCACCTGCTATGGAAATAACGATAAAACAAGGGTAGGCTCGCAACGTCTCTTCTGTGGGATTTTAGATTTTAAAAAATTGCCAATTAGTCCACCGGCAAAATTATACTTCGAAATATATAATAATTAAGATAGGACTGATTCTATAATCGTACATACGCAATCTTCATAAAGTAAAGCGTAGTGTACGACCGGAATACACCGGCCGACCAACCAGTATTATATAATCGAATAAATATCACAAGATCATATTTTAGATAGCTTAATATTGATGTGGCTAAGTTATAAGTATTTATATTTATACGTAAAGATACCACATTAAGAGAAATAGACACACGCTCGTACTCATTTTCAAAATGTTGGCCTTTTATTGCGTACAATTGTATCAGCCGCTATGTTAGCATACACGTATATAATAGTTGAACAATAATAAATACGTACTATAAGGCTTCATCAGTGCGTAACAATAGCTAATTTGTCAAATATTTCAGAGCCACTAAATCAGGACGTTTCTTATTTACAGCCGGTATTAAGTTCCTTTGTTTTTATTCACAATATACATATAATCCTATTTGCATTTTTTTATGAAAACAGGTTCGCTTATATCCAATGTTCTTGTAATTCCGAATGTTGGTATTGTTATTATTCTTGTTGCATGCCCCGTTTTAATTTCATATTCATTGACCTATCTATAAAATTGTACAATTCCATATTCTATTGTAATAAACTTCGATAGATTTCGTGAGATTTTAATTAACAGAGTCTTCAAGCGTATTCGTATATTTTGGTATCAGTGATTTAAATAAAATAAAAAAAAACTATATAACTTTCAAGTCAGGCCTAATAACCGTTTCTAAATTCAAATTGAATTATTATTTAAATGCGTGTTCGAGAGTGGAAGATTTCATGTGGGCAAATGTCGTTTATAAAATGTTTAATTTTGTTCAATAAAGCCTTCCGAAATTCTTTAGTGAACACATTAAAAGAGACAATACTTGTATACTAGTCGGCTAGTCAAAATTAAATATACCAAAGCTAGATGAAAGTTGAAAGATACCAACCTGTCAGCAGTTACTTCATAACACAGAAACTCGAACTTTGTCCAAATATACACAATAAATAAAATAGACGCGATGCATTCTTGTAAATAGTGTGTTACCAGAATATACACGATTTGAAAAAAATTGAGGTGGGTACATACTACTGAGGCTTTATACGAAAAACCCCCAATGGATCATAACTGACTCAATAACTGAAATGTATTCATATACTAGCAGGGCGTCAGGCATTGCTCCATCGTTATATACGCTTAAATATGATATTTGATTCATGCAGAGTTCCTATTTATTATGATGTTCAATTGTAATCAATATATAGTAATGATATAAAAAGTTTAAAAAAGAAAAAAAAAAGAAAATTGAAAAAAAACCGTTCGGGGTACGATTTATTTTTGCGTCTGGCTTTACAAACTGATCCATGAAGACATGTTTTCTGCAGTCCTAAAAATTAAAACTTTAACCAATGAATTATGCGTTATCAATGTGTTATGCACACGTATTCTTAATGCCGACGTTCTACACATTTGAACAGAGTTTCTCGGGTTAAAACCCAAATATAAAGTTTCGCATATAAAGTTTCAAACACCTTATATGTATGGAGATTCATGTGTGTAGACCAACAATTTTAGGAGGAGTTTGGTACGAAATTTTCTTTCAGACAAAAATATACACGTATGCATAAATATATACAGAAAACATTTGGTGTTAACTATAATTATTTTACGAAGATATTACGCAAGTATAAATCATGTAGAATATCTGCATTAATATATGTGCCTGTATTAGTTTGCTAAAGATGATCATCGCATTAGAAAACTGAAAAAGAAACAGTAAATTAATTAAAATGAATGTGTAAAAGAATATGCAAATTAAGTTGATCTTTAGCTAGGGAACGCAATTCTATGACCCATATTACAAAGTATATATATATATATATATATAAAGTATATACATATATATGTATATTGCTATATATATATATATATATATATATATATATATATATATATTGCTATATTTGCCTATGTATTGAGCACTGTTGAAGTAAATACTGCAAATTTACGCGTAAAATTATATGTTCATATATTACTTTATGGGATTAAATATTAAACATACACACGCGCACACACACACACACACACACATATATATATATATATATATATATATATATATATATATATATATATATGAATAAAAAGGGGTTTTTAATATGAATATCAATAGACACAAAAAAAATTATAGGAGTATAGAAATTGCACGTAGATAAAATGAGAGAAGTTTTAATTATCTAATGTTGAACAAATAGTGGCGTGTTTCTCTTACTTTTTCTGTTGTCAAATTACGAAACAATGTTGTCATTTCTAATGTTGATTAATAGACAAATGTTTAGTACCATCGCTATTAACATATTTTTATTTTTTATTTATACTAAAATTTACAAGAAAATCAAAACAGATATGATACACTTTTGGTTGAAATATTATTTGAACTATTGTTATTATTAGGAGGGCACGTAGTAATTCCACGGTCTGAGAAATATATTACACCAGGAAAATATGTTGCCATAAACCTGATATCTTTCAGAATACTGCAAAAATGGTTTATGGCATGAAAAAATTATACCAAGCAGCGAATAAGTGTTTCTATAAAAATAGTATCTATTGTATTTTATATATAGAAGATGCTGCTTAAATAATCCAGGATATATAGCACACCTGCGTGAATATTTTAACATGAATAGTAAATACGAGTAAAACAAATATCGTTCAACATGCATGATATTGGACAAATCTAACATAGTTTTAAATTTATTTGTATCGAATATTGTTGAATCCTGATAATGACCATTCATTTTATCTTAAGCAGAGTCTTTTGAACTCCATATAACGTTTAAGCAAATGCGAACTTTATTCAGATAATAAATCTATTTCTATCATTTCTCTATGAAGAATGCTAGGTAAATACATTTCTTTATGAGCGAAAATTTATCATATGAATATGGCTGGCATTGTATAATAGCACCATCAATCACGACTATTTAACATTACTGATGAGAAAATATGAAGATATTCAGATCTCATTACATTTCCAATTCCCTATTGAACTAACGCTTAAATCAGTAGCTTTGCTAATTCAATCTAAACGCAAAAGCTGTGCATTCCAAAATCCTGAGTGTTGTATAAGGCCCACACGCCGCGTTATTTTATTCCTTATCTTTCGTTCTCTCTTTCTCTCTCTCTCTCTTCCTCTCTCTCTCTCTCTTCCGCTCTCTCTCTCTCCATATATATGTATTAAAAATATATATGGCGATCTGCAGAGGATATTCCGCGTTTCATTCTCGTGAGGAAAATTCGTCAGGATTATGCCATTCTTACGAGAATAAAACGCGGAATATTTTGTATAGCTTAATTGTCATATATATTTGTATAACTTACTACCTAGCTTTGCCTATGTATTGAGCACTGTTGAAGTAAATACTGTAAATTTACGCATAAAATTATATTTTCATATATTACTTTATGTGATTAAATGTTTAACACACACACACACACACACACACACACACATATATATATATATATATATATATGTATATATATATATATATATTCTGCCTAGCTTTGTTCATAGAAGCAAGCAATCGGATACTTTTATACCTAATCCCGACAAATGCAACCGGAAAAACTAACTTTAGGCCAGCGAAAACGCAAGATGTCTTGAAAAAGTGAATATAAACTGTGGATACGGACACACACACACATAGACCTATATATGTAATGTACACATACTGTAGCGCATATGAGGCATGTGGCGCCAGCCGAAAAAGAAATCTGAGATCAATAAACGTCATTACAAAAGATAAAAACATTCTTAAATCGTGCTTATCAATGCTGGTACAACAGAAATAAAATACATTCAGATATGTTTGTGATTTAGAAGATTCGAGTTTCTTATAGCATTAAACATTTAAAAAAAAAACATGGATTTGAGATTTATTTCTTGCAGTCACGAAATTAATTTTTAGATGATTTGTAAAAATATTAATTAAATAAAAGACATTATTATTCGCAGCGATATTTCTTTCATTTAACGCTCAATACCGTTGGCGTGCCATACAATTAACGTGTATAATTGATATTTTCGTTCCTAATTAGTGCAGTTTGTTGGGACTGAATCGCGTTTATTTTCTTTGTTTGTTTCATTACCATATTCTTTATTGTCTGGTCAGGTTATAAGGTCGGTTTATGAGTGCACTGGGTATATTTGTTCTCATAATCACGTTAGCTAGGTGTATTTGTTTGGACTTGATATGTACAGGATTATCGCCTGTCCGGTAATCGTGAATTTCCGAATAGAGATGCTGAACGTAAATTTTCCAAAAGTGGGCTATATTAATGTTATTTAGCTTATATGCAATTTTACAATGGCAAGTGCTCTGAGGAACATTGAGCACTAGTAAAAACTCGCCAATAATACTCGCGACAACCCGACAAGCAACTAAATCCAACACGTACACTGTGGAGATCTTTAAATGCCGCAAAGCTTTCTATGCAAATAACTTTTTTTTCCCTCGGACTGTTGCAATTTGGAATTTCTTTCTCGGGCACCTGCTTCTCTGACATGCAAAAATTCAAGTGTAATGTGAACAGACATCTCACTGCTCCATTCCATGAATAGTATACCTGTTAATCTAGTCGCAAATTGTAGTCCTCATTATAAGTGGCTTTCTGTTTTATTTGAGTTTAAATGAAAATAAAATAAGTGTAGGTACTCACTATTTGCAAGAACAAAAAGAGACCTTAGATACCCCATACGTTTTGCATTCTTATTCATCACAAAGATGTTGTATTGGTACTTTTAGGCCCTTCAATGTCGGATCATGTCTCCACAGAACTATGTGGTGATTTATTTTAAGAGATGTTTTTTATTGAATTACATTTGAAATTCTTGATCTTAGAATAGTCAGATAAACAGACAATCAGAATAGAATTCTAAATCCAGCAGTTTGAGGATATAAAACAAAGACTTGAAGACAGTTCGGCAACAAGTCTCCTCAATAATAAAGAATAGGATTGTGCTGTTTGTATTTTCTTATGCCAACACTTGACAATATTAAAGCGTTGCGGTGGATGAGTGCAAAATGGCATTAAGATCATGTGTCGCTTGTCCTGTGTGTAGTCGAGGTTCTTTTCTTTTTGCGTCGGTGCCTTCTGCCTCTATTTAATTGACACAGATAACGTCAAAATATTGCACCATGCAAGTCCTGAAATGTTGGTCAGTTCCGCCGTCCTAATCTCTGAGGATTCTATATCATCCACTTTGCCTTTTTTGAAGCCATTCCCGGGCACATTGTTACACAAGTTCGACAAATCAATCTTATTCTTTACATAAACGTTGTCATTTATCATGACTGCGCATGCGCTGTCATGAAATAGTTAACAAATAGGTAAAAATCCGACAACCACCACGTACCAAGTTTTCAAATTTGACAAGTTACTCCCTTTTTTCCGGATGAAAACGGATTAGAGATGTTTAAACATGTCTGAATACCCTCTATACTAAATTCCGTTAAAGTCCGAAAAATGCAAGACATATAGAATCATATCTTCGAAAAATATACGAGCAGGGATAATAATATACAACCAATAATTCCTACAAATGCGAAAGATTGCCTATCAAGTTAAAACAATTGCTCATACATCATAACCCATATTCGTTTTACAATTTCTAGGTAGCGTCTAATTTCTATTGTCATGAATATGCGCATTTAGATAATAATGTGGCGAGGACGTTGTTTCTACCGAATCGCGTATCTGTACTCACTTCAAATCGAAGAGCTAATGAGACACAGTGGTTGTCGACGGAAAAATATGGTAGAAAATGTGATGAAAGCATACCTAAAATTAAACTATTCGATGTTGGATTATTTCAAAAACAATAAACACGTATCCAAGCAATATCAAAATATTGCTTAATATTAATAACAATAATAATAATTATAATAATAATTATTGCTTTGGCATCACGGTGAACTGGGGATACGATGCTCATCATAAGATGAGCATCGTATCCCAGTTCACGGTGATGCTATAATGTAAGTATCTAAGATCTATTATACATTTTTACGTTCAACTTTACTTGCAAAGCAGAGATTCATATATTGAATGGATATAGAAGAAAGAATGGTAAGACACATATACTGAAACCTGGCGCGCAAGTCGCAGTGGGGGAAATTTGTTATAGCAAATATATTAGATTGATGAGAAATCTCTTGCGGAATATTTATTTTGATTTCAAATTATGTATTTTCACATCAATATTCGTTGTCATAAGTCTACTTTATATATCATTTTAAAGAGGGGTTTTCGTTGTATCTATTCGTTAAAATTACAACTGTTTTCAAACAATTATTTCTTCTTTTGAGAACGTAGATTAAAATAAATTCGCACAATTTCCTTTTCAAGTCAAGTGGAAAAGTTGTTCAAACAGCCCCCGATATCAAGGAAGCACAGTAACCACTACTAAACGCATCGAACAATGGTAATTAAAAAAAAATAAAACTTTCGTGGCGGCGACGAGAGTCTTGAAGATAATGATCGTTGTTGTTTGCCATCGGATAGCGATAACCATCAATTAATAGCCTTAGTCGAGTAAAACAATGCACAACTGTTCGAGAACTGTCTTCTAAATTAGACGTAATATCTACGACGAGGGATTAGAAAGTCGAAATCTTAATAAATGTACCTAACGAATTGGACAACAACGAAAAGAAACGCCGTTATGAAGTGGCATATTCCGTTTCTCTACTCAACAAAACGGCAAGTTTCCTGATCGTGTTGAGACTATCGGTAAAAGCTGAGTTCTTTACGACAACCGGCGACGCTCAGCTCTGTGGTTAGACGCCGGCAAAGCTCCTCAACACGTCCCGAAGCCAAAGTTGTACCGAAAATGGCCATGTTGACTGTTTTGTTGTCTGTGACTAGTCTCATCCATTACAGTGGTGACGTACAGTCAACAGATAAATGAAATGAATCAAAAACGTCAACATCTTGACCCAGCATTAGTAAAAAAAAATGTCCAATTCTCCTCCACTATAATGCCCGAGTGTACCAAGTAAAACGTATCTGCAGAAGTTGAACAAATTTCGCTAGGAAACTGTCTCATCCGCCCAATTGTCTAGACCTTTACCTACCGACTACAACATTTCGAAGCTTGTCAACAACTTTCTGCGTGAGAAATGATTTAGTATGTTATATAAAAAGGTTTTCCGCAACTTAAACGCGACGAGAACGCAAGACTTTTTAGGTTAATGGTTTGTTTGTATTGATAAAAAGTGTGTTGATTCTGATGGTGCTTATTATAACGGAAGTATGTCCATCTGGATTTAAAGGTTTAAAATCGCAAGAATTTAAT